>NC_135637.1:13718664-14021695 GCF_053574225.1 Canis aureus | reverse complement strand
ATACATATAGGGTTGGTGCCGGGCACATGTATGCACACGCATACGTGCTCTGGTGCACACCATGAAGTGTGTGGCTCAGTATATGCTGTGCCGGGCAGGCTGTGGCTGTCTCACCTCCGGGGCAGGTTAAGAACACAAGGGAGCAGAGATTGGTGAATCCTAGCCCACGAGCCACATCTGCCCACTGCCTGCTTTTGCACAGCTCCTGAGCTAAGTAGTGGCTTTTACATTTTTAAATAGTTGGAAAAAAAAAAGAATATTTCATGACTTGTGAAAATTCTATCCATTCAAATTTTAGTGTCCACAACTAGCTTTATTAGAACATGGCCACATGTGCTCATTTGCTCACCATCTGTGGCTACTTTTATACTGCAATTGCAGAAGTGAGCACTTACAACAGAGACAGTATGGCCCATAAGGGGCTAAGATATTTACTATCTGACCTTATCAGAAAGGCTGTCAGCTCCAGTGTTAGGGCACTAGCAAAGCTGGGGCAGCTACTACTTCCCCCCAGAACAAGTTAAAGTCCAGCTTCAGTGAGCTTATCAAGATTTTTACAATTAGGGGCGCCTGGGTGGCCCAGTGGTTGAGCGTCTGCTTTTGGCTCAGGGCGTGATCCCGAGTTCTGGGATCGAGTCCCACATCGGGCTCCCTGCATGGAGCCTGCTTCTCCCTCTGCCTGTGTCTCTGCCTCTTTCCCTGTGTCTCTCATAAATAAATAAATAAAATCTTTTTAAAAAATTTTACTATTAGGGACACCTGAGTGGCTCAGTGGTTGAGCGTCTGCCTTCAGCTCAGGTCATGATCCTGGGATCGAGTCCCACATCAGGCTCCCTGCATGGAGCCTGCTTCTTCTTCTGCCTCTGTCTCTGCCTCTCTGTTTGTGTCTCTTATGAATAAATAAATAAATAAATAAATAAATAAATAAACAAACACAATCTTTAAGGAAAAAAAAGATGAAGAAGAATTTTACAATTAGAAAATCAATATAGGAGCTGTGTTCATTTCAGTACATATATGTGAGCTTTGGGTTTTCTAACTGTATATTGTATCGTGTGTGTGTGTGTGTGTGTGTGTGTGTGTGTGACAGAGTGAGAGAGAGAGAGAATCATAATCTTTTCAAGATTTAGCATTTCCTACCCATCTCCTGTGCATCCATAGTGTTTAATACATGCGAGGCACATGGTGGGTGATTAGTCAATGTTTGCGGGATAAAACAACAGGCTTGGTTCTCCCCATCAACCCAACCACCTACTAGCAAGGCAAAACTCTTGCTCATTTCATAAATGTGTAAACTGAGGCACAGAGAGCTAAGGATACCAGCTTGAGGCTCTCCCCTGGACCATAAACAGTGAGAACAAGACGTCACTGTCTTACTTCTGGGAGAGGCAGGGAGCACACCATAACATGTCTGGTGGGGAGGCGTTTAGCCCCTCCCTCCAACACTGTTCCACAACCAAGGTGACCCACCCTCCACCCCATAGGTTTCCAGGCCTTCCTCCCTCGCTGGGGGGTCTTGGCAGACTCCCAGCAGCCTGTTGAGTGATAAGTGTTTTTTTCCCTTTTCCGGCTAACAGGGGGCAGGTGTGGGTGAACAGCTCTGGGGAGGAGGTGCAGAGAACTGGGGGATTCGGCAAGGCTGAATCCTGAGAGGGGTGCCATGGAGAGTAAGGGGACTATTGGAGGGGGAAATGGAGACAGTTTGGGGAGCTAGGAGCCGAAGTGGGGGTGCTAGGAGAAAAGAGGGGACCGAAAGGGGATCAAAGACTGAGTGGCCAACTTGGCAGCCTTGGATGGGGCTACCCCTCCCTCTAAGGACCACACTCCAAGCCAGGCCCTGGAACACGTTCATACCCAGTGCTAGTTCTCAACCTGCGGAAAGCCAAACACCAAGCCAAAGAGAAACCCACCTCCTCCCGATGTCAGACCCCTGCCCTGCGCCAGAGAAGGTTTGGGGATAAACCAGATGAATAGGGCAAGGGATGCCTATCATTTCTCACTTTTCTATCAGGGACTCAGTGCCTCTCTGGAAGAATGGGCAGGAGGCTTCAATGGTGATTTTCTCTACAGTCGTGAGCAAATTCAAAGCCCTTCTCCTGACTGTTCAAGCTCTGCTCCAGTCTCATCTTGCACCACCTTCTCATTCACTGCACTCTAAACACAGTGGGCTTGAATGTACTCTGCTCCTTTCTGCCACAGAGCCTTTCACAGGCTGTTCCCTCTGCCTGGAACACTACTCCCTTCACTCATTCTTCAGATCTCCATTCACGCATCACTTCCTCAGATTAACCTTCCGTCACCACCCCTTCACCAGGTTTATTGCATGTTCTCCTACCTGCAACTGATTATCTGTGCACTATGTGTCTGTTTGCTCCCTGGGACCTGCAGTGTAGGTCCTCTAGTGTAGGTCCTCCAGCAAACCTCTATTCAGGACCCTGCCTGTCTTGTTCCATGCATTTTTCTAGTGCTGAGCACAGGGTCTGACACACAGCGAGATCAATAAATGATTGTGTGGTAGTATGAATGGATGCCTGGCACCACCAGTGACTGCGACCAGTGCCTGGAATTATGGAAACAGATATACTAAAACCATGTATTATGAATTCATCTGTGTTTCCACACTTGGTGACCAATCGGTAGGCACCAAGCAATGTTCTAGAGCATAGCTGTCTCCTAGAACTTTCTGTGATAAGGGCAGTGTTCTGGATCTGTGCTGTCCAATATGGTAGCTGTGAGACACATGTGGCTATTGCCCCACTTGAAATGGGGCAATAATGGGACTGAGGGACTGAATGTTAAAATTTACTAAATTTTAACTGATGTGAATTTAAATAGCCACATGTAGTTGATGGCTACCGTACGGAACAGCTCTAGAGAGCAGGGAAGTGACCTACTATCTCCAAGGCTGTTACAGGCAGTTCAACCAGGGATTCACAGGAACTCCCCCAAACCTCCATCAGCTGATCCTTGGGTTCAAACGTGCCAAGGATTCTTTGGCAGCTTCCTTGAGGCAGGCACTCACCATCCCCCACTGCCCACCAAGCTTGTCAAAGACCACCGAGCAACAATGACTCAGAGAGATCTCCACAGCGATGGCATGCTTCCAGAACATGAATGCTGAGCGTGGATCTCACCATCTTTATCACTATCATCACCTATCACACAGCCACTACGAATGCCACCAACCTCATTCTCTCCATCATTACTGCCCCACCACAACAACCCCCCCCCATGAAAACCACCAGCACAACCATCAATGCCACCACCACCAATTCCACAATCAACACTACCATTGGCAACACCACCAACACTGACCCCACCATCACCCCCACCACACCATCCCAATACCACCAACATCTGGAGCCACTGCAGGAAACCAGTCAAGAGCACTGGCTCTCGAATTCAATCACCTGGTCTTAAATCCCGGCTCTGAGTTTAAATGATCTGTTTCTGCGAGACTCAGTTTCTTTATCTGTAAAATGGGACTAACAATAATGATAATAATAATTATTATTCAATAATAAGACTTGGTGTCTGTGATTGCTGGAACAGAGTCAAATGAGAAAGTGCATGGAAAGCCCCGTTCCTGAGTGCTAATGCTTTTCTAGGTCCTGTGCTCGCTCAGTGCGCACAATTTCATCTAATCCTCACACAGTTGTGAGAGACACTGACCCACCGATTTTACAGATAAGGAAGCTGAGGCTGAGAGAGGTGATGTGACTCACCTAAGGTCCTACAACTAATACAAAAGGCTGCACTGGAACCCAAGTCTTCAGCTGGACTAGGCTAGGCTGCCCTTTTTGGGAGCCGAGCAAGGTTGGACCAGCACACCAGCCTCCCTGCAGTTCCAGTCTCCCTCCTCGGGAATGCTGCAGGGATTTTAGCATCCCGCCATGAAGGGTGGTGGTGTGCTAGTCATGGTCTGTCTCAGTCTCAGCCTGGCCCGACAGGTGAGGTGAGGTGGGGTGGGGTGGGGACGAGTCTGCTCACCTGTATCCTGGCGAAACTGGTGCATGGACTGCAGGTCGATGATGTAGGGCACCAGCTGGGCATCCACCTGCCCCAGGACCACGGAACCGCGGGCGTCCTCTTTGAGCACATTCTCGATGTGGTGGCACACGGTGGCCGTGTAAGGCCGCCAGCGGCTGTGCTCATTTAGCCACTCCCACACTACCACCCGGGCCACATTCTGCGGTGGGAAGCCCAGCCCGCTCACCGGCATCATCACACCCTGGCCTGGCCTTGACATGGCCGCTGCTGCAGCCTCAGGGGCCAGGGCCCCACTCTTACTGGCCCAGCTCCTTCTGGGCCTGGGGACGGGCAGGGAACGTCCTCTCCCCTCGGGGGCAGCAAGAAGCCAACCGCTGCTTCCTTTCTAACTCGGGTCCTCTCCGAGGCCCAGAGGCCTCAGTCAAGGGAGTGTGGGGTGGTGCTCCGGGCTCCAAGGACCCCTCCCCCCAGCAATGTCTGGGCGAAGGTGCTGCTCTGGAAAGCAAGTGTCTTTTTTATGACTGGGGAAACGCTGCTCTAAATTCCTTGGCTGCCTCGGCTCGGGAGAGGGAGTACGGCAGCCGCCCCTACTCTAGGTCCTCTCTTTCCAGCTGGTCTCCAGTCACTTCTTCCCAGGCGGCCCCGCAGGGCCTGTCACCCAGGAGGCCCGGGCAGCCTGCTGGCTCTGCGGCGCCCCGCCGGCCCTCTGCGCTCCAGCTGCGTCCCAGCCCCTGCGCCCGGCTCCAACGGGGCTGCTCGCCGGCCTCGGGCCCGCCCCTCCGACGGCTCCTGCTCAAGGGGGCGTCCCAGTCCCCCTCGTCCCCGCTCCGCGCGGCGTCCCGGTAGGCCTGGGTGGCTGAAGATCGCACCGGGGAGGGTGCGCCGCGTACCCCTGGCCCGCCCGCCGGGCTGCGGCTTCGGAGCTGGGCGGGGGGACGAGGGGGGCGGGGGCCCGTGGGCACGCCCCACCCCACTCGTGCTCGCGACCTGCCGGGAGACAAGAAGCGGAGAGGGCCCTTTAAGAGGAGAGCGCAGCACCCCCTCCCCCTTCCCGGGAGAGCGAGCGGCTGAGAACAATGGGGCACCGATGGGGGGGCCGGCGAGGGGGGCTTCAGGGGGTCGCCGCCCGGGTTCCCTGGGGGCAGGCCCGAAGGGCGGGCTGGGGCCGGGGGCGCGGTTTTCCGAGGCTCCTCGCCCGCGGCGCCCCCTCCTCAGCTCCCCGAGCGTTCCCGTCCCCGGGGCCCGCGCCCGGGCCGGGATGCAGGGTGCGCGGGGATGCGCGGGGATGTGCGAGGATGCGCGGGGATGTGCGAGGATGCGCGGCGCTGCAGGCGCGGCCCAGGGCCCCTCGGGGGTCGCGTCACCGAGGAGGCGAAGCCGAGAGCCGGGTCGTCGCTGCCTCCCGCTCTGGGGGTACCAGCGCCCCCTCCCCAGCCCAGACCTCCCCGAGCGCGCGCCGGCCCCCTGCAGGAGTCGGGGGTGGGGTCCCTCAGCACCCCGCGCTCTCACCGCCTCTCCGCTGTCTGCCTCCTTCTCCGCTGGCGCTCCAGCACCGCCGCCTCCTGGGCTCCCCCCGGAGTGGGAGGGAGCTGCGGTCCCGCCTCCGCGCCCTGTCCCTCCCAGGCCCCGCGGCCGCCGCACGCCGGGGCGCTGGGCTTTCCGCGCGCGGACAGACTGCCCCGCCGACCGACGGACGCACGCGCCGGCTCTGGACGCCGGGATCCCGCGGGTGGGAGGCGGCCGCGGCCGCGCTCGGGGAGGGGCGGCGGAGGGGGCGGAGAAGGAGGAAGGGGAGGAGACAGACCGGGCCGAAGCGCCGCTGGCGCTGACACGCGAGTCCGCGGGCGCCCCAAATCCTCGGCTAGGCCGGTCTGGGACCCCAGGCAGGAAGCCAGGCTTGGAGTGAGGTGTCTATGGGTCTCCTGCTTGAATCCTAGTCGTCTTCACATTCCAGTTGCCCATCCCAGGGCCTGGAACCCGATAGGTGCTCAATAAATGCTTGAATGAATGACTACGATCCAGAGACTGCCCAAAGGAAGATCTTCTGGGGGAGGGGAGTGAGGAGGGGCGAACAAGGCCCATTTCTATGCCAGATGGAATCATGAACCAGAAGTGTACACATGGGAAGACTGTGGCCCAGAGAGGGTAAGAAACGGCCAGGATCACACAGCAGGTTTGAGCAGTGCCCAGACATCAACCCAGAGCTGATTTTCCTCCCAGCACCCAATTAGCCACTTCAGAGCCTACTTCCTCAAAGCACCCACCTGCTCCAGGTGAGGGGGATTGCAACAGCATCTTCCGCGGAGGGGAGTTTAGGGGACCTAGGCCAGGAGGAAGAGACCTTGGAGGAAGGTAAGGTGAGATCCTCCACCATCTCATTCACAGCTGCCTGCAAACAATAGGCGCTTAATAAATGTTGCCTGAGGGTTGGCTGAATGGAAAGGCAGGCAGGTGATGGGAGCAGCTCCAGTGTTAACAGGGACAGCCAGCTCGCCTTCCTCTGGTAGGCTGGATGCAGCTGGAGGGGGGTGGACCACCCGAGGCTTGCGGGTGTTTAGATTAGGGAAGATGAAGGATGTGTCCGGGAACTCCAGCCTGGGTGACAGATGGGGGTCAGCGGCCTGTTTGGGAGCCTGCCCAGAGCGGCCCACGCTCCTCTTCCTCCCCAAAGCAGTTGCTGATAAACTAGGTGAGGTCAGGGGAGGACTGGTCAGGGGCGCTTTCCCAGAACCAAACTCCAGTTCCCCAGCCAGCTGGAGTGACCTCCCCTCCCCAGGCTCCTGCTCTGTCCTGAAGCCCAGTGCCTGATGGGCTTTCCCAGATTGAGTCAGTGATTCTGCTTGCTTGTGCCTGCCCAGCCTAAAGAGAGAGGCTCTGTGTGAGGACAGGGCCAGCTCTGCAGTGGTAGCGATCCACCAGGATCACTGAACCCTGGGATTTAGTCTAGGGTGGCTTTACCGGGTCCATAAGGGCCCCCTCCCCCATTACAGACAAACGTACGTGTCTGTGCATTTTTCTGAGAAGATGGGCTTTGGCTTTCAGAGATTCTTCTCCAAAGAGCTTGTGACTCAAAAGATGCTCAACAACCTTATGTTACAGATGGGGATCTGGGGAGCCCAGGGTGGGGAAGTGACTGATTCAAGGTCACATGGAAATTTAGCAGCAAGTTAGAAAGAAGAAGCTGAGACCCTGGACCGTATAATGCTATTTAAGGTCTGACTGAACGCCACTTCCTCCAGGAAGCCTTCCTTGAACTCATTCCCATCTTCCTCTGTGTTCCTTTGCCCATACCGTGATGTGACAGCCTGTGTGTCACCATTAGCCACTTCAGTGCTGTTCCTGCTAAAGTGAAACATCCATGAGATGAGGAACTGTGTCTTATTCGTCTTGTGTGGTGTGGTTATCACTGAGTACCTATTATGTGCCAGGCGCCTACGTACTACTACTCTTCAAAATTGCCCTACAAGTTGGAGGATATTGTCTTCACTTTACAGATGGGGGATAAAACCCTCCCAAAGCTCAAAGAGGTTAAGTGATTTGCCCAGGTTCCCATAGAGAGTAAGTAGCAGAGCTGGAGTTTGAATCCCAAACCCTTTTGCAACTCCTACAGCACCATGCTGCCTCTGTGTTTGTTGAGTGACTAATGAATGGCATCCAGCTAAGGATCTGGTGCAGCCTGGCCCTAATGGCCCCTTCCCACTGGACTGTGGAAAATCTGAAACTGCAAAAGCCTAGATCCCAGAGAACCTTGGGAGAAGGGGATTTCAAGGAGGAGAAAAGAATTTGGCCATCAAGGAGCCCACCATATCCACTGGGGATATGGCTCAGACACCAGTGGAGAAGCCAACAGACTAAAAGCAATCAATCACAAACTCTTTTGTTAAAAAAAAAAAAAAAGTGTATGTGTGTATTACATCCCTAAAGAAAGAATCTGCAGATTTTCTCCTCTGTGTGTTTTCATCATGCTTCCTTGTGGCTCTGATACTAGATAAGGTTGTCAGCACAATGAAATCAAACTGATGAGCTGGAGGAGATGATTCTGCCCCTTTTCTAGATTTTTGAGTTACACGGCACATTTCAGGCTGATCACACTGAATTAACCTGCATGTGGGGTTCACAGCAATTTCCTCGTTCTGTGATAGCAAGGATTTAGAATTCTCCTACATAACCACGCTGCGCCATCACAATCAGGAACCAGACGGTGACTCTGGAGCATAAGAGGAAGGAAGTTGTAGTTTGCCCTTTTTTTTTCTAGCATTATTGGTTCTCTCGAGAACATCAGCCAGGACGTTCATGGGCACCGTTATGGCAGCACAGGAAGATGGCAGAAAGAGACCGACTCAATTTTTATCTACTCATCATCCATCCATCCACTCATTCGTCAGTCTGTCTATTCACCCACTCCTCTATCCCTCCATCATCTATACAACCATCCATGTAAGTATTCTTCTCTCAGTCTCTTGTCCCTGCCCTCTCTCCCCCCTTTCTTCCTTCCTTCCATCCTCCTGTCCACCTAGCCCTCTGTCCATCTATCGACTCATCTATCTGTCCATCCATCTATCCAAAATATTGGTCCCTGCCTATGTGCCAGGCACTGGGCTATGTGCTGAGACACAGGGATAAACTGAAACAGAATTGGTCCCTGCTGTCCTGCGTCCCAGAGTATGGTGTGAGAGTGAGACTTGAATCAAAGCATCACACCAAGTGTGACCACAGAATTTTAGAAGAGCCATGAAGGAGAAGTTCAGGGTATCGTGAGGGTCTCTAACAGGGTTCCTACCAGGTCTCAGGAGCCCAGGAGGGCTTCTTGGAGGGCGTGACATTTCAGTTACTCCCTGAAGGATTCATAGTTTTAACGTGGTTAAATGGGGTGGGAGGCAGAGCAGAGGGGACACAGAGGTGCAAAGGCCCAGAGGTGTGAAAGAGCTTAGTGTGGGTGGGTTGCAATGGTTTTTTTAGAGCAGCAGGGGTGAGCAGGGGTTAAGATGAAGTGGTAGGGTTACTGCGGAAGGTGTTGTAAGTCCCAGCATGGTTTGGGGATTTTTATCTAAAGGCCCATAGGGAGTTACTGAAGGGGAAGCTCCATCCTCAGAAACTCTGATTTAGGTGGCCTGGGGGTCCAAGCATCAGTAGTTTTGGCCAATGGTCCTTTCTCTGGACTGGGGGGATTGAAACTGAGAGATGAATCAGCCTATCTCCAGGAAATTAGTACTAATAATCCAATAGTACCTAATATGAACCCTCAGGTCTTGTTTTGGCCATCCATTGGTCATTCAATCAGAAAATGTTTATTGATGGGGTACCTGGGTGGCTCAGTGGTTGAGTATCTGCCTCTGGCTCAGGGCATGATCCTAAGGTCCTGGGATTGAGTCCTTCATCAGGCTCCCCGCAGGGAACCTGCTTCTCCCTCTGCCTATGCCTCTGTATCTCTCTCTCTCTCTCTCTGCCATCATGAATAAATAAATAAAACTCTTTTTAAAAATGTTGTCTTGAGTACTTACTGTGTGCCAGACACTGTTTGAGGCACTGGGGATAGAATAGTGAGCAAAGAGACAAAAATCTCTGCCCTGCTGGCATGGGGGTAGAGGTGGAGATAGACAGTAAACCAATACACAAGTAAAATACATGGTGTATCATAAAATGTAAATGTGCTCTGGAGAAAAATAAAGCCCTGTCAACATTGCTGGTGGGGATGTGAAGGAGTGCAAGCATGTCGGGAAGCAGCCTGGTTTTATCTTTTAAAGCTGAGCATGTGCATACCATGATTATGACCCAGCATTCTACTCTGCAGTGTACACCCTGGGAAATTCTTGCCTGTCTACAAGAGGAGTCACATGGTAGGATATTCATCAGGCCTCCGTTTCACAGTGGCCAAAATTGGAGAAACCGCCAAATGCCCATGTATGGGAGAGCAGATGAATAAATTCTCCCGGTGAAGTATTACATGGCAGTCAAAAAGAAAGGATGATAGCCACACATCACAATGTGGATGGATCTCTAAAACAGAATAGCCAATGAAAAATGTCCCATTGCAGAAATGTGGTTTCCTTTTTATTTTTATTTTTTTGTGGTTTCCTTTTTATAAAGTTAAAAGCAACCCAAATTGCATACACATAATACAGTAATAGATTATAAAAAAAAAAAGAAACAAGGGAGGAATATATACAGGTGAGGATTATGATGGGGGGATGTGATGCCAGGATGGGGGAATGTATGGTTAGATGTAGGTTATTATCAAGTTCTAGTTTTTGGGTGGTGGTTTCCTGGGTGTTCGTTACATTGTTAAAAGGGATCATTAGGGATCCCTGGGTGGCGCAGCGGTTTAGCGCCTGCCTTTGGCCCAGGGCGCGATCCTGGAGACCCGGGATCGAGTCCCACGTCGGGATCCCGGTGCATGGAGCCTGCTTCTCCCTCTGCCTGTGTCTCTGCCTCTCTCTCTCTCTCTCTCTCTCTCCGTGACTATCATAAATAAATAAAAATTAAAAAAAGGGATCATTAAAAGCATATGAGAATGGGTTATGATGCAAAGATTATGATTAATTCATTTGTGTGTGTGTGTGTGTGTGTGTGTGTGTGTGAACCACGGTTAGAGGAAAAAGCAGGAAAAGCAGGCAAGCTGGGGAGGGAGCTAAAGCATGCTGTGGTGGGGGTGGGTGGCAATTTTCAATCTGTTGGTTAAGGAAGGAGCCACTGAAGTGATGTCTGAGCCAAGACTTGAAGGATAGAGGTACAGAACCATGGGAAAGATCGAGGGAAGATGGTCCCAGGCAGAGGGCATAGCAAGTGCAAAGGCCCTGAGGTGGGAGGGGACTTGGTATGCCCTAGGAATGGCAGTGGAGTCCGTGGGCTGGAGGGAGTTGAGTGCAGGCATATGTCTTGGGGATGACCTGAGTGCAAGGGATGAGGAGGGCTGGGGGAGGGAGGGAGTGAGCGATGGAAAACAGGGAGGACTTTCCAGGATTCTCCAATGAGTCCAGATCCTGAGTCTGCTCTGCTCAGCTATCTGCTGCTCAATGTTTTCTTGGATTCCATGAGATTCAGTTTTGAGGTGACTTCACTGGGTTTCTGTTACTTGCAACCCAATGAATCCTACCTGGTTAAATCACTGATTCAATGTCCAGAAAATCAGGGCTTGAGTGTTTCCAAGAGAAGTTTCTTAACTGGGCAATGTTTGCTGTGCAGCAGAAACCCCCCAGGAGGCCGGAGGAGACCTGGGCCAGCATCAAATACAGGGTGCGGGAAGGAAGTTTGCTCATTTATGGAGTGTTTTCTAGGCATCGGGGATGTTATTGAGTTTTTCAACCCTCCCAAGTGTCACTACAGATTGTACAGATAAAGACACTGGGGCCCAGAGCGGGAATGACAGACATGATGAACTGCTGAGCTGGAAAAACCCAGGGCTGGGTGACCTTGAGGCTCTTGCTCCCGGGGTAAGAGGTCTCTGACCCATTTCCATTGTGGTGTCCTCTCATCTTTGGGTACCGTGGGGCAGGTGACTCCTGGTCACCTTTCCCTCTTCCTCAGCCCCTGGGCAGTCCGGAGGCCTGGGGGCAGCCAGGCAGGGCCGGGGCACTTCATCCAGGAGTCTCTGTGTCTCCCACCCAGAGGGCAGGGACCCCGAGAAAGAACCGGGCCAGAGTCAAGGGTGAGGGGTTTGTGGCCGGAGCATGGTGCAGCTCCGAGGCTCGTCCAACCACGCGAGGGAGTGGGGAAGAAAGAGCTCTAAGTTTTCTGCAGGACGCTAGTGGTTTTTTGCCTCCTCTAGAAGCCGCCAGCTCCTTCCGTGGGGAGGAAGGGGAGGCGGTGAGTGAACCGGGCATGGGTACACAACGCCCTCTGGTGGCCCATCTTGGGGCCGTGGCTCTAACGCTGGAAGGGTTTCCAGGTAATTAATTTTTTAATCCATCTTTTATTTATTTATGTTTTTGGTGGTAAAAAATGCATACCATAAAATTTATGACCTTAAGTATTATTTTTAAAGACATTTATTTATTCATGAGAGACACACGGAGAGAGGCAGAGACGTAGGCAGGGGGAGAAGCAGGTTCCCTGTGGGGAGCCCAATGTGGGACTCGATCCCAAAACCCCGGGATCACGCCCTGGGACCACGTCCTGAGCCGAAGGCGGATGCTCGACTGGATCACCCAGTTGTCCCCAGACTCTTAGTTATTTCTAAGTGTACAGCTCAGTAGTGTTTTGGTATATTCACTTTGTTGTGTAGCCAACCTCCAGAACTTTTTCATCTTGCAAAAGTGAAACTGCACCCATTAAACACCACCCCCACCATTTACCCCTCTCCCCCTTCCCCGACACACACACACACACACACACACACACACACACACACACACGTCAACTCCCATTCTACTTCCTGTCTTTGTGATTTTTGACTACTCTAAATACTGCATATAAGTGGAATTACACAGTATTTGTCCTTTTGTGACTGGCTTTTTATCACTGAGCACAGTGTCCTCAAGGTTCATCCACGTGGCAGCAGGTGTCAGCGCTCCCTTCCTTAAGGCTGAAGAAGATCCGGGAAGATAACGTTGCCTGCGTGCACCACATTTTGTTTATCCATCTGTCGGTGGATGGGTGAACACCGGGGTCCCTTCTGCCTTTCAGCCGTTGTGAGAAACCCTGCTCTCAAGGTGGGTGTGCAAAAGGCTCTTTGAAACCCTGCTCTCAAGTCTTTCCAACATAGACCCAGAAGTGGAGCTGCTGGATCATTTATTTATGCTGTGACTGAAGTGTGCCCGCCCTCTCCAGCTCATGTGCTGAGGCTCTAAACCCAGTGAGAATGCATTTGGGGACATGGCGGACCTAAAAAAGGAGGGAATTAAGGTTATATGAGGTCGTAGGGGTGGGAGCCTAATCAGATAGGACCAGTGGCCCTATGCAAAGAGGAAGACACAGAGCAAGAGCTCTGTGTCCCTGTTTTCATGTGAGGGAAAGAACATGCGAGCACACGGCGAGAAGGTGGCTGCCTGCAAAGCCAGGGAGAGACCCCTCAGCAGACCCTGACCACGCTGGCACGCTGATCTCAGACTTCTAGCCTCTAGCATGGTGAAAAAATAAATGTCTATTGTTTGAACCACCCAGTCGGTGGTATTTTGCTATGGAAACCTAAACTGACTAATAGAATATGGAGATTCTATCTTTAATTTTTTTCTGGGAATTGCCATGCTGTTTCCCATAGCAGCTGTACCATTTGACATTCACACCACTGGTGCACAAAGGTTCCTATTTCTCTGCATCCTCACCAATGATCCTTGGTATTTTGTTTTGTTGTAATGGTAGCCATCCTCTGGGGTGGTGCAGGTAATTTTGCAGGTGAACGTGTTAGCACTGACCACCTTTGCACATGAGGACACGGACGTTGGGAGGGACAAGTCACTAACTTAGTGTCATCAGCCAGCATATGCTAGGCACAGCAAAAGCTAAACTTGGGTCTGTGTGACTCCGTGGCTCAGGATCATGACTATCGGTGATGATGACAGCTTGTGGTTACAGAGCATCATCCCTGTGCCAGGCACTGCCTGTACCTTCACAAACACTCCTGTGAGAGGTGTGCAATTATTATCCTCATTTTTCAGGTAAGGAAACTGAGGCACAGAAAACTCAAGTGCCAACCCTAAGGTCACATGGCCACTAAACAGTATAGTCTGGATTTGAATGTAGCGTCCTATTCTGCTGTGATAGGAGCACACATAGCTTCAAGCAAATCTCGCCTACAAAAATCCAAATTCTCCCAAAGTAAACATGATGCTATAAAAGCATCACCATCATAACGCCACTGGTGTGTATATGATGCTGTACAGTTTGGAAGAGACTTTCATGGCTCAGTGGAATCAACCATAGCTTCAAGGAGGTACTGGTTTTTTCAAAAAATATTTTATTTATTTATGAGAGAGAGTGTGGGAGCACATGAGCGGGGGTGGAGGGCAGAGGGAGAGGGAGAAGTAGGCTCCTCACTGAGCAGGGATCCTGAGGCAGGGCTCCAACCCAGAGCCTCAGGATCATGACCTGAGCTGAAGGCAGATGCTTAACTGACTGAGCCACCTGGGCGCCCCAGGAGGCACTGGTTTTGTATATGGGAGGGACTGTCACTGACCCGAGCTGGCTTCTGGGCATCTAGTTGCTGGTACTCTGACCCCAGGTTCCCAGGGAAAGCCCAGGCATTACTTACATGGAATAAACCAAGTTTGAACCTGGCTCCCTCCCCACCTTCTTTTTGGTTTAAATTTTTATTTTAAATTCAGCCTGGGGTGGCTCAGTGGCTTAGCGCCGCCTTCAGCCCAGGGCCTGATCCTGGAGACCCAGAATCGAGTCCCACGTTGGGCTCCCTGCATGGAGCCTGCTTCTCCCTCTGCCTGTGTCTCTGCCTCTCTCTCTCTCTCATGAATAAATGAATAAAATCTTTAAAAAAATAAATTTGAGACATATAGAGAAGTTGGAAAGAATGCAATAAATTCTTGTATACCCTTCACACAGATTCTGTAAATGTTAACAATTTTACCATATTTGCTTTCTCTCCCTCTCTCCCCTCCTCTCCCCTTTAACTGATTGGATGAGGCCCGCCCTCATTATGGAGGGTAATCTGCTTAATCAGTACCGATTTCAATGCTAATCACATCTAAAAACACCTTCGCAGCAACATCTAGACTGGTGGGTGACCAAACATCCTGGCATCATAGCCTAGCTAAACAAACACATAAAATTAACTACTCCAGCTAGGGAGGCTCTGTCATCCTTCAGCTTTTCCTTCCTAGACGTGTTGATACTTCAGCCTTAGCATAGTCACCTTAAGTCACAAGATGGCTGCTGAAGCTCCAGAAATCACAACCTCAGACAACAGTGTACAGAGCAAGAGGGGAGAAAGAAGATAAAAATAGTCTTTTCTTTGCTCATCTCTCTTACCAGGAAGACAGTCTTCCAGAATCCCTTGGCAGATTTCCCTTTATGTTTAATTGGCCAGACCTGGCTCACATGCCCACCTCTAGATCAATCACTTGCAAGAGGGCACAGGATGCCAGGATGGCTTAGACCAATCAAGGCTCATCCCTTGGGACTGGGTGGATGGTTTTAGGAGCAAGGAAGAAGGGTGGAGTGATCACTGATGGACAACCAATGGTGTTGGCATGTACTTGGGGGGTGGACACATGATGAATGAATTTTAGCAGAGGCAAGAGTCCCACCAAGGAAGACAAGCATGTAGAGAGCAGACTGAGCTCCTCAGCGGGGTTAGTTTTCTTGGCTTGCCCAGTGTGCTTGGTAGTTAACAGGCTATCTGAGGGACTCTACTTGGTCGGGGAGACAGGGCAGCCCACCTGCAGAAAAGAAGGTGGCCACCGCCTACTGTTGTCCTCTCTGCTATGACAATCTGATTCTGTCCCATGTTCTTCCATCCTGGGCTCTGGCCAACCCACTGACCCCTGGCCAGCCACCAGCTATTCATCTAGAAGCTGAATCTGCAGGGCGAGAATATGGAAGACATATCCGGAGATTTCCCCAGCACGGAAGAGGGGGTGGAAGGAGAGAGGAGGAGGAGCTTTTGACCCAAAGCTAATAGCCAGAAAGAGAGGTGGTTAAGGATACAGTGAAATTGACTGAAAGATCCAATCCTTATTTATAGGACACTTTCCAAGCCTTTTAAAAAAATATATTTTATTTATTTATTCATGAGAGACACACAAGGAGAGGCAGAGACACAGGCAGAGGGAGAAGCAGGCTCCATGCAGGGAGCCCGATGTGGGACTCGATCCCAGGATCCCAGGATCACACCCTGAGCTGAAGGCAGATGCTCAACCACTGAGACACCCAGGTGTCCCCCAGGCCTTTTTATATATATTATCTTGTTTAAATCTCCCCACAGGCGGGGGACACTGAGATCATTCTTATTGTACAGATGAGACACCAGAGGCCCACAGAGTCAAAAGGCCGTGGTCAAGGTCACTGTATGAGCTTCCTGTGGCTGCTGTAACAAATGACCATAAACTGAGTGGCTTCAAACAACATAGACTTATAATCTCACAGCTCTGGAGGTCAGACGTCCTAAAGTCCAGGTCTGGCAGCCTTGCATTAATTCTGGAGGTTTCAAGGGACCATCTGTCTTCTAGCCTTTCCAGCTTCAGAAAGCCACCTGCATTCTGTGGCTTGTGGCCCCTTGCTCCATCTTCAGAGCCAGCAAGCGGCAGGGCATCTTTCAATCTCCCTCTCTGCTTCTCTTGTCACATGGACTTTCTTCACTCCTATCTGACATCTTCCTCTTCTAAGGACCTTCATGGTGACATTGGGCCACCTGGATAGTCCAGCCTTACGTCTCCTCTCAGGAGCCCTAACCTTAGGGTCCTTTGTACTATGAGGTCACTGAGGGCGGGCAGCCCTCCTCTGTGTACAGCATGCATCCTCAGGCTGAACATGGTGGGGATGAGACCAGGTGGCTCTCAACTCTGAAGTAACACATCAGGTTCTCTCCAGCTTGTTGGCTGGCATAGCCCGGGATGGGGTGGTCAGTGTTGGGTGGGGGGAGATGGTGCCTAGGGAGGGACAGGGGAGGTACTTGATGCAGCCTGAGGGGACGGGAGGCTTCTGGGAGGAGGTGACCACCAACCTGAGACTTGCACAAGAACTTGTCCATGCTGATCCTGGGTGTGGCCACCGGAAAACCATAGGGGGGCCTCAAGCTTCAACATCCGGTGGGGGGATTGGAATCTGGGGTTAGTCTGGAGAAAGAAGGATGGAGCAGAAGTGGGGTGATTCGGAGGATTTGGTGGACCTGGAGACCCTGCAAACTGGCCTCTGACCCCTTGAATTTGGATGGGGTCCAAGGAATTGGAGTACAATGTGGCATTTCCTTCTGCTACAAACACGGGCAACAAAGCACATTGGTGCAGGCAGCGGGTAAGTCTGTGGCATCAGCAGAGATCACAGATCCTCTAATATCACATTTCACTTGTTGGAGCTGTCTCCAAAGATACCGCTTTTATTCATCACTATTTTCAATCATAAGAGTAATTGGACTGGAATCTTCATTTTAACCAACCCCTGAGGCTGGGCTCATCGGTGGCGGTCCCTGGGAGCTGCTGCTGGGGCGTCTGCCAGGCTCTCGGTAGGGGCGGCCGGGGGGGGACTGGTGACCCCCATGGGTGAGGGTCCGTCCCTGGGGCCTGGGTCATGACAGCCGAGAGGGGGTCACCTGGCCCACATTGAGTGGGGGCTGCAGCCTGACCTTGAAGCTTAGACGGGAAGTAGGCTTATCACTCAAGGAGAATCTTTTGTTTTTGATTACCTGTGGCCACTGGAACCTTTTCTCTGTGCAAGCTGAGATCCACGATGGTTCACTGGCCCTCAAAGCTGGCTTTTTAAGAGTTCATGGAGCTAAGGGTTTAAAAGCTTTAAATCTGGACACAGAGAAGTGCAGGGTAAAATCCCACCAGCCCACTCACTAGCTGCAGGCCGTTGGGCCAGGGAAGTGGCTTCACTGGGCCTCAGTTTCCTTATTTGTAAAATGGGAATCATAGTATACACTCTGGAAGGCAGTTTTGAGGATTTAGGGTGACGAGGCACTTATCTCATTTCTTGGCCCAAGGGAAGCAAGTGCTCAGGACATGGTGGCAGGTGCTTATCATGTTCTTCCTCCTGGGCCAGACAGAGCCAGCAGCAGGGTCCCTTCCTTTTCTGCCCTCTTGGCTCAGACTTTCTACTGCAGCAACAGAAGCATCCATTCTCCAAGGCTTCTAAATCAAGCTGAGCAGTGAAGCATGCTTTGCCCATTAGCAGGGACATTTTGACTCAGAGCGGCTTTGAAATAGCAGGGCCGGGCAGTGCCCCTAGAATAAGGCTTGCTAATGGAGTTTCTGCCTTGGCAGTGGGCCCGTCTGGGCTGTTTATTGCAGGAGACTTGGAAGTTGTGAGCAGGGAGGGGGAAGAAGGACACGGAGCCTCTGTTGCTTTCAGGAGCCCTACAAAGGCAGAAGGAAGATGCATGGCTTCTTGGCACCCAGCTGAGAATGAGTGCGGAGTCTCCTCCTGCGGGGTCCCGGGTGTGAACATGAGACCTGGCAGGGCCCTCCAGCAAGAGAGCTGTTCTGAGCCTCAGTTTCCCCCTCCATCAGATGGAATGAAAGTATCTATACCTCATAGGCAAAAATCAAATGAGATGAAGGAAGAGCCCCGTGCCAGGCACCATACAGAACACGATGATGTTCAGCAGCTTCTGTTCGTTCCTTCCTGGACTGGATGCACAGAGCTGAGCCCAGCTTGGCCAAGGCCAAGCGAAGAGTGGTCTGAAGGTGGGGTACAGTGTATTAAGCCTGTTCAGTCTGCCTTGGGACCACCCACCTCCCACTTCTCTCTTCTGTACTTTCATCCAGCACCCCTAGATTTCCAGCTACTCCTCAGCACCTGCTAGTTCTCAGCTACCGACAAGGCCAGCTGCATGGGCTCTTCACTCAGAAGCGTACTCGGTTTGATGCTCTGATGTGATAGTCTTGAAACTCTTAGTGTGTTTTGAACAAGGGGTCTTGCATTTTCATTTTGCGCTGGTCTCTGCAGATGATGGGTCCTGTCTGGTCCTGTCTGCCACTAACAATGCTAATAAGGTGACAATTCCTATGAGTCCAGGGTATCTGCAGCTTTCCATATACTTATGATCTCATGGAAGCCAAGGCCTCAAGATGTGAGAGCACTCACCAGTGAACTGACTCTTATGAAATTTGTCTGTATTAATTTTTTCCAAGATTTTATTTATTTATTCATGAGAGACACACAGAGAAAGGCAGAGACATAGGCAGAGGGAGAAGCAGGCTCCCTGCAAGAAGCCCGATGTGGGACTTGATTCCAGGACCCCAGGATCATGACCTGAGCTGAAGGCAGATGCTCAACCACTGAGCCACCCAGTGTCCCAGAAATTCATCTGAATTCAAATAGTTTCCCAGCCCCAACACTTAGATGGACACTTGTGTTCAGTCTCACATGTCTCTAAGTGAGAAATAATCTTATTGGGGATAAAAGAGAAGAAGAGTCGATCTTACCTCTCTTTAAGAGTTAATAATGAATTGGAATACAGTGTGAGGTGTGTTAAATGTCATTTAAGCTTGTTTTAATCCTCATTTTTCAAGATCACTTTACAATCAAGCCTGTCCTCTTATCCCCACATTTATTACGACAGTTTGGGTTCTGGTTTTAAGAGCGTTCGTTGAAATGGTCTTCTCTCAGTTGTGTTTGCGTCTATTTATTATTTTCTTATTGTGGTAAAATATCCACGAACTGAGATTTGCCATTTCAGCCGCTGTCAGGTATATAATTACTCGTAATGATATAACCGATGCTCTGCAACCATCACCGCTATTTCCAAAACTTTTTCATCACCCCAGACATAAACCTTTTCCACATCAAGCAATAAGTCTCTGCTATTCTTTTCTCCTAGCTCCCGATAACCTCTTAACTACTTCTTGTCTCTGGGCCTACCTATTCTAGGTATTTCGTACACATGAAATCATTTAATAATTGGTGTTTTGTGTCTGGCCCCTTTGACTTTGCAGAATGTTTTCAAGGTCTATCTGTCGATGTAGCATGGGTCAGGGCTTCATTCCTTTTATGGCTGACGACGCTTCATCGTACGGATGGACCATGGTTTGCTCGTGCATCTGTCTGTTGCTGAGCAAATGGGTTGTTTCTACCTTTGGGCTGTTGAGAATCATCCTGCTGGGACTGTTTCTGTACAAGTCTGTTTGAGTTCCTGTGGTCCGTTCCTTCAGGTGTATACCTAGGGGTGGAATTGCTGGGTCTGTGTGTAACTTTTTGGAGAATTGCCAAGCTGTTTCCACAACAGCCGTACCCCAGTTATAGTGTGTGAAGGTTCCAGCTTCTTCACACCCTCTCCAATTCTTGGTCTTCTCCGTCTTTTAATGATAGACAGCCTACTGGGTGCCAAGTGGTAGCCCGTTAGGATTCTGATTTGCATTTTCCCTAATGATGTGGAGCATCTTTTATGTATTTTTTAGCCATTTGTATATCTTCGAGTCCTTGGCCCATTTTAAAATCAGATTTTTGTCTTTTTTTTGTTGTGGAGTAGTTGTTTTTATATATTCTGGATATTAAAGCCTCATCAGACAGGATTTACAAATGTTTTCTCTCATTCTGTGGGTGGTCTTTTCACTCCCTCATTGTGTCCTTTGATGCACAGAAGTTTTTAATCTTAATCAAGTCTGATTTATGTATTTTTTCTTTGTTTGCCTATGTTTGGGTGTCACACTTAAAAAAAACATTGCTAAATATGAGATCATGCATGTTTTCTTCTGACAGCTTTATAGTTTTAGCTCCTAGATTTTGGGCCTTGGATCAAAGCTGAGTTAACTTTTGCATACGGTATATGGTATAAGGTAAGGGCCCCAGTTCATTCTTGACATGCATGCATCCGGTTTTCCCAGCACTGTGTGTCAGAGACCAAATTCTCCTCCATAGAATGACCTTGGCATCTCTGTTGAAACCCATGGATCTTTGACATGAGGGGTTCTTTCTGGGCTCTCAATTCTATTCTGTTGATCTATATGTCTATGCTTTTTTTTTTTTTTTAAGATTTTATTTACTTATTCATGAGAGACAGAGAGGCAGAGACACAGGCAGAGGGAGGAGAAGCAGGCCCCATGCAGGGAGCCCCAAGTGGGACTCCTCCAGGGAATCTGGGAATCCAGGATCACACCCTGAGCCAAAGGCAGACCCTCAATCACTGAGCCACCCAGGCATCTCTGTATGTCTATTCTTATGCAGATATCACACTGTTCTGGTTACTGTAACTTTGTGTCAAGTTTTGAAATCTGGAAATGTAAGTTCTCCAACTTTGTTCTTATTTTTAAAGATTACTTTGGCTAGTCTCAGTCCCTTGAAATTCCCTATGAAGATTAGGATGAGTTTTTCCCATTTCTGTAGAAAATACCATGAGAATTTTTAAGAGACATAGCTTTAAATCTGTGTATTGCCTTGGGTAGTATTGTCATCTGAACAAGACTAAGCCTCCCAATCCATGAACACTGTTCCATTAATATTTTAGGATCTCCTGCATTAACCTTTTATTTTTAAAATTTTTTTTAAAAAAAGTTATTTATTTATTCACGAGAGACACAGAGAGAGGCAGAGGGAGAATCAGGCTCCCTGCAGGGAGCCCAATGCAGGGACCCAATCCCAGGACCCTGAGATCATGACCTGAGCCAAAGGCAGATGCTCAACCCCTGAGCTACCCAGGCATCCTGCATTAACCCTTTATTTATTTATATTTTTTAAAGACTTTATTTATTTATTCATGAGAGACACACAGAGAGGCAGAGACACAGGCAGAGGGAGTAGCAGGCTCCATGCAGGGAGCCCAACCCAGGACCTGATCCCGGGTCTCCAGGATCATACCCCGGGTTGAAGGCAGCGCTACACCGCTGAGCCAGCCACCTGGGCTGCCCTGCATTAACCTTTTAATAGGGGCTTCTAAAAAGTAGGAAAGCCAGTCAAACTCAAAGAGTTGAACGTCTCTTGGTCACATTCCAGGTCAAGGGGAAAGACTTGTCAGTTTGTTTTAAGGTTTTATTTATTATTTAATTTATTTAGAGTGCAAGTGAGGGGAGGGGCAGAGGCCGACTCCAACCCAAGTGCTGACACTGGGCTCCATCCCACAACCCTGACATCACGTCTCAAGCCAAGATCAAGAGTCAGACGCCCAACCGCCCAACCGACTGAGCCACCCTGGCACCCTGAAGGACCCATTTCTGGCTTGAATATATTCAAGCATAGAATGATTTCGGAAATTCCTCAACAGATTTGAATTAATCTCAGTAGAGTCGATCCAGTCAGTGTTCCTAGGCCTGTTTTAAAAGCCATTGGTCACCTTCCCCTTCTCTGCTCCTAGTGAGTGGTTAGTGGACAGTTTGTGGAAATCACAGTTTGCTTAAAGAGGCCTTATTGTCTGGATCCTGGTTCCAAGTGAACCTCACTCCCCTAACTCTTTGCAGTGGCCTTAAGCCTAATGCCCTTCTGGGACTTTCCCCCGCTTCCTGCTCCCGTGGATGGAATTCTCGCGAAGACCACAAGATGACAGCAAAGAGCAAAGCCCAGGGCCACAGCGCTGCACGATGGCACCCCCGGAGTCGCACACCTGGCAGGCCTGCGAACGGACCAGGAGTGTGAAACTGCCCGGTGCAAGGGAGTTGACACGCTCCAGGTGAGATCACGCGGACAATGTTAGAAAATCAGTATTTTCCTTCCGAGGTGGGAATGGCCAGAATGAGGAGAAATCAGGGGTAGCAAGGCACTCTCCCTCCCCCCTCTTCCCTCTCTCTCCCCACTCCCTGGTGTGGCCTTGAGGCCAGAGGAGGAAACCACAGGTGTCTCCCTGCAGACTGACTTCCTTGGCTCAGGCTGGGCAGCAGGGGTCCTGCAGCGGAGGAGGCTGACTCCCCAGGGGCCTGGGCCCCGCTGCCTGCTTACCTGCACCCCACCACACGCCCCTGGGAGGGCTGCTGCCAAAACAAATTCCTGCACATTCAGTGGCTGAAAACAATGCAAGTTCAGTATCTCACAGTTCTGGAGGTCAGAGGGCCACCAGCCTGCCGATGCTACACACTGGGCACCCTGAGGCCATATCAAGGGGTTGCCCACGCGGTGCTCCTAACGGCAGGACAGTCCTCTTCCAGGCTCTCTCGGGTTGTTGACGGAGCCCCTTTGCACGGGACTGTAGGCCTTCCTGCTCCATCAACTGGAGCCCGTCCCTCAGAACACAAGCGGTTCTCCCTTGCAAGTCCCAGGCTGGGCTGCCAGCGAAGAGGAAGAGAAGAGAACGGCCTCAGATTCAGCTCATCTCTGAGGAACTCCAGAGATGCGCGTGCCGGGCACGTGGGTGCTCAGATGGCACCCTCTCTGTTGGCTTGGGTTACTGAGTCCTCACGTTCGCTCCCTGTGCATCCCACTAGGCCTACACTCCACTCCGGGCAGCCCCAGGAAGGACAGAGTGAGTTTTCTTCATCTATTTCTTTGTGTGAGATTCATCCCAGGCACTAATGTCAAGAAACAGAACCAGGGTGGTAACATATTACGTGCTCTCACTTGAGCAAACTTAGCTGGAGAAGCCTCAGTTCAGAGCAGCTGGAAGGCTCCAGCAGACAGGCTCCGGATAATCCTCTTATCCGCAAATCCTCCCCATTGGTGGCCTCGTTTATGGTCTGTCACTCAAGCTCCTCCCAAACTCTTTCTGGGCCGTTGGCCACTTGCCATGGGTAGCCCTGCTTCTAATCATTGCTTACTTCCTTTGGGCTGAGTGGGGGCCTTGCTGCCAGGGTAACAGAATGGACGATGGGCCTGGGACCTTGACCTTGAACTCTGCCTAACTGGATTCTTGCTACGTTCTTGGCTCATTTCCCTTTCACACACATTTCTCTCTTGCTTTTTTTACTCAGATGTTATTCCCCGTGAAGTGTATCCGGACACATTTTCTCTGGGGTTTGCTAACGCAATTCCTTTTGCTCTTATGGCCATTTTTTCCCCTTTTGACTTGACAAAAACTCTTAATGGATGGTGCTGGGTGCTCCCTACTGCCTCCCACCGGCAGGCACCCATGTCCCTCTCCTGATGCTTTGATGGACCATGGGGTTGGGAGGTGATGGTCTGCCACCTTCCATTCTAGAGCTCCCCCTCTATGTATCTTATACTGGTCCCATTCATCCGTGTCTCTGCCTTATCATTCATTTCAGTGAAGGTTGCAAAATGGTGACGTTTCTAATTTTCACCCTTTCAACAAATATTAAGTAGAATTCTTTTGTAAAAAACTGTTTTGGACGCACCTGGGTGGCTCAGTGGTCGAGCATCTGCCTTCGGCTCAGGTCGTGATCCTGGAGTCCCGGGATCGAGTCCCACATCGGGCTCTCTGAATGGAGCCTGCTTCTCTCTCTGCCTCTCTCTCTGCCTCTCTGTGTCTCTCATGAATAAATAAAATCTTTTTTTAAAAAACCCTTGTTTTTTCTTATTAGTTATAGCTGTCTGCTTATCCTGAAATATAGTTTGTACAAGAAATGCTAGGCTTAACTATATTCTATTCATCGCTGTTGTGTTGCCGATTTTCTGAAAAAAGGGTTGGTGCTCTCATTCCTTCCAGTGATGACCACTGACCACATGTTTCTTGATCACTATGAACGCTCTCTTGTCTTTGCTCTTAATGAACTTAAATGTCGGGATCCCTGGGTGGTGCAGCGGTTTAGCGCCTGCCTTTGGCCCAGGGCGCGATCCTGGAGACCTGGGATCGAATCCCGCGTTGGGCTCCCAGTGCATGGAGCCTGTTTCTCCCTCTGCCTATGTCTCTGCCTCTCTCTCTCTCTCTCTCTGTGTGTGACTATCATAAATAAATTTTTAAAAAATGAACTTAAATGTCTGCCAAATGCTGAAAAGACATTAGCAGGATGTTTCCCTCCTTCCTTTGGGATACTCTGAGTCACTTACTTTATTCATTGTTATAGGTCTTAATCCACTACATCTGTACCACTGACCATACAGTTGTACACAGTTCTTCATTTTTATTTAAGGGATTCAGATGGTGTACCTCTAGGTGTATCATAAACCCCTGAGGATGAAGCAGTGTCTTATGGTCTCCTGTCTATGTCTCTAGTGCAAGCTGGGGCATCTAGAAGGGTCTGGTCACTAGTTGTCGACTGAGTGGATGTGAATGCAGAGCATTCATTCTTCCTTCAAGGGCTCTTTCCTTTGCCCATGTTCTGGACAAGAGCTGTGGTACATACCAACACCAGCTCACTGGCACCACACCAGCTAAGGGTCCTACAGTTCAATTCTACTGACATTACCTGGAGCCAGTGCAGACCTCACATGTTAAAGGGTGAGCTCCCAGCAAGACTGTCTCCTCCTCAGATGCTAGCTGCGAGTGGGGTCCTCAGAATACTTGTACTGCCCCCTACCAATGTGGCTACAAATTCAGGGGTTTCCATGATCCCCCGTTTAGGTTCAATAACCTGCTAGAATAACTCACAGAACTCATGAAAATACCATACTTACAATCACCATCTTATTATAAAGGATACAGATGAACAGGCAGCTGAAGAGATACACAGAAGGGCTGAAAGAGTCCCGAGTGCAGAAGCGCCCCCTTCCCCATGGAGTTAGGATGCATCATCTTCACAATGCACTGCTATGTTCACCAACCAGGAAGCTTTCCAAGCTTTATTGTCCACAGAAATTTATTGGGGTTTCATTACAAAGGCATGATTAATTAAATCATTGGCCATGAGCTTGAACTCAATCTCCAGCCCTCTCTCCTCTTGGGAGGTTAGGGGGGATGGGGCTGAAAGTTTCAATCCTCTCATCACATGCCTGGCATTGCTGGCATGACCAATCTCTCCTTTGAAACGCTGCCCAAAACTCGTTAGCATAAACTCAGGGATGGTTGGAAGGGGCTCCCTATGAATGCAAAAGACTCTCCTATCGGGAAATTCCAAGTGGTTCTAAAGCTCTGTGCCAGGAGCTGGGGACAAATGACTAGATACATTATTATATGACAGTTGGTATAGTGGTATATGGGGTAGCATTAAAACTATAAGTGGATATTTGAGGTTAAAATGCTTAGACATTCAAGTATCTGTGAAACTAAAACCAGAGCATAAAGTCTTGAGATTTGGCAAGAAGACACTCATGGTTGGGGGCAGGGGGATCGGTAGACTCAGAAGGAAAGACAATAGGTTATTATGTATGTAAGGTGACAGTTATAATCCAAGCCTTTGGAGAGTTTAAAGGGCTAAGAAGACTGTTGGCTTGCCACTGGCTGGGAGACTTTCAATTCAGCAGGTGCAGACAGGGTTTTGTGTGCAGAGGGAAACAGACAGGAGGCAGGCAAGGTGGAGGAGCATAAGAGCAAGATCATGGAATTATAAGAACCAAGGAGCAGGTAAAGGGCATCCCTTTGGGAATACGGAGAGCTCCCTCTGCTAAGGCTTGAAGGAAAAGGAAGGAGCTAATTGGAAAACACACAGTAGTTGACAGCAATATGGTGCCCAAGAAGCTGGATGAAAGCAGATATTTTTGGTAAGGTGGGTCACTTGCAGGGTGAGTGTTCAGCAGGGTGACACGAGAAAGTACGTGATGGTCTTGACTTCAAGAGGGGTCGAAGAAGCGAGGGAAGGAGTAGTGGAGATTGTCAAGGGAAGAGTGGAACTGGTGGTGCTTCTTATACAGCGAATTGATTCTTTAAAAAGCAGCTGCCAGATGACCTCTAGAAGTCTCTTCTAACATGATCATTCCAGGATTCTATGACTGCTGAGTGAGAACATCTCATTGACAATAGGATACATCCCAATTCCACAACTTCCTGGTGTCTGCACCGTCTAGAGAAAGAAATAGATGTGCGAGAATAATACGTAGCCTAAGCAGTTTAAAACACTGGTTAAAAGAGCCAGAAAAAAAAAGAAAGAAGTGTATCTGAGAGGGTTAGTGTTACCAGAGACAATTTTTGGGATACTGGTTATAGTGCAGATCTTGACAACTAAAGCCAACTCCAGAGTTGAGTGGTTCTTCTAAAGCTGGGTTCTCACCTGGGGGCAATTTTGCTCTCCATGGGACAAGAGGCAATGTCTTGAGACATTTTTAATCGTCACAACTGGGTGGCATCTAGAGGTTAGATTTGGGATGCTGTTCAACACCCTACAATGTACAGGTTAGCATCCCCCCCTCCCCGCCCCAACAGAATTATCTGGTCCAAATGTCAGTAGTTGCTGAGGCTGAGAAAACCTGCTTTGAAAGAACCCCGAGAAAGAGTCTGGTGGCAGGTGTCTTGGTAGGAGGTGGAGCTTTGGACAGGTGTGACGGACACTCTTGGTCAGCTGACCCAACCTCTATTCGCAATGAAGGACCACCCCCCTCCCCAGTTTTTGGAGTCACTGTTATGGGGAGCCACATGACCATTCTAGGCAATGAAATGCAAGAGAATTTGCTGGATGAGGCTTCTAATAAGATACCCCGGGTAAGTATCATCCCCTTTGCTGTTCTTCCTGCCTGGACCGAAGCCTGCCACCTGGAAGTGCAGAACCAACAAAACTAAAATCAACAAATGAAGAAGGTGGAGTCAGAAAGAGCTAGTGATGCCCCAGGGGACATTTGGCAATGTCTGCAGGCATTTTTGGTGGTCCCAATGGTGGATACTCTAGTGGATAGACACAAGGGATGCTGCTCAGCATCCTATACTGCCCAGGACAGCCCTCGGCCTAAAGAGCTCTCCAACCCTTAGATGCCAAGTGTGCCACAGTGGAAAAATTCTGCTTGTAGAGAAAGCACAGTGGAGCTGTTGCCTGAGTCCTAGATCACCTGCCTTAGGATTTCTTGCAATGGGAATTTAAAAAAAACAAAAAAACAAAAAAACACCTGTTTTGTTTTATTCTCAGCTCCTGAGTTGGGCTGTTATTTGAGACTGAATGAATTCCAAGTTGCTACAGCAGGAGAAGCTCTTGATTTTAGCTTGTCACAGGGTAATCTCCAGGGGAAACTTTCTTTAGATTATTCTTACTGGCACTTTCCAGGATTGCACGGGATATCCAGTTCCATCTTTGAAACAGAAGGAGGACAACCATTCGGTAGCGTCTTTTGCTAGGAGATGCCAACACCATCGGTCCCCTCCACCCACGTCACCAGTAGGTTCAGCTGGATCCAAGATCACGGGCCTAAAGGAGTCAGAAGCATTACATGCCTTTTAAAACCAGTGGCCTCAGAATCGGGGGCCCAGTCTACTCTTAGCCCTAAGACAATGTGTCCTATGTTTTAGATGCCGGTGATTCAAATGTACTGATACAGCTCAAAGTGCTTTTCTCGAATTCAATTATATTTGTCAATAGTATTTCGAAAGCTGTTAATTATCATACACAGGACAGCATAATATAAAGCTCTCCTTCCTGTTAGGTCAGCTGAACGATGCTGCAGAATTTAATCAACTGTAAGGTCACGTGGGTCACGCCCATGGTAGCCAGCCCATGGTAGCTTGTTCTGGCTTTCTTCTCCCCTATTCTTTCTCAAATCTTTTTTTCTTTCCTCTCTTTCCTTTTGTTTCCTTTGGTTTTTGTGCTTTGCCGGGAGCACTGAATAGACATAGTAAGATTCCCTGCTGTTCTTGAAGGATAGCATTTTTGTGGGTGCGGGATGCAGGTCTGAAAGGGTAGATAAAATCTGATCTAATAAAACTCCCATAGGATGAATTAACCTTGAAGGAATGGTAGCATTATTTCTCAGGGACATACTTCTGACCCCTACACCTCTAAGATCTGCTAACCAATCTATGCTTTTCCCTCCAACCTAGGAAGATGGAAGCGACCACCCAGGGACCTGTACCTTGATCCTTCCTTCTCTCTTCCTCCTGGATTACATTCTCTCCCACCCTACCCCGGCTCAGGATTTCCTCTTCAGAGACTATGGGAGGTTCTGGTGGTTGGCACCCTTCCACCCTTACCCACTGCCCTCCTCAGTTTCACGTGGGGAGTAAAGAATCACGACCCCATGGGGGAGAACCCAGGTCATTGGAATAGCGCTGGAGGGAATCAGGTTAAGAAAAGGAGGCAGGGGGCGCCTCGGTGGCTCAGGTGGCTTCCTTCAGCTCAGGTCATGATCTCAGGGTCCTGGAATCAAGTCCCACATCGGGCTCCCTACTTAGCAGGGAGTCTGCTTCTCCTTCCCCTCCACCTCTCTCAAATAATTAAATAAAATCTTAAAAAAAAAAAAAAAAAAAAGGAGAGGGCAGGGTTTAGGGCACCTGGTTTTCTGGATCTGGGTCAGTAGGAAGTTCCTCACAGTCTCATCCTCAAAGTTGTAATTGACTGTCCAGAAGACACAGAGCTGCTGATATTTTGTGACCAACTCAAGGACCGTCCGGAAACCTTCTGCAGTGTCGAAATTCTCTGCCCCACTCCCCTGCTCCCAGGCGTAGATGGTGAGCAGCTCCAAGGCGTACTTTGGGGGCAGAGACCCCTTTTTCTTCAGTTTCCTTTCACACTGAGGGAAGAAGGGAACGTCAGACAATACTAGTGAAAGCAGGGAGGTGCAGTGAGATTAAAGAGCCCTGCAGAGAGGCCATACATTCATGGCCTCTGGGGCCACAGCAGGGCAACTGAGTCACGGGACACAGTGCTGATGGGACTGGTCTGTGGGAAGTCTGAGCAGGGCAGCCTGATAGGTGCTCGCTTAGCAGCATGCAGATTTCTGGGTCGGGCTTCGGCCACATATGATTCCCTAGAGTTATAATATAATACAGTGACCACTTACAAAACACCTACTGTGTGTTGACTGTGGAGACAGACATTTTACGTGGCATTTATAATCCTAATTCTTAACCCCAGCAAGCAGGCATAAATCAACGTTTCTGACGAAGACAGGAGCCGTGGGGTGGGGAAGTGACTCGCTCAAGGTCACACTGTAGCCCCAAGCCCTCTGAGCACCCTGGGGCTGGGGGGTACCTACGGCCATCTCTCTGAGTTTCTGGGATGGAAACCACAGAGCTCAAGGAGCTGTACCCAAGAAGGAGACATCTCAGCAAAGAGCTGATGCTGTGCTAGACGTCGGCCGTCATGGAAATACTCAGAAGCTCCCCTGCATGCAAGAAAGTGATGGAAGCGAAGGGAGGCTAACCATTATAGAAAATGACCCTGCCTGTAGCTTCACCTTGTCTTCAAGGATGGCACCTGCATGTACTACATGTGGGGGCCGAGCAAGAGGTAAGCCATGCTGGTGACCTGTGGGCATGTGATCCTAATCTCCCCCACCCTTTGTAGGAAGAATAACTGGGATTCCTAGGTGTCAGAGCAAAGACAATATAAACCATACATGGCAGCTTTGATGGTAGGGGGTGCTCTGTACACCACCCAACTTAATGGGGTTGGTGATAACTCCACAGCGATGTGCAGGATTAGTGGACAGATTCATGAAAGTGGGTCAGCCCCCAGCATTTAAGAGTGTGGGTAAAGGAAGGACTTGGTGAGTCCCGGGTGAATGGTCACAGCACAGGATAAAAACAATTCTAGATACCTGCAACAAGAGCGATCATACCTGTTTGTACCAGTGCTTCACCAGACGAATTAAATCCTTCACTTTGGTGGGCCGGGAGGCCACAAAGCTGCATTGCAGCTCCGTGAAACAGGTGGAAAACTCTCCTCCCTCAGCATTTGAGGATTTATACAAATTGATGAGCTCAGTGTAGATCTTGGGGCTGGGTGGGGAGCCAGAATTCACCTGACCTAGTATGGGGGAGACATTTAGTTTATGCTTTAATTATGTATAAAAGTAACCATTTTCAAACATTTTTGACCACTAATTCTGGGAAATGACTTTGAATTCTATTAGTATATTTGGATTTTTGCTGTCTAAGATACTGGAAGCATCACCAGAGTGATGAGATATTTTTAAAAACTATGTGGTCTATAGGAATATTGGTGCTATTATTAAGGTTAATTATCTAGATTTGTACAGGCCGGTACTATAGCCACCAAACAATGTGGTTATTTGCATTCAAATTAACTGAGGGAAATTAAATTAAAAATTTAGTTCTGCAGTCCCACTAGCCACATTTCAAGCTCTCAGTAGATATAGAACATTTCCATTATCACAGAAAGACTTTTTAGACAGCACTGATTGGGAGTTTGCTAACTATGGCCAATAGGCCAAGGTGGCCCACTTCTTGTTTTTGTAAATAAAGTTTTATTGGAACACTGCCATGCTCCTTTGTTCATGTATTGTCTATGGCTGCTTTCAGGGTACAATGGCAGAGTTGAGTGGGTGTAACAGGTACTACACAGTCCTCAAAGCTGAAAATACTTGCTACTTTACCTTTAAAAAAAATAGCCAAAAAAAAAAATAGCCAACTCCTAATCTATACTGTTATTTCCTCTCTAGAGACACTAATAACCATTCAGAGGGAAGGTATCACAGTCTTCTTGATTCTGATTTGAAAAATGCCTAAAATAGCCTTGGTTCCTTTTGCTACAACATTATGGATCTGTCATTCATGAACTGAATTTCCAAAGCAGATTGAAGGCCCCAGATTTCCTGTCTTTGCCCTAGAATTCTTCCCAGGCTGTTCTTTAATTTCACTAATACTTGTGGCATTTTATCTATAAATGTGTACAGAATTCCTGTGTACCCCATTCTTTAATAGGTATTGTGAGCGATATCACAGGAAGATAAGAATATAAGGAATATAAGGAATGTGGTCCTGGCCATCCTCTGGATACTTAGGTAAGAGAGGACATGTGAACACGTCTACAGGTCTAAAGGACTGCTGCCATTACTCGTGCCACCTGCTGGGGGCACTAGATCTACAAGCCATTACTAGGTCATGTGGCTTTCCTTCCACCTGCCTTGCCCCATCAAGGCAGAACCATGTCTTCCTCCTCCAGGAGCTAAGGTCTGGGGTTCTCACCGAGCACATTAAATGCAGGCAACACATCAAAGTTCACACTTTCGTTGAGCACTTTGGATTTCAAAGAGAAGCTCAGCACCCTGGGAGCCTTCCATTTTGAAATCTCAAACTTCACTGCAAACTCTTTCTCCTGCTGACAGGCTACTAGCTGTTTATGGATTTCCTTGATGATACGGCATCTCTCGTTTTTTTGGGAGGTGTAACTTTTAAGCGAGTCTGGGAACACGACGAGGTCGGCATCGGAGCCAGTCTTCAGAGCTGTGCCTTTGCCGGTCGACCCTCCCTGGTGAAGAAAGACAAGCTGAGATCCAGCATTTTCTAGATCCTGAGCCCCTTACCTCCAAGGGCTGGCAGAAGTGGGCTAATTAATGATGTTGCCAAGGGTCGTTCCAGGTTAGGGTCCAGTTAGGGCTGAATCCAAAGCAGAGCGTTCAACTTTTCAAACAAGTAGTTTGGTTTGAGAAAGGTTTTCTCATGCCCCTTGATGAGCTTATTGACATACAAACAACTGAGAGGGCTAGTTATAAATTACCCACATCTCCAGCCAACTTCCTAAAGATTCCTCCCTAACAGCATTTAGCTTTGTATGAATTCCTGTGACCTGAGAGAAATCAAACTGGATGCGATCATTGCATTAGAAGTTCCTCATCTGTTCCCTGATTTTTTTAAAAAGATTTTATTTATTTATTCATGAGAGACACAGAAAGAGAGAGAAGAGAGAGAGAGAAAAAGACAGAGAGAGAGAGAGGCAGAGACACAGGCAGAGGGAGAAGCAGGCTCCATGCAATGGGAGCCCGATGTGGGACTCGATCCCGGGACTCCAGGATCATGCCCTGAGCCAAAGACAGACACTCAACCACTGAGCCACCCAGGTGCCCCTGTCCCCTGATTCATGTTTCCTCTTGCAAGCTGGGGGTCACGGGATGAATATTCATAATTTAGGTGGGGCTCTGCAAACTTTCTGTAAGGAGTCAGATAGTAAATGTGGGCTATATGTGTCCCTGCCACATAGGCTTCTTCACTTCCTCCTCCCTTCCTCATTCTCTTCCTCCTTACCTTTCTGCTCTAACAACTCTGTTAGGCACAACTCCTTAGCTGACAGGCTTCTTTGAGGGCAAACTGGGGAGAAGCCAGCTGCCCCACAGAGAACAATCCCAGTGCCTGATGCGGGGCACACCCCTTAGACTTGCTGCCCTCGTTCCTTCAAAAAGCTCACTCGATTTTTATAGAGAACACATCTGTTTTACCCATGGGCAGGAAATGCCTGGCAGCAGGTTAGAGGCGAGGGGAGGGTGTTATGTTCCCTGTATACAGATGCTCAAACCCGCTTCATTCATGCAGCTGCTTTGTGAGTGTTGACCTTTGCTGGCCAACAGATGTAGGAAGTGTGTCACCCCATGGATAAGAATCACCGTATCTGATGAATCTCTAGTTCAGTTGATGAGACTTATCATGCTGTGGTCATTAAAACATGAAAGAGGTCATTTTTTTGGCTCAGTACACACTGAGCTTGGAACTGGTAGTGGTTTGAATGGTAGCACCTCCAACAGATCTGCCGGGAACTCAAGAACCTAACTTAGCTGAACAAAGGGTCTTTGTAGATGTAATTGAGTGAGGGGTCTGTGGACCCTAAATCCAATGGCAAATGTCCTTAGAAGACAAAAGAAAGAAGAGGAGACCTGCAGGGGAGAGGTGATGGGGAGACAGAGGCAGAGACGGGAGAGCTGTAGGTCCAGGCCAAGGCCACTAAGGGCCACAGCAGCCCCAGGAAGCTCATACAGGGCCACAGGTATGTTGTCAATGAAGGAAGCAGTGCGCAGGCACCTCTCCCCGCCCCGTGGAGAGCTGGGGTTCTGGATGCCCATCTCACCTGCTCCCCCCCTCACTCCCTCATCCCTCGCCCTCTGCCCTACATCCGGGGGCAGAGCCAGGCACTGCAGAGGAGCTCCTGGGACCCCTTTGCTCCCTGCCCGTAAGACCCTGTAGGAGAAAGGCCAGTGCTCACCTTGACGGTCTTCTGAACCTTTGTAGCTGAATGTTGGAAGCAATTTTTTTGAAGGAATTTACAGATGAAGTCAACAGCTACCGCGATTTGGCCTAGGAAGTTTTTGTTGGGCTGTAGAAAGTCCTTGATAAACTTATCTAGAAGATGGCCCGGGGTTGCGTACAGCGGCGCTGGCTGGGAAGGCAGAAGAACACTCAGCACTGGCACCACACACCGTGAGAACATACCGGAGAGGTAGGGTAGTGCCCAAGACCCTCCCCCCCCCAAAAACGAATCTTGTGAACTGTTCCTTCCTCCCCCCAGGAGAGATCTGACCCCCCCACCACCACCCCCGACTGGAAGCTGTTCTGGGTGTGGCACTGCCTTCTGTGGCCCGTCCCTTTTAACCTCAGAGGCTCCCTTTGTCTCCCATTGGTGGCAGGGACTGCTGCAATGATCACACGCGCATGCCCTCTCAGGCTTTATCAGCTTCTGTTGCACACACATGCCTGAGGAGATTGTTTTCCTAGGGCTGCCCTAACAACACCCTTCCCCCACCCCGGGGTCGGGGGCTTCCAAGAGCAGAAATGTATTCTCTCACCGTTCTAGAGACTAGAGGTCTGTGCTCAAAGCGTCAGCAGGGCCAGGCGCTCTCTGGAGGCTCTAGGGGAGGAGCCTTCCTTGGCCCTTCCAGCCTCCGGAGGCTCCAGCAATTCCTAGTCCTCTTGGGCTTGGAGACACGTCACTCTGGTCACTGACTGTCGTTACACAGTCTATTCTCCCCACTGTGTGTGTCTGCGTGCTTTCTTATGAGGACACCAGCCACTGGAGTCAGCTCCTGCTAATCCAGGGTGACCTCATCTTAACTAATGACACCTGCAAAGACCCGACTTCTAAAAGAGGTCACATTCTGAGGATCCAGGTGAACATGAGGGAGGCCGGAGCATCAGGGTTATGTAGAGAGATTGAGGGCTAGAAGCGTTAAAGCAAATTAGATTTGTGTTATTTTCAGCCTTGAAATTTGTGGTTTTCTTTCCTTTTCCTTTTCTTTCTTTCTTTCTTTCTTTCTTTCTTTCTTTCTTTCTTTCTTTCTTTCTTTCCTTCTTTCTTTCTTTCCCTCCTTCCCTTCCTCTTTTCCTCCTACTTTCCCCCCTTCCTTCCTTCCTTCTTTCCCTCCTTCCTTCCTCCCTTCCTTCCAGTGCTAAGAGGAAATAAACATGATGTTCTGTATAAACACTGTCCTTTTGCTGGTGAGGACAGACAAGATGAGCAGGGGCAGGGTGGTCAGCTTGAAAGTTGAAGGTCAACCTTGGCTGCCTCCAGATGTTCTTAGGGAAGCTCACAGTTGCTTGAAGGCAAATTCATGGCCAGTACTGTCCTTTGCACAGGGCTGAGTATGGGGGAGGGGGGCGCGTGTTCACGTATATGTGCCCTCCAGCGTCCAGATGCCCTGATGCAGCAGTTTATGGGCCTGAATCCCCTCTGATAGCTCTCTCTCTTGAGAGGAATGGCCTCCTAGTTCTGGAAACAGAGGCCGATTGGGTAGAAAACAAGAAGAGCAAAACCTGGCATCAAAAGTTGGCTTAGATGCATGAGAACTAAATGCAGTGTGGGCTCCTAGGCTGGGGAAAGCTGGCTATCGAAAACATTCTTTGGGGATGCCTGTGTGGCTCAATGGTTGAGCACCTGCCTTTGGCTCAGGTTGTGATCCCAGGGTCCTGGGATCGAGTCCCACATCGGGCTCCCCATAGGGAGTCTGCTTCTCCCTCTGCCTATGTCTCTGCCTATCTCTCATGAATAAATAAATACAATCCTAAAAAAATTATTCAGATAATTGGCAAGATCTGGAAATGGACTATAGCTGGGTGGTAATAATATATTCATCTTAATTTCTGGAATTCGATCATTACGTGTGGTTAGCTAAGAGAACGTCCTTATCTGGCAGCCGACTCCAAAGGCTCAGTATAAACAAGATACACAACATTGATGATGATGATGATAATGATAAGTGTGTGCGCTCACACACACATATAGAACACAGCTAAAGTGGTCAAAGGTTAAACATTTGGGCATCCAGGCAGATATAGGGGCTCACTGAACAAGTTTTACAACTTTTCTATATGTTTGAAAGGTTTCAGGATAAAGTTGGGGGGAGGGTAGAAATATTTTTTAAAAATCTGCTTTAGGAAACCTGGAAAATTGAGGTCAGGGAGCAAAGACCAGAGTCCAGTGAAAGTCAGGACAAGGAGTGTCCAGAAGGACACCACATTCCTTCTGGATCCAGGCGGGAGCTCCCCATCCAAAAGGTCCTTCCCATCCACGGTCCCAGGCATTTGGGAAACTCATTTACATCTCCCGTCTTTGCTCAGTTGGCCCTCAATGTGCTATGCCCAACAGAATGTAGATCCAAGCCTACCACACCTTGGATGTAAATTAGTCCCATGTCTGTTAAAGGTGGAATTTGTTTGATCTATGTGGCCTCAAAAGACACCTTTGTCCTACTGCCATCTCATGACCCCCAGAAAATGGAACGGATTCAGTGGCCTAGACTGATAATGTCCTCGTTGGATCGTCCTTCTCCAATAAGCTCTGGGAGTGCAGGGGCATTCTGTGGGGGTAGATTTGCTTCCCCTGTTTGGGCAGAGGGCGGCTGCCCTGCACTCACTGGCACTCTGCTCAGTGCGTCCGTCACCGCCAATCCACCTGCTTCCTCTCCTGCAGCAGTTAATTGAAATCTGCTGGTGCCCTTCTCTCTTTGTTCAGTTTTGCTCTTTACCATCATTTAAACAGAAAAAGGTGGCCCATCATGGTGTGTTATCAATGGAATTATGTCCTGCTAAAAGATATGTTGAAGTCCCAACCTCTGATACCTGTGATTGTGACCTTATTTGGACTTAGGGTCTCATATGAGGTAATCGAAGTGAAGATGAGGTAAGCACTAGCTGGGTTAAGCACTAATCCAATAGGACTGGTGTCCTTATAGGAAGAGGAGGGAGACACAGACATGCAAGGAAGGCATTGCAAAGACACAGCACAGGAGTCCATGTGGCAACAGAGGCAGAGATGAGGGAGGGACGTGGCCACAAGCCAAGAGCACCAGCAAGCACCAGAAGCAAGGAAGGATTCTTCCTGGAGCCTCCAGAGGAGCACAGGCTTGCCTACACTTTGACCTTGGACTTCTGTCAGCCACCAGTGTATGACACTTTGTCACAGCAACCCTAGGAAATCTACACATGGTGCTCTTGGGTAAGACTGCAGTCTGGGTGTCAGGACACCTCCCTCCCCCCAGCATGACATGAGCTGTACTTGTAAAGCTCTCTTACCAGAACATTCCATGATGGTCCAGGTGACTCATTCGGGCTGAGAGCAGACAACCAGCTCTGAGCTTCTTGCTTTAGCAGTTGCCAAGATGCATTATCTTTGCTCACATTATTGGTTGGGTCAGTTGGATCCAAGATTACTGGCCTGCAAATTCCATTAGATTAAAAAATCAGTAGAGCTGCATGTGGAAGAAGAAATCCATGTTGGGGAAAGAGGACTGGAGGAGGAGGGTGTCTGGTAATCTGGACTCGAGAGCCCGCGCTTCCTTTCGGTTGCTCAGGTGCTTTGTCTGAGATGTCTAGACCCTCTGCTCCTGCCCTCTCTGCTTTGCAGTTATGTTAATAACATAATAAAATGGCTAGCCCCTTCCTTCTACAAGAGGAAGCACCTGGCCAGTGTTTTGGGGACAAAATATGGTGATGGTCTGAAATGTGAAAAGCATTGGTCAGGCTCTCCTCTTTCAGACACACCCCATTTTGCTTGCCTCGCCACCGCTGCTGGCATTTTTTTGGTGCATCCCTGGCTGGGGAGGATGGGACTGAGCCCTCATTCTAAGGGGTACAGCCTGGCTTGCAGACAAACAGATAAAGAGAGAGGGTGGAGAGAAGCTTGGTACCTCGACGACCGGAGCTGGCTCAGCAGAATATTCCGGACAGTCTCATTCTCAAAGTTGTAGTTGACTATCCAATAGACACACAGCTGCTCCTGCTGTCTGATTAGCCCCAGGACAGTTCTGATGCCTTCGGCGATGTCAAAGTTTTCTGCTCCGCACCCCTGTTCCCAGGCATAGACTGTCAGGAGCTCTAGGGCATACATGGTCAGCAGAGGTGAACCTTTCAGCTTTTCCTGGCACTGTGGGAGAAGAGACAGGCTGTGGCTGATCTGGGGACCCAGTTCCCCCTGTGCCAGGGGCCTGAAATCAAGGAATCAGAAGTCTATAGGAAGTCACCATCTCCCACCAGTGACTAAAATGAAGCCATGCCTAAAATTCGATGGATTTTAGTATCAAGTGTTGGCAAGGATGTGGAGCACCTGAAACTGTCTTATGTTGCTGATGGAAGGGTCATTAGGTACAACTATTCGAGAAAACTAATGTTGGCAGTACTTCCTAAAGTTAAATATATGTATTATTATATATATTTAATATACTATATATATTATGTGATGACATATAATGTTTCATGTACTATATGATATAGTATATAGTCTGCATATGAATTTATTATGTACACATTTTTGCATACATAATATCACAATATATGTAACTATATATACACACATATCCTATTCCTTATAACCGAGGACTCCCACTCCTGCATATTTACCCAAGAGAAATGAGTGCTTAAATTCACAAAAAGAAAAGTAGGGGAATATCCATAGTAACCTAATTTGTAATAGCCCCAGTTTGGAAATGATCCAAATGTCCATTAGCAGAATGGATAACTGTGTGGTATATCAAGACAACAGAATCCTACAGAACAACAAAACACCACAACTACGTTCAAAAAGAGAGATCTCTCAGATGTCACTTTGAGCAAAAGATGCAGCATACGTATGGTACCATTCCATTGATTTCAAGTTCAGAAACGAGCAGAACTGATTTGTGGTGACAGACATTAGGACATTGGTCATTTAGGGGGAGTATTAACAGGGAAGGGGCTTGAAGCAGCTGCCAGATGCAGGAAAGGTGCCCTATTTTGATCTGGATGTTGCTAAAAAGGATATAAAAGTGCATGGACCTGGGGGGACCTGGGTGGCTCAGTTGGTTAAGCATCTGATGCTCATTTTTAAAAATTTTTAAAAAAGATTTTATTTATTTATTCATGAGAGTCACACAGAGAGAGGCAGAGACACAGGCAGAGGGAGAAGCAGGCTCCCTGCAAGGAGTCCAATGTGGAACTGGATCCCAGGACCCCAGGATCACACCTGAACCAAAGGCAGACACTCAACCACTGAATCACCCAGGTGCCCCAGCATGTGACTCTTGATTTGAGCTCAAGTCATGATCTCAGGGTCCTGGGATGGAGCTCTGTGCTCAGTGGGGAGTCTGCTTGAGAGTCTCTCTCTCTCCCTCTACCCCTCTCCCCACCTTTCTCAATAAATAAAATCTTCACAAAAAATGCATTGATCTCTGTACTTAAGAGTGTTGTACTTTGCTGGATATGGATGATCTCGGTTAAAAGGAATTGGACGACAGCACTAGATCCGTCATTTGAAAATTACCTGTTGGTACCAATACTTCACCAAGAGGATCAAATCCTTCAGTTTCCTGGGATATTTGTGAAAAAACTTCTGCTGTAGTTCTGTGAAGCAGATGGAAAACTCACCGGGGTGGGCTTTTGTCATGTCCAAGGCTCTTTTGAGCTCTCGATAGATCTGGGAGCTGGGCTTCTCGCTTAAGCCTGGTGCGAAAGAGAGATGTAGAATCTGTGGTGTGTGGGTGGCCTGCTCTCAGTGAGCCAACTGTGCTGTGGCCTGACAGCACACCTGGGCTACTTCATCTGCAAGAGAACCGGTGCGTTCACCTAAAAGGTGAGGGGTGGCTTGCCTCGCTTGATAATAAAATGACTATCGTGAAAATGGCACGGTGGTGGCCCACGACAAGATCAGCAGAAAGTGGAAGGATGGAAAACACAATTATAAATGAGGAAGGGGCGGGGCGCCTGGGTGGCTCAGTGGTTGAGTGTCTACCTTTGGCTCAGGACATGATCCTGGGATCCTGGGATCAAGTCCCACATCAGGCTCCCTGCAGGGGGCCTCCTCCCTCTGCGTGTGTCTCAGCCTCTCTCTCTCTGTGTCTTTCATGAATAAATAAGTAAAATCTTTAAAAAAATAAATAAATAAACAAATGAGGAAGGGGAAGTTCCAAATTAGTAGGGAAAGAGGGCTTCTTTAACAAAGGGTATTGGGACAGCTGGCATATACCTGGAAGGAAATAGGGTTTATACACTGCATAGAATATATTCTGCTATTGAGCCCAGCTGGTGAATGTTGTTCCAGAGAGTCAAGGGTACAGGGACTCTGAGGGGGCGGTAAGGTGAAGGTAAGGTAAAGGCAGGGTGCTGGAGGCCAGCAGGTGGTCACAGGCCCCCCCAGAACTGGACCCTGCAATGCCAGGTAGTGGTTTTCAAACTGGCGGGCCAGTCAGAATCCTGCTGCACTGCTAATGTGGAGCATGGGCTCCCTAGCTCTGCAGGAGGTCTGATACCCAAGTGGAGGGGGCTCAGGCCCCTCTTTTTTAGAGGTAATGCTGATACCCATAGAAGTTTGAGAACCACTGGTGAGGGAGTGAAGAAGCAGATGCCAGGGAGGGGAGGGATGTCAATAGGTCACAGAATTTCACCAGGATTTCCACTCTTGCTAGCTGAGCTCCACTGTTTACAAGCACATTTTAAAAACACATAAACGACCGAAGCCAGTCGCCAGCTTGTTCCTTTCATTCACTTGGACAGATACTTAAGAATTCCCCCAGTAGGTTGCTTTTCTCAGAAAGCAATCCTCATTGCGTCCTTGCCCAGGGGGCTCTCGGTTAGGAATGCGCGGTTCTCGCGCCATCTGGTGGCAACTTCTGGCTACCACGTGCGAGAAAGAGCGGGTTTCTCGTTTTCACACCATCCTTGCAATACCAGCAAGGCGCTCTGGCCCAGTCTCCAGCCACCATTCTCTCGAACAAGAGAGAAAATAGGATTTCCTAAGAATTCTGAGTCACATGGGATCTCTTCACTTTGACCCAGCCCTTGTTTGAGGTAGTTCTTATCATCCTTAAGGTCCTGTAAAGCAGCCATTTCGAGGCTGATCTTAGAGTTGGCCAAAGCGGCTAAGCGGTGGGACCAGGACAGGAACTGAGGGCTGCCCACCTTCCAAACTGGGGCACTTTTCTCTAAGTTGGTTGTCTGCCTGTGCATGTGAGTCACTGAGCTGTGTGTGTGTTATCTTAAAGGCGTCCTGCCTTGGGGTTTAGAAGATCTGGGCTTTTATTCTAGGTCTTTTATTTTATTTTTAAAGATTTTATTTATTTATTCATGAGACACAGGGAGAGAGGCAGAGACACAGGCAGAGGGAGAAGCAGGCTCCCTGCGGGGCGCCCCATGCGGAACTCCATCCTGGGACCCTGGGATCACACCCTGAGCCGAAGGCAGATGCTCAACCAATGGCCTCCCAGGCATCCCTTATTCTAGGGCTTTTAGAACTGGGTGTGTGAAGAGAGTACGCCTAGCGCAGGAGGGACCTCCTCTCTTGAAGGTATGTGGTCCCTGGCTTTGGGCCATACCAGTGGTGTCTGAACCATCCCCGGCCTAGAGGACCCACATAGCTGTCTGCTGCCCCTTTCTTTGGGTTTGCTGTCTCGACACACCTCTCCAGACCAGTGCCCTGCACACACCCAGGAGCAACTCACCCAGAGCATTGTAGGCAGGCAGCACCTTAAAAGTGATGCTCTGCCATTTTGTGGACAGCTGGAAGATGAGCCCATCTCTGAACCTCTGGACCTCCATTTTGGCCGGCAGCTTCATGGCGAGCTGACAGGCTTTCAGAAGCTGCCAGATCTTGTTGAGGATTTTATCTTGGCTTCTTTTCTGATCTTGGAACTGCTCAAGGTCACTGACAAAGATGACAATCATCCCATCTGAGTTGCCCCTCAACACTGTTTTCCTGCCATAGGAGCCACCCTGCCAGTGACAGAGATGCAGATGTGAGACTCTGGAGCCTTTGGGGGTCCCCCAATGCCCCAGCAAGCAGTAGTATTTCTCAAATCAAGCAAAAGCCACAAATGTCACCATAGTCTTTAAAAACTGAGTGGCAGGAGGCCATTTGTCCATCCGAAGACCTGAATCAGGATGCCCACTGTAGCACTTTTCATACAAGCTTCTGACTGGAGGCAGCTCAAATGGCCCTCAGCAGTGGCATGGACAAACGCGGTGTACTCGCACACTGAATACTATCCAGCGTCGAAAGGATAAAGGAACGCTGGCACGCAACAACGTAAACTTCACAGACAGGATGGGGTCAAAGAAACCACACAATAAAGTCACCCCGTGCACGATTTCATTTATATCCGGTGATCAACCTGTCTGGTTTTCCCAGGACAGTCCCAGTTTTAGCACCGAAAGGCCCACGTCTGAGAAAAGCCCTCGGTCTCTGGCAGACCAGGATGGTTGGTCACCCTACAATGACGCAAAGTTAAAAAAAAAAAAAAGAGGCACAAGGAATCTATGGTGTCAGAGGTCAGGAGAGTTGTTAGGAGGGTTGGTGGGGAGGAACTGGATTGTGGATCGAGAGGCTCTTGGGCGCCAGGAGGCTTTGTTTCTCAATTTGGGCGTAGGTTACACAGGTAGGTTGTTTGCGGCAATCCATCGGGCTGTACATTTAGATCCGTGACCCTTTCCTAGGTTATATTTTCATTAGGAAAAAGCGAACAGTATCGAGAGGCACGATGGCGTAGTGGTTAAGGGCACATCCTCCCAAGCAGACAATCTGGGCTGAAATTCGAGCTCTGCCTCCAGCTACTAAGTAACTTCCTCCTGCTTCAGGTCCCTCATCTGGGCCAAGGCCCAGGGACACCAAGTGTCCAGGTGTTTCTACTGCTAGGGCTGCTGGGCATGCAGGAGGCGGAGGCCAGGAGGCCTTGGGAGTGCAGGTAAGTAGGGCTCCAGGGCTAGCGAGTGAGTTGAGAGGGGCAGGGGTGCCTCTGACTGCTCCCACCCTAGGATCCTGGCATCTTCCCAGCACCATTTCTTCCCCGAAGGCCCGAAATCTTCAGCTCTGGGATTCCTGCTCCTAGCAGCAAACATTTCTACCTCACGAGAGCCACCCCCTCTTGCCATGGAGAAATCACAGAGCGACCTTTGGGTGGTTTTACTGGATCACCCAGCCTCGGTTTACTCCTCTATAATACGAGGCGGATGGAAACAATAACGGTGAAGAACCGCAGCTCGCTTATTGAGCGCTAACTATGTACCAGGCCCTGTACTAAGAACATTGTATGCTTAAGCCTCATTACAGTTCGAGAGGACTATTACTCCTCTCCCATTTTACAGATTCAGAGACTGAAGCACAGGGGGTTAAAGCAACCTGCCCGGGGGGTGCACAGTAGTAAAGGCAGAGCTGCTCCTAAACCCCTCCATCGCTTCCGTCGAGGGGGGTTCAAGATGAAGTCTGGTGCACCCAAGGCCTGTCACCCGGAAGGTGCTAGGGACCCTGTCACTCCCCTTCTGGTGGCCATGGAAACTCCTGGCTCCTGGAAGCCCTGATCCCACCCCCCACCCCCCCACCCCCAGCCTTCCACTCACTTGAACCACACTTAGTACGGTGGGGATCTGCTCCGTTTCCTGCAGAGCGGCACAGATGGTGTCCACGGCGTCATCTATCTGTTTCTGGCATTCTCCGTAGGGCCTCAGGGAGTTCTGGATCAATTCGTCCAGCCTCTCTGGCTGCACAGAGTACAGATGCGACCCCCAGATTCCCATTGCTCCTGCCAGAGGCTGTGGTGGCAGCTAACTGAAGAGAGGGAGAGGAGAGGGAGCCACTCCCTTGCCTGGAGCCAGGAAATCAAAACTCATTCAAGAGCCAGGAAACTGCAAATCACAGGGAGAGAGCCTAGAAACCGAAACCCAGAGTGCTCCCGGCTGACTTCCTCAATCTAGATTTCTGCCCACCCCCGCACGGTGGACAGCAGCCTGTCGGCTCCTCCCAGGGCGTCCTTGTGCTCAACCGGATCCTGCAGCTGCCTTAAGGATGCCTGGATAAATGCCAGTGTGTCCTTGAGCACATCGCCAGCTCTATTTGTGCCTCGACTTCCCCATCTGTGAAATGGCATAACAATGGTACTTCTCTCACAGAGTTCCTGTTCGAACGGGGAGGGGGGGAGGAGGATGCTCAGCAAATGCTACCTAAGAAGTTGTTAAGCAAATAATCTTTTTACAGGGGACAGGGGTCATCTTTGGAAGCTCTTTCCCTTTTCCCCCTTGTTAAAAAACAAAATTCAGTGGCGTACATCTGAAGATCTAATTGGCTTTTTTGAATGATTCATAAGTCCGGCAGCATCCCACCTAGCAAGTAGAAAGAGCTCCAAAAGTTGTACACAGTGGAAGGTTTTTATAGGAAGGAGGGCGGGGCAAGAAGCTATGAAGGGGAAAAGAAAGGACGGGTTCAGGCCAGGACATCTTTTTTGGGCCAAAGGACTGGACCGACAGGGTTTTTAACCTGCAGATGACATCACTAGTGCTGATGGGGAAATCTCAGGCTGACTCTTCAAAGGTCCCATTCCAGGCATAGGTTAAAATTGTAATTAAGTCTCGGTTTGCTGTCACTGGGTGGAGGTGAGGGGGCAAATGATTCCACGTGGGGCTTGGTTTTTCCTTTTTCACACCCTTGTCTCTGGGGCCAGGGAAGTCAGAGTCTATGGGGCAGTGAGGGGAAAGGGACCCAGAGAGGGGATTGATTTGCTTGGGGACACACGGAAAGGCAAAGATTAAGCCAGGTTCAGGTTTCAGTTCTGCTGCTGGGTGATGTGGGACACAAAGGCAGAGACGAAATTTAATTTAATTTAATTTTAATAAATTTGTTTTAAAAAAGGAAATAAAGTGAGATAACCTTAGAACCCACAGCCCATTGATAAATCCGTGAGGCAGGCTGAGTATAACATTCTCCAGGAAATCCCCAACTGTCTTAAAGTTAACGCTGCCTCTGGCTCCCTAGAAGGAAAAAAACGACCTCAGCCTGACAATAGCCAGGCCTCCAGGATCCTGGGAGTCTTCTTCAGCATACGGAATCCTTTTGGAACGTCCCTTCTCTTTACTTCCCCAACCCCAAAGTATATGGTCAGTTGCCCCTCACAACCCTGGGGCAGCAGCTCTTTCTGCCCAGGGGTCCTGTCCCTGTGCTTTAATAAGACCACCTTTCTGACCAAAGATATCTCAAGAATTCTTTCTTGGCCACCAGCTCTGGACCCCACCAAACACACTAACATTCCAAAACTATATCACTGGGCACGTATAGATCCTAGAGTGGTCCGCAGGAGGGACCTTCTTGCACCCAGTTCCTCAGCCTGCATGTGGATGCTTACGAAGCCCCAGCAGGCACCTACGTGGCCCAGCAAGGATGGGACACAAGCCTAGGAGTGCATAGGCCAGAGGGGAAACAGATGTGCAACTCCATTCAGAACTATATGAAAGTGAAACCCCCTGAGGGCTCCCATCAGCTGCCTCTAACTCTATCCAGCAATAATAAATAATACAGAAGGCAGAAAAAAATCCCTGAAATGTGGGAAGAACAGAGCTCTTCTCCACTGTGATGACTAATTTTGTATGTCAACTTGGCTGGGCCATGGTACCCAGATATTTGGTCGAACATTATTCTAGATCTTTTTGTGAAGGTTTTTTTTTTTTTTTCCAGTTGAGATTAACATTTCAATCAGTAGACTTTGAATAAAGCAGAATGCTCTTCATAACTTGGGTGGGCCTCGTAATCAGTTGAAGGCCTTAATAGAAAAAAGACCGACCTCTCCTGAGGAAGAAGAAAATCCACCAGCAGATGGCCTTCAGACTCAAGCTGCAACATCAACTTCTTTCTGCGTCTCCAGCCTCCCCCCTACAAAATTGGGACTTTCTAGCTTCCACAACAGTAAAAGCCAGTTCCTGAAGTGGATCTATACATCCCATTGCTTCTGTTTCTCTGGAGAATCTTAGCTACCACACCCACCCGATAAGGGTCTTTCCTTGTCCTTATGACTGTTCCTGCCACATCTAGAGGTAGGCTGGTCAGGGGGTCAGTAGGCTCCTTTTCTAGGTGAGAATATGAAGGCTCCAAGAGGTGGAAGGTCACACAGCTCATAGGTTGTCTGGCTAGCTTCTAACTCTGCATGACCTAATTCCAAAGTCCATGCTTTATTATTATTTTTAACACATTTTATTTTGAAATAATTTGAAACCCTGAGAAAATGTGGGAGATCAATACAAAGAAATCCCTTATGCCCTTCCCCTCAAATATTTTGCCACACTGGTTCCTCATTTATCTATATGGACATCTAATCGGTATTATTACGGTATTGCTGTTGTTTGAGCGCATGTTGCAGACATTATGCCCTTTTAATTGAGTTTTTTTTTTTTTTTTAGTTGACTTTATAGGGACAACTGGGTGGCTCAGTGGTTTAGCGTCTGCCTTTGGCTCAAGTTGTAATCCTGGGGTCCTGGGATCAAGTCCCACATCAGGCTCCCTGCAGGGAGCCTGCTTCTCCCTCTGCCTATGTCTCTGCCTCTTTCTGTGTCTCTCATTAATAAATAAATAAAATCTTTTAAAAAATAGGCTTTATATTTTGAAGTAAAATTAAGCAGAAGGCCCAGAGATTTCCCAGAGATCCCCTGCCATCCCATGCGCAGCCTCCCCCACTATCCACATCCCCCCGGCCCCAAGACTGGAACGTTTGTTAGAACTGATGAACCTTTGACATGTCAAAATCACCAGACCTCTTTCCTCTTAGATACTTCGATAGGTATCCCCTAAGCACATGGATAGCTTGTTGCATAAACACAGAACGGTGATGGTGATGTGGTTTAGGATTTTAACATTGATATAATGTTACCATTTCTTATAGCACATATAAGGAATAGATTCTTAAATTTTTAAAAAAGATTTTATTTATTCATTCATGAGAGACACACAGAGAGAGGCAGAGACATAGACAGAAGGAGAAACAGGCTCCCTGCAGGACTCGATCCCAGGACCCTGGGATCATGACCTGTGCCAAAGGCAGCTACTCAACCACTGAGCCACCCAGGCGTCCTTTATATTAAAATTTTAATAGTTCTCCTAAGTTGATCTTTATAGCCTCCCCCCCACACCCCCCACTCTAGGATCAGATGTTTTCTGGAGTTGTCATGGATCACAGATGGGCTCCCTGGGAAGCACTGAGGAAGGTATGATGCCAATTTGGAGGGAAGTTCCCTGAGTCCTAATTATTGGTCCTTGAAGTATATCTATGGTTCAGATTGAGCACTTCCCTGGTTCGTGGTCCATTTTCGTCTGCTCCTAGGGACACCCTATTTTATCACCAGCTCCTTAACTCTCTGGGGCTCAGAGCCTTCCAGCTACCCCTTGACCCTTCCCCTCACAGTAGAATTGTGTCCACCTAATGGGAGAACGTTGTCTTGTGGCTGCTGTTATTTCAAGGTCCACCATCCCCAGCGCTAGTAGGGGGACCATGATGATGTCTGCTATGGAGGAGGCACCTTGAACTTCTTAGCAATGCTGGGGCGCATACTGGCCTATTCCTCATGGCCTCCATAAAGTTGTCTTCTCTGCTCTTCCATGAGAGATCATTTGATGGGTCTTTTGGCCTTAGGTGGCCTATTACCCCCCCAGGTCCATCTCTCTGACCTTCGAGAAAGACCCCATCTTCCCCCATCCTCAGACAGTATTGTCATTCGGATCTCACTCAGTGTGGCACTTAAACTTCTTCATTTTTCTAGAAGCTTTGCCAGCGTCAAGCTTGCATCTTCTACTGGGCTCCTGGCCAGCCTATGAAGTCCTGAATTCCAGGAGGGATTTCCAAATCAATAAACTCTTCTTCAACAGCCCCTTGGGATCCCTGTGTGGCGCAGCAGTTTGGCGCCTGCCTTTGGCCCGGGGCGCGATCCTGGAGACCCAGGATCAAATCCCACATCGGGCTCCCGGTGCATGGAGCCTGCTTCTCCCTCTGCCTGTGTCTCTACCTCTCTCTCTCTCTCTCTCTGTGACTATCATAAATAAATTTAAAAAAAATTAAAAAAAAAAACAACAGCCCCTTGATCAAGTAACCTTGGGTCCATTCCCACTCATAGCCACCTGACTTGTTGCTACACATTGGCTGGCTCTTCCACTATTTGGGGGTACAGGTCCATCCCTCCCTCATTAGGCCTAGAATCCTCAGCTGGCTTATTTTGGGACTTAGCCCTCGTTCTAGGCCTACCATGCAGAAGGGGGAGTGGGTGCAGGCCATGGGAGCCAGGGGGTAATTTATGGAAGAGAGGCCACTGCAGCGTCTCCTTGTAAAGGGTAGGGGAGATGCAAGCTTTTAATAGGAAAGGTCTCTGGGCCATTTCTGCAGCTCTAATGGTTCAGAAGAATCTGAGGACTCAAGATCTTCAGGGGCTTCACCCTTACGTCTCCAGGCGGTATGTCAGAGTCCCATTCTTTCCCAAGTAGAGTCCTGATCTTAGTTAGCAGAACTGATTGAGAGTATGTAACTCTTTTACACCAACAAGGGTGGCTATCATCAAAATGATAGACAATAACAAGTTTTGGGCAGGATGCGGAGAACCCCCATTCACAGCTGGAGGGTGTGTCAATGGCACAGCTGCTGTGGAATATGGGGAGGTGGGCCCTCATGGTTAAACACATGTAAGCCAGTAATTTCATGATTCCAGCAATTCTCTTGGGCATATATATACACCCAAGAGAAATGAAAATCCATGTTTACATAAAATCATATACAAACATTCATAGTATTTTTCATAATGGCCAAAAAGTGGAAGCTGTCTAAACATTCATCAAAGGATGAATGGACAAATGTGGTCTCTTCATACCATGGAATATTGTCCAGTAATAACAAGGAATGAGCACTGACATATAAGCTACAACACGGATGGACTTCGAAAATGTGATGCTAAGTGAAAGAAGCCAGACACAGAAGGACAAATATTGTGTGATTCCATTTATATGAAGTGTTGATAATAGAGACAGAAAGCAGATGAGTGATGGCCAGGGATTGGGGGCAAAGGGTGATGGCAATGCAGTGACTACTAATGGGTTTCAGGTTTCTCTTGGGGCTGATGAAAATGTTCTGGAAGTAGTATAATGGATCCCTCTTGTAACGTGGCTTGCCTTGAGAATATCCTAAATATAAACTTTGTGACTATCTCCAAACCAGCTGAATTGTACACTTTAAAAGTTGAAATTCACAGTATGTGAATTATATCTCAATGACAATTTTTTTAAAAATTAAAAGTTAAATTGAACAAAAAACAAAAAACACTTTCTTGGAGTTCTACATTGCGCACTGTGCGTTTCTGGACTGGGTCCTCATTTCCTTCTGGCTTCTGGCTTCTGGCAATGGAGCCTCTGTGTGTGCTACCAAGGAGGCCTTCTGGCTCTCTGTTTAGCATTCAATTGCTGATTGATCACATTTACCTTTTCATATTTTTTTCCCCTAAGGCTGTGGCTTCCTACTAAGGTTTTTGTTGTTGTTTTTTAAATATTTTATTTATTTATTCTTGAGAGACAGAGAGAGAGAGAGAGAGAGAGGCAGAGACACAGGCAGAGGGAGAAGCAGGCTCCATGCCGGGAGCCTGATGCGGAACTCGATCCGGGGACCCCAGGATCGGGCCCTGGGCCAAAGGCAGGTGTTAAACCGCTGAGACACCCAGGGATCCTCGTTTTTTATTATTATTTTTTTTATTTTTTTAAAGATTTTATTTATTTATTCACAAGAGACACACAGAGAGAGGTAGTGACATCGGCAGAGGGAGAAGCAGGCTCCATGCAGGGAGCCCGATGTAGGACTCGATCCCAGGACCTCAGGATCACGACCTGAGCCAAAGGCTGATGCTCAACCACTGAGGCACCCAGGTGCACCTCCCCACCCCCGTAAATTTTAATAGTGGCTAGGGCTACTCCCTTTTTTCCTGCATTTTTCTGAACTTTTCTTGCATGCATATGTTTCCATAAGAACTTCAGTATCAGTTTGTCTACTTCCAGAGAAAAGCGCACAAGGGCATTTTTGTGGATATCTTTAGGATCATTAAATGTGTAAATCAAGTTAAGATTGACGTTGAAGGGTGTGGCTATATCAGGAAGCCCTCAAAAGTTACAGTGGGGTTACCATGTCAATACCAGGGTGGCCAATTGTCAAAAATCAAGGAGCTAAGAGTAAAATAAATCCCTGCTCAGATCAGCCCAGCCCAAGTGACTGGTCCTCCTTACCTTCTACCTACCGGATCTACCCCATTTCCCACCATCTCGCAATTAGGGTAACCTAATTCAAGAATCATTTTGAGGGGGAAGCCTAGAGTCCCTGTCATGAAGTGGAAGTTACTCAGACCAGCCACCAGTTCCTCCCAGGAAGACAACCAGCAGCTTGTGAGGCCAAGGCCAGGTCCCCACCTGCTGCTGGACACTTGGTGGGGTAGGTCTTTGCTGCCTGCAAGTGTCTGCCCTGAGCTCTTGGAACTGGCAAACCCTAAAGGGCTAACTTGGGGTCCTGAGAATCCCATCCCCTGATATGCAGGCAGGCAGTGAGGTAGTCTAAGAAGACTCTATTAACACCATGTGTCCTCAGCATCAGTTCAGCTGCCAGAGCGGGCAGGATAGGGATGGAGGCACACAGGTGGTGCAGGTGGTAGGGGACCCTCCTAGCCCTAGTCCCAGGGGAAGCAGAGGAACTGCTCTCTAGCACTGTCTCTCTCCAAGCACAGAGCTAGTGGGGGGAAGGCCCTTCCTCGCCCCCACCCCCATCCTGCATCCCTGCAGTGGCTTGTGTACCCCAGTTCCTATGTGGAAACCCTAACCCTACTGTGATGGTATGAGGACCTGTGGTCTTTGGGAGGCGATTAGGTCTTGAGGGTGGAGCCCTCAGGAATGGGATTAGTGCCCTTACAAGAGGAGGAGGGAGGGGTGGCTAGCTCTCTGCCAAGTGAGGACACAAGGAATGTACAAGCTGGAAGGCTCTCAGCAGAACCTGACTGTGCTGACTTCCGGCCCCCAGAACTGCCAGGAATAATTTCTGTTGTTGATAAACTACCTGTTCTGACGTTCTTGTGATAGCAGCCCCAAGGGACTCAGCACCCGACAGGCAGTGCCCAGCAACAGGCCACGGAGCATCAGACTCTCTGAGACATGCAGGGGGCAGTAGGGGCAGGGTGTGGGGAGATGCATAATGGCTCCTGCTGGCCTGCCTCCTCCTGGTCCTCCCTCTGGGATGGGCCACCCCTTCACCCACCCAGATGACAGACGCTCACAGTGCAACTGCTACGGATGCTGTCCCAGACTCTGGTTGTCGGCGCTAGGCATCTGTTCCTCCCTGCGCTACGAAGGGTGGGAGACTCAACATTCGCTCCTGCGGGCCCTGCAACCAGAGTTCTGGCTGTAATTCAGATTGTGCTAAAGAAGGGGGACCGAGGCATCGTCCTGCTGAGCTGATGGCGAGCAAGCCCAGACAACCAACATTCTGGGTCTGGCCCCCGCTCTGTGGCTGTGAGGCTGTGGCACAGTGACAGTGCCATTGGCAGCAACAGCTTCCTGACCGGTGATTCAGCCATGGTACTCTAATCTGAAACCCACAGCCCGGTCACAGCCCCTGCCTTCAGCTCCTCCAGACCATCCAGGGATTTAGATCGAGTCCCTTTCTGCTTATGATTCTTGGACTATTCCATTTTCTGTGCTGAGCCCTGACTAAGAGGGACACTGGAGTGCCCCTCGCATGCACCTGGTGCATTTGCTCTGGAAGGCAGAGAGAAGCAGGTTGTGCACTGCTGTTTGGGCTTTGGCATCTTTAGGCTCTGGGGATGGAGAATCCCATTGGCAATGTTCTAGCAGGTCAAGAGAGAAGACAGGAGCCCAGGAAAAATTCAGGAAGGCAAATAGGGCATGGCCCTTAAGATACACATCTGGGGAAGAAAATAAGGCTCTAGCCATAAGGTGCTCAGTCAGGTGTCCCATGAGGAATTGCATAGTACACATGCCCCCACTCCCTGTCTGTGACAGACAAAACTAGCCAATCTGGGCATGCTCTCCTGCCAGTGGCTGAGCTCAGAGAGCTCCTCAGTAGCTTAGGCATACACTGTAGTCCTGCATCCAGGCCAGACACTGCTAATCAATCACAGCACTCATGCCATCCCTTTTCTTTACTGCATCCATGGCAGACATCACTAATTGATCAGATCACTCTTCCCAGGCATGGAGCCATTCTTCAGAATCCTCTGGAACACAGGACTCCAGGCAGCCACTATCAACTGACTGTGGCTGACAAATGGCATGAAGACTGTTTTCTCTGTGAAAAGTTGTTGGATTGGAGAAGAAGGAGAGGCCACTGGGAGGACAAGGATGAGTTTCAACAGGAGATGTGAGCTGGTTTGGATGGGCAGAGAAGTCAGGAAGGTGGAGGACATTCTCAGCAGGGGTAGAACACAGTGTAGGATGCAACAGTAACTGAGAGCACTGTCATGGCAGGAGGCTGGCAACTCAGGCTGCGGCCAACCCACAGATCCTGGACTCTGATGCATGGCACAAGAGGCAGGGGAGTCTGTGAGGTGGCCAGTGCCCATCTGATGCAAGCGGGTGTTCAATGCGGCTCAGCCGGGCTGGGTATACAGAGCAGGAGAGTGCGGGGTGGGGAGGCAGGGATGTCAGATGGGAGGTTGGACAGAGGAGTGGAGTCACTGGATCAATCTCTCTCTCACATACACATACACATGCGTGTGTGCGCAGACACACACACTAGTAGATAACCCTGAGTCTCCTCACACCAGGGCTGGTGTCCTTCTGCCCATCTGGTACAAACATAGACTCGCTGGCCTTCACACAGCAGCCTGGGGGAAGGTTACAGAAGAAGTTGGTTAGGCCTAACCTTCCTGGCGAAGCTGAGACCACAGGGACATCCAGGACATGGGGCATAGGCACACATATGGGGCCATGGCTGGGCCTGCCCCTCTGGCTGGAGTCACGCCCCTCTCCTGAGCACACTGTCCCCAACGAAGTGTGCCCCTGCTGCACATAGTTCTCTCACCTTCACTGGCCATGGTTGGATGGGGGTGCCATCCCTGTCTGTGCAGCACAGGGCAGACATGCAGGCTGTAGCTTCTGTGGCCAACAGGTCCCAGCGAGCATTATGGCCGAGGTTGCCTGTCGGGTCAGCTGGATCCAGGATGATGGGCCTGCAATTCCCATTAGGGTCAGTTTTATCCTAGTAACATCTGGGTATCCTCCTGAGGGACTGGTTGGATTGTTCTCCCTCACCCAATACTCTGCCTGGGCCACTTCTCCCTTCTGCATCCAGGGTAGACATTACTAATCAATCACCATGTTCATCTGGGCCACACCCCTTCAGCAGGTAGCAGGCGTTGGTAACCAGTCTGGGTACTGGTCCTACCATTCTCCCTTCCTAGACCTGTGGGAGATGTCACCATCTCAGAGTTTTTTTCAACATATCATGCTAAGTTGCCATTATCTGTGGGCTGGAGATGCACCATGAGTTTGTGAAAGCACCTCTGCTCTCTCTGCAGAGGCAGGCAAAATCCCAAAGAATAAGACATGCTTACATTACCTAGTGGGCTCACAGGTAGGGTTGCCAGGTTTAACAAATAGAAAGAGAGGATGCCCAGTTAAATTTGAGCTTTGGATCAACATAAGTATATCCCTAATACCACGTGGGACACACTTATACTAAAAAGTCATTCACCGTTTGTCTGAATTTCAAACTTGAACGGAGTCTTGCATTTCATCTGGCAACCCTACTTCTAGAGCGGGGCCAGGAAACAGACTGCCTGTCCCTTATGTGCTAAGGATATCCCTGTTAGAAAGGAGCTCAGTTCTGGGAAGAGGATTTTGCTGTCTCCCCTGGAAGGCCCCCGGATGTGGGGAGAGCCAGTGACCCTGTATCTGAGACTCTGTGATGGGGAGGGTGGGCCAGAACCTGGGCTGGCGAAGCTGCCGGCTCAGGAAGTCTCTGACAGTCTGGTCCTCGTTATCGTAGTTGACAGTCCAGTAGACACGGAGCTGACGGTACTGGCTGACCAGCTCCAGGACGGTGCGGAAGCCCTGGGCCATGTTGAACTGGGCGCTCTGCCCACCCTGCTCCCAGGCGTACACCGTCAGGAGTTCCAGCCCATGCTGGGGGGGCAGGGAGCCTCTCCCCCTGGGCATCTTGTTGCACTGGGGAATAGGGGAAAGAGGATGCGTCCGTTCACACTGGCAATGAAGCAGTACAGGAGGGACCCTTCCAGAGCTGGCAAGCACACCCCAAAATTTCACTGAGCACCTCCACATGTCAGATGCCTGGCCGGGCATTATCCCTTCAAAATCCTGTAACTTGGGATTTTGACGCCAGCCCAATTTTACAGAAAAGCAAACTCAGGTCCCAGAGCTACGAAATATCCCTCCTTCTGCTCCACCAGCCCCCCGCCCCCTCTCCCTCCCCCTCCTCAATGTTCCCCAGTAGGGTGGTCCGTCCTTGTGCCAAACCTGCCGGTACCAGTGCTTTACCAGTCGGATCAGACTCTTCAGCTTGGTGGGGCGAGAGATGATGAAGTCTCGCTGCAGCTCAGTGAAGCAGGTGGAATACTCGCCCGCATTGTTGTAGCTGTAGATGAGGTCCACGTAGACTTGAGACGGGGGCCTGTAGCTGGAGACCACCTGGCCTGGAGATAGGGAGGAGGCCACCATAGGTTCATTTCCCAGAGTCCCGCTGGGGCCAACTGAGAAAGGACTTCCAGAATCTTCACTTTCCCCATGGGTGGGCTAGGGCCCACTTGGGCAAAGGTAAGTCACAGGGGATTTTAGTTGGAGCCCACACATGGCATGGCCCAACATTAAGTCCCTGGCAAGAATCTTCTTTTTCTTCCTGCCCCCTTTCAACCCTTCTGTCTGTCTATCACGAAGAAAGTCTCAGCTGGGAGCTAACACATCTTTAATGGCTCTCAGCTCTTGAATGCTTGCTCATCCCTCTCTAACAAAGGGAAAGCCTCGGTCTCAGGGCCTCCGGTGGGTAAAAGGACTGTACGTGGTGAGCTGATGTCACCCTCTGGTTTCATTGCACTTAAAGGTATTCCTTGACATTCAAACTCTTGCTTTCTGAAGAACTGTGTAGATTCAGATACATTTCCGGGTGAGTCCCTTCCTTGTAACTTGTTTCCAAACCTTAGGAACCAAAAACATTCAGATACAGGGGATGTCCTTACTCTGCAAACTCTCCAGTGCAAACTCAGAACTGAATAGATACAAAGAGGTCTGTTTTGTCCAGGGATTCTTCCGTGGTGCCTGGAAGAATGCCAGGCACATACTCCGTGCATTTATTGAACTCTTGGATCCTACAGGTCTGTGGCAAGTGCAGAAGGCAGCAAGTAGCACACGAATACTTGAAGCTGGGGATATGCTGAGACACTCCAATACCCACATCATCAGGGGAAGACACTGGTGTTCAAGGTAGGGAAGTCCCTTACTCAAGGACGTTTGTCACGCTGGTGCAATTGCTGAGACAAGGACCCAGCCCAGAGCCACTGTTAGACCACATAACACTGTAGTATGAATTAGGAAAAAGGCATCTTGGGCAGCCCCAGTGGCGCAGCGGTTTAGCGCTGCCTGCAGCCTGGGGTGCGATCCTGGAGACTCGGGATCGAGTCCCATGTTAGGCTTCTTGTATGGAGCCTGCTTCTCTCTCTGCCTGTGTTTCTGCCTCTCTCTCTGTATGTGTCTCTATGAATAAATAAACAAAATCTTTAAAAAAAATAGAAAAAGGCATCCTTTTCTCCAGACACCTTGCAGGAAACTGGTGACAAGCGTACATGTGTACAATGCCTACACTGTGAACAGGTGTGGTCTGGTTGTGCACTGTGAGACCTCAAATACCGTCCCTGGCAGCCCTGCCTCTGCTTTTCCCCTTCTCAGGACTATGCCTGGGTACCTCACCTAAGGCGTTAAAGGCCGGCAGCACGTCAAAGTCCACACTCTGATCCAGCATCGTCTGGGACTTCAGGGAGAAGCTCAATACGCGGGAGTTCTCCCTCTTGGGGATCTCGAATTTCACCTCCAATTGCATCTTCTGCTGACATGCCTCCAGCTGGGCTCGGATCTCTGAGATGATCTCAGCCCGCCTGTTCCCTTGCTCAGCGAACTGGCTGAAGCAGCTGAGGAACACCACTAGATCTGCATCCGAGCGGCCTCGCAGAGCTGTGCCTTTGGCTAAAGAGCCACCCTGGAGAGGACACAGAGGTGGCTTGACCCCTGCAGGACTCCTGCTATAGCCTGTGGGTCGGGAACTTGCTGTGTAACCTTGGGCAAGTCACTTAACCTCTCTCCTTTACCTCTTTAATATGGGGTTAATATACAAGATGATTACGAGAAAAAGAAATGTTCAGGACAAAAGTTAAAACCCTTCAACAAAGGCAAACTTTCTCATTCCATCAGGTTTGGGGTCTAGGAGAGACTTGAGAGATTTTTTTTTTTTCTTTTTGGCCTGTAGTTCTCCAGCCCGTCTACACCAGGAGAGTTTTTTTTTTTTTTAAATGACTGATATCTGGCTCCTATGCCCCTGAGACTGATTTAATTGGCCTGGGAGGCAGACTCGGTATCAGTAAAATTTTAAAAATTCTCCTTGTGATTGATTCTAAGTGAAGTCACAGTTGATAACCAGTGAACCAGGTTATCATCTTTGTGTTATGAATGAGGAAGGTAAGAATCAGAGAGGGGAAGGTATTTGCCTGAGGTCACACAGCAAATCATCAGGCCTGGGACTTTTCATTGGCTGACTCTATGCTGATGATTTTCTAGAGCTGACCTGAGTCTCACTTGTGACTTCAGTTGTGGACTGAGGTTGTATCCAATGCAGCAGATAATGTGGCTTTTTATACACTTTCAGCATCTCTTCTCTACGTTCTGGGATCTGCATCCTGATTTTCTTTGGGGGAATCGCCCTCCCCCACACTCCTGTCCATGTGGAGCTGACTCCACCATAGGAGCCAGGCTTGGCCAGTCAGAGCATGATGTCTCTCTAGCCCCAGTAATTATTGGGATGGGTAGATAACCTGAGTCAGGACAATGAGACTCAATTCCAAGCCTTCCATTTGATCTTTAAGAAAACAGAATTCCCCTTTCTGGAAGCTTAGAGATGCTAAGGATCATCATATGGAAAGGGCCTACCCAAAACAAGATGGCAGAGCCAAGAGCTGAGATGAAAAGCTGAGTCCCGGTGACCTTGCATGGGCTCCTAGATCTAGCCGTACCTGATGGGAGATCAACTCCAGGGCTTTCCGTTTGCATCAGCCAATATATTTCTTTTGTTCCTCCTCTTGAATTGGTAGTCACAAGCAACCAAAACATTTGTTGAACACATCTGGGTCCTTTATCTGCCATCCACCCACAACCACATTCTGGTTTCTCTTCTATACTTGGCCTTGTGCTGATCGTTATAAGGACTACAGAAGTGGGTCAGGCCTGGCCCTGGTGATCAGCGGAGAAGCGGCCCTGGTGACCCCGGGAAAGATCAGCAGCCTGCCCTACCACTCGTCCACAGCTCTCTGGGGACTTACCTTGACCACTTTGAGCACTTTGATGGCAGAATTCTGGAAGCAGTTTTCCTTCAGGAATGAGCAGATGGTATCAACAGCCTTGTTCACTTGAGCCAAGAACTGACGGTTGGGCTGGAGAAAGTCACTGATGAACTTGTCAAGGTCCCCAGCTGGGGTTTGGTAAAGGAGAGCAGGCTACAGAAAGAATATAGGTATTGAGACAGGACTCCCAATGAATGCCCCGGCCCTGACTCTTGACATTCTATGTGGATGAGACCTTCACTATCTATCTCCCATATCCCTCTTCTTCTTCAGCTGGTTGGCAGGTCTTTGTGGTAGCATCAGAAGGACCTGAGTTCAAGTCCTGGTTCCACCACCAACACACAGCCTTGGTCGCCCCATATGGGCAAGAACTAGGCTCATGCCTCACTGGATTGTCTGGAGTATTAAGCACTGGTTATGAGCTCCTGCTGAAAAATAGTAAATGCGATAAAATCACGTCCCTTTGGGAACTGGCTATCATCGTCAGCGGGGTTCCCTGGAAGTAGAGCTTGTGATGGGGTTTCCTGTGCCTGGTTTAACTGGGGGCAGTGCTTGCAGGAGAAGGGGAGTGAGGGAAGTAGGAGAGGGCTGGAGAAGGAGCTAAGTAAGGTTCCAGCTAGAGGAAGCTTTTTCCTAATCCTGTGGGGACACTGGACTAAGAATTGCATCATAGAGCTGGTCTTGCCGTAGAACAGAGGAGGGCCTTTTGTACCCATGTTAATCAAGTCCTGGCTGGGACTGAACAATCTGCATGTTTCAGCTGTAAGCCGCCAGCAGCAAACACTCTGAGCAGCTGGGGATGTGTGCACCAGTGGGGAAAGGGGACCTGGGAGGGGGTGTCGACAGCATCCGCCACCCTAGGGATTCCTCTCTTACCATCACATCCCATGGCTGCACAGATGTGCCTTCCGTACTCCTCAAGCAGGCCTGAGTCTCCAGAACTGCTGCTTCTTGGGCCAACAGCTCCCAGCTGCCCTGGCCCACATTCCAGGTGGGGTCACCAGGATCCAGGATCAGGGGTCTGGGGGCAGAGTGGATGGGCAGGCACGGGGGGAAAGATGGGAATCAATGAAGGAGCAGGGAGTGGTGGTGAGAGGGACTAGGAAAGGGTGTGGGAGCTGGAGAGAAGGAAAAGAGTGTCAGGACCTTAGGTTTGGCCCAATCTCCCGCAAGCACAGGAGGGTTCCTGCCTGGCTGCTCCAGTCAGGAAGGTATTAGGCTCCTTAATCTAAGAAATGATATTTTATTGTGTTAATGAAACTGACCCTGGCTCCTTTTGGGGCTTCTGGTGTCCCTGCTTCCTCAGTAAAGAGTCCAGAAGGAAGCAGAGTGGGGAGTGGGCCTGGGGCACCCAGATCCCACCCTGGCCCCCTTTTGGATACAATGACTCCCCAGCAACAGCGAGAGAGGAGAAGGATGATGCAGGAAAGGCAATGGGTAAGTGGATCTGCACCTTGGTTTCTGAAGCTGGCCAAGAAGATGTGTTCTGATCGCTGGGTCCTCGAAGCTATAGTTGACTGTCCAGTAGACACAGAGCTGCTGGTGCTGCTGGACAAGCTCTAGAACAGTCTTTAAGCCTTGCGCCATTTTGAAAGAATCCTCCCCACAGCCTTGCTCCCAGGCGAAGATGGTCAGGAGCTCCAGGGCATAGACCGGAGGCAGAGAGGCACAGGCTGGCTGCTGTCCTTTGTTCTGAGCTGCGACCTATGTCACCCAAAAGCCAACCAAAGAGTAAGTGGATATGAGCACCTACTATGTGCTAAGCATGGCCCTATGTACTTGGAGAGGGAGGGGGAATATAAAAAAAATAAAAACACGGAAAAAATAGAACGCTTCTTATTTTACAGGTGGATAAACAGAGGCCTGGGGTGGGGATAGGGACTTGTTCAAGGTCACACAATGACCCGAGACCAGACTTGATCTTTGCATGGAGTCTCTCTTCCTAGGGTGTACAAGAATGGGGGCTCCAACATATTTAGCTTGGTATGCCAACATCTGTCACAATAGTGACGTTAGCAGCAGTGGTGCTCAGGAGATGTTTGTTGAATGAATACATGATTGTCAGCGCATTCAGAGAAGTGTTTAGCGGCGGATGCCCAGAGTTTATTCAGTACAATTTCCGCAGAGGACGGTAATGGTGGAACAGCATAAGCTAGGGCTTGGGGGTGGGCAAGAACAGGGAAAGCATCAGCAGTGTGAGGAAGGGGGAGAAACTGATGAGCTAGAGAAATGAGCACTTGGGGGCCTGATGGAGGAGAGACCCTCTCTCAGCAAGGGCTTCTGGCCAGGGGAAGAAGTGGAGGATGGAGGAGGTGGTCCTTCTACCTGGGATGGCCAATAAGAAGTGAAGGAAGGGAGCTGTCTGCCTAGGGGAGGAGCTGATTGGCTGAAGCAGTTGCCATGACAGCGGTTGCTTCTCGAGAGGAGCAAGGATACCTGGAGGCCTCACCTGGCGGTACCAGTGCTTCACCAGCAGGATCAGGCTCTTCAGTTTTGCCGGACGAACGTTCACGAAGTTCCTCCGCAGCTCTGCGAAGCAGGCTGCGTGCTCGCCCCCCTGGCAGCCGCTCTGGAGGAGGGTCGAGTAGACCTGGGGCGCAGGTTTGGCACCAGCACAGAGCTGCCCTGTGGACATTTGAAATGTGCTGAGGGCACGGCTCTAACGACAACAGCGGCATGTCCTAACCCGGCTACTCACCAGCCTTTATTAATATCTGAACGTTAATCACATAGCAGTGCAATCAGTGATGCACAATCTACAACATAGAATAGAACTTTTTTTTTTTTTTTTTTTTTTTAGCACCAAATATGTGCTGGGTGCTTTTCAGTAATTTTCACTAATCCAGCCAATGACTCTGCAAGGTGAGTGATCCTGACCCCTAGACAAGCTACGTAGCATAGCGGGCAAGAGAATTCATCCCCAAGGCACAGGCTGGAGGCGCCCCTCACCCACGGCATCAAAGGCAGGCACCAGGCACACATCCATCCAGCTTTCTAGGGCCGTAGACACCAGCCGGAACTGCAAAGCCTCGGGCACGGTCTGCTCAGGAAACTCCAGGCTCAGGCCGGGGACTGGGTCCTGCCACCAGGATTCCAGCTGTGCCTGCATCTCCTGAAGGATCTCTGGGCGGCGGGCCCTTTGGTCCCTGTAGTCCTCGAAGCAGTTGAGGAAAATGACCAGTTCGGCATCACAGCCACCCCTCAGGTCTGTGCCCCGGCCAAAGGAGCCCCCCTGCAGAGGAAGGAACATCTCAGACCCATGACTGTCCCTGAGCTCAGGAGTCAGACTCTGACCCCAACTCTCCACCCCATCTGCAGCCCCGACAGTACTCTCACTGATGTGGGGCCCGGGGCCACCACAACAGAGGCAGGCTGCACAAGGGTTGTGACCTCTGATTCTTAGAAGCCTGGCAGGGTCTGACTATATTTGTCTGCCCCTGCCCTCTGACCCTCAGGAGTCAGACCAACTTGCAGCAACAGATAACGGGAATGCGGTGGCATGGGGTGCAAGGATGAAAGATTTTGGCCAATCACCTGCAGCATCTACTGACTGCACATCTGGACCACAGGTAGCAAATTGAGGTCCCAGGGTCAAATGAGGCCTGCAGATGTGCTTTGTTGGCCTATTTTAATCAACCAGCCAACCAATCCATTCATTCATCTGTTCAAGACATATTTATTGAGCACTCACATGTACCAAGATATGGGAGTACATCCAAGTTCCCTGTTCTCCTGGAACTTATATTCTAGCAGGGGGGGAGAAAGGAAGGACAGTCAGCAAACAAAAGCCTCCGGAAAGTGCTAAGTGCTGTGTGGAGACAAATAAAATAGTGAGGGGACTGGAGATGGAAGGGAGGTTGCAGCTGTAAATTGAGCAGTCAGACCTCAGTGGGAAGGGGACTGGGATCCCAGACTCGAAGGAGGGGGAGGGAGCCAAGTGCATGGAGGGAGGGGGAAAAGAACATTCCAGAAATAGAAACCAGGCAGTATGGACTGTGCCCAGTGAGTTCAAGAAGCAGCCAGGAGGCCAGTATGGGGTAAGCAAAGGTCAGAGACCAGGACCAGATCCTACCAGCCTTGAAGCCATTGTGCTCTGTGAAACCGCAGAGGATTTTGAACAGAGGAGGGACGTGGTCTGATTACGGTAATAGTGGTTTCAAAAACTATCATTAAAATTTTGTTTAAAAGCTAGCACTTGGATATATACCTGCCAGCCCTCAGCTGCGTCGCTCTGGCTCCTTCCCTTCCTTACTGTGGTACCCAGGACATTTCCATCGGTGTCCCCATCCACCAACTCACCTTGCTGACCCTCGAGGCCTTGTAGACACACTTCTCTCGGAGGCAACCCAAGATGACATTGATGGCCTTGCCGACCTGCTTCTGGAACTGGGGGTTTGGTTTCAAGTGGTCCTGGATGAAGCGGTCCAGGTCCTTGGTGGCGATCTGAGACAGATCCACAGCCCTCCCCAGCGTAGAAGGGGTGATGCTGTCTGGCCCTGGGGGTCGGGGAGCTGGCCATGAAGGCTGCCTGCTTCCTGCCCTTGGGGGCACAGCATTGAGACTGCTGCTGTTCCCAGGGGTCCTCTGGGCATCGTCTCGCTGGATGGGGTGGTCTAAACCTGAGCACCCAGCACGTGGAAGGCCCTGGAGGTGTGTTGAAAGAGTTGTCTTTGCAGGCATAGAAGTTTCTCCATCCCTTCTCTTGCCAGCCCCCTCCCAACATAGTCAGGGTGACTGAGATTCAGAGGTGGGAGTGGGGGAGGGGGTGCACTGCTGGCCCATACGGTGCCTTTGTAAAGATTAGAAAAAAGTGCCCTTACAGACAGGATAAATTCTTAAAAGGAGCCCTGTGCTGGGCAGACACTGTGGTAGGCAGACACTGAGCCCATGCATGCACTCAAAGATGTTCCTCCAAGCAGGCTCAGCTTGGTGATCAGATTGAGTGCCTGTGGCCTCCACTCTGAACTCTGTCCCACACCTCACGGCCCCAGCGCCCAGTAGATGCTCAGGGAACACTGAGCATGTGAATTAGGTGTGGCTTTACACCTGATGAGGATCCCAGGAGCCCCTCACTCACGGTCCCCTCCCAGGGCTGCACAGTGTCCCCTGCCGTCTGCAGAAAGCACGGGTGCTCATAGCAGGACTCTGCCTCTCTGGCCAGTATATCCCAGTGCCATGTGTCTCCATTCCCAACATCCCACGTGGGGTCAGCCGGGTCCAGGATCACAGGCCTGCAAATCCAGAGGGACAGGAAGATTCTGTTTAGTAAGATGGTCAAGATCAGGGGCTCTGAGGTCAAGCAGAACTGGTTCCAATCCCAGCTCTTCTACTTTCAGTGTGACCTGGGGTAGATGGCTTACCTCCTCTGAACCTGTTTCCTTATCTGCAAAATGGGGATAACCACAGTGCCTGCTCTGGTGGGTTGTTGTAGAGATTAAATTGGAGCAAAAGTCCTTCCTCAACTCTGGCAGCACATGAGAATCATAAAATACGAGGATCCATCCCCAGGGACTCAGAGTTACCACCATGATGTAGCCATTTTATTCCTACACGTGTATCCAATGGTGCCCATACACAGAAGTGCATGTACGAGGCCCTTCTAGACTGTTCCTAACAGCCTTCCTGTAATAGCCCCAGGGCAGAAACAACCAAATATCCATCATCAGCAGAATGGAAAGCATATTGTGATAAATTCACGTAATTGAATACTATTTGGCAACACAAAACAATCAACAATAATAAGCAAGTACACAAAACTATACGGAAGAATTTCAAAAGCATGATATTGAGAAAGAGATGCCAGACACAAAAGCATATGTCGTATGATTCCATTTCAAGATTTCAAAACAGATAGGACTGGAATGGTAAGAGTCAGAGTGGGGTCACCTCTGGGAAGTTACTGACCTGGAGAAATAAAAGGGAAGCTTGTTCTCCCTTGATCTGATGGTGGTTTCACGGGCTTGTTCACTTTATAGAAAGTCACCAAAATGTGCACCTAAGGAGCACCTGGGTGGCTTAGTGGTTGAGTGTCTGCCTTTGGCTCAGGTCGTGATCCTGGGGTCCTGGGATCGAGTCCCGCATCAGGCTCCCTGCATGGGGCCTGCTTCTTCCTTGCCTGTGTCTCTGCCTCTCTCTCTCTCTCTCTCTCTCTCTCTCTCTCTCTCATTCTGTATCTCTCACGAATAAGTAAATAAAATCTTTAAAAAAACAGAAACCAAAAAACAAAATGTGCACCTTGGATGTGTATACTATGTGTCGCTAAAATCCTCACGCATAAAATATGTTCACACAAGAAAAAGCTTTTTTAAAAACTGCCCTGGGCAGCCCGGGTGGCTCAGCGGTTTAGCGCCTGCCTTCAGCCCGGGGCGTGATCCTGGAGACCGGGGATCGAGTCCCACGTCGGGCTCCCTGCATGGAGCCTGCTTTTCCCTCTGCCTGTGTCTCTACCTCTCTGTGTGTCTGTCATGAATAAATAAATAAAGTCTTTAAAAAAAACCAAAATTGCCCCAAGTGATTTTAATTTCCCTCTGGGGCTAAATCCAGTTAGGGAGTGCATGTACAGTGCCTGGCTTTGGCCCTCAGGAAATGAGACCTATTTTATCACGTTAATTATCTCCCGTGGCCCTAGCCCAGGAAAGTGGGTCCGTTGGGCGTATGGGGAGGTACCTGGGTTTTTTCAGCTGGGAACTCAAGAAGCTCCTGACTGTAGGGTTCTCGAAGCCATAGTTGAGCGTCCAGAAAACACACAGCTGCCGATACTCCTGGATCAGGCCTAGGACGGTCCGGAGGCCCTGGGCCAGGCTGAAGGCATCCTTCCCACAGCCCTGCTCCCAGGCGAAGATGGTCAGCAGCTCCAGGGCATAGGCTGGAGGCAGCATCTCCCTCTTCGCTTCCTCCTGGCATACCTGTAAGACGGTGAAGGGGAGGGGAAAAAAGAGCTCTCGGCAGAACTTTGCTGGATCTTTCAGGCTCTGGGGGGCAGACCCCACACGCTGAAGCCTGGGATGAGATGCTATGTTCTAGGAGCAACATGATATTTCCCATCTGCCTTCGACTTGGAGCTTCAGCAAAGTCATGGGCTCATGTGAGATTCAAGCCCTTAGGACTGGGGAGCAGTCAGAGAGAGGCCAGTGGCTAATGTGAGACTGTCACTGATCCCTCAAAAGAAACCATGGCAGACTTTGCCCAGGGTCACACAGCAAGTCAGTGGCTGAGCAAGAACTGGAATCCAGGACCTCCACAGACTAGACTTGCTTTATGATGAGTGGTCCAAGAAGAGGACTAAGCCATGTGCCCTAAGATTTTGTGGGCTTGTCCCCTCATCTCCAGGCACAGGCTGGGCACCCCTTCCTCAAAGCATAAGAGTCTATCAACAAACATGCATATTTTGGAGGGAGGTTGTTATTCCAGAGGCTGGAATGGGAGATGTACAAACTCCACATTACTTCACACCATACATAAAATATTCCAGATAGTTTCAAAGCCCTAAAACCACATAAGAAGAAAATCTTAATACCTTTTGAGAGGAACCACAGAAGAATAATTTTAGAAAGTCAGGATAGGCAAAGTCTTATTACACAAGACATATGAGGTACAAATCATGTTTTTCTTAAGGAAAACATGAACACACCTGATTACATTAAAATTCAAACATTTTTCTGTGGTGAGAGACCTATGAACAAAATGAAAGTACAAGCCATGGACAGGGATAGTAGATTTACATTATAGTAACTCAATAAGAATTAGCACCCAGAATATATAAAGAGCTCCAACAAACCAACAATAAGAAGACAGCTAAAGTGGTGGAAAATAATAAATGATATGAACAGGCAGTTCCCACAAAGAGAAACATGAATGGCTGCAAAACATAAGAAAATATTCTCACTGCCATGAAATCACAAATTTAAACAGTCATATGCCTGCATCAAGGACCCTCAGGGGAGGCCTCACCTGACGGTACCAGTGCTTCACCAGCAAGATCAGGCTCTTCAGTTTTGCCGGACGAACGTTCACAAAGTTCCTCCGCAGCTCTGCAAAGCAGGCTGCGTGCTCGCCCCCCTGGCAACCACTGTGGAGGAGAGTCGAGTAGACCTGGGGCGCAGGTTTGGCACCAGCACAGAGCTGCCCTGTGGGTGGGAAATGATGTGAATCAGAAAAGGTTCTGAGGCACAGGATGGAGAAACTGGGGGGAATTTGGTGGCAGGGGGTGGAAGGAGCAGAGATTCACTAGCATGGGGGTTGGAGGATAAAGAAGAGGGCCTGGAGCTTCTCATGTGGCAGAGAGGAAAGCTCCAGGCCAGAAGGAAGGGTCCCTTCCTTCCAAACCCAGGGCCAGGCTGAAGAAGATCAGCCATATCCCAAGGTGGTTAAATAGGAATGATGCTTCCAGCTGAGTCAGGAGTACTTATAACCTGGCAGTTCTTCCCACCCCGAGGCTCCCTCAGGCACTATTAAAACACCACCGTACATACCTTTAATTAATTGGTGCCAGAGGGAAATAGCTGGAGAAATAGAAGGCAAGAGGTTCTGATGCCTTAGCAGGGATTGCTAATTTTTTTTAGTGCTTTGGACATGCCAGGCAGGCGCTCTGCTGAAAGTTTCATGTGAGCCCCCCATATTTCCACCAAAACCCTATCGGGAAGTATTCTTCACCTCATTTTACAGCCCAGGACCCTGAAGCTCAGAGAAATTCAGTACTCTCCCCAAGGTTATATAGCTGGCAAGTGATGGAGACAGGATTGGCACTTAAAGCTGGCTGACTTTACAGTATGTGCCTTTTCTCCACCACTTCCTGTGGGCCTAGCCTGGGAAATGTGAACACTCTCCATAATTTCCCAGATTCCTATCATCGCTTCCATGCTGTGTGACTTTGGGTGAGTTACTGTCTGTCTCTGTGCCTCAGTGTCCTTATTAATAAAAAGGAAGATAAGACAGTACAGACCTCATAGGTTTATTTTGAGAATTAATGAGATAAGGTATGTCAGGGGTTTGGAATAGCTAAGCATTTAATAAGTAGTAGCTATTATGATTAATATGTGTGTACCCAGAGGGTGGGTGTAGTAGGTGTGGGATTGTGTGGCTGTCTGCCAGGACATCATAATCTGGATAAATTCGACAGCTATCCCCCAGGGCATCATGGTCAATAAGAATAATAAGAATGGTGGAAAATAATAATAATAATAATAATAATAATAATAATAAGACCTCTGGGGGGCTCAGTGGTTGAGCATCTGCCTTCACTCAGGGCGTGATCCCGGGGTCCTGGGATCAAGTCCTGCATCGGGCTCCCTGCATGGAGCCTGCTTCTCCCTCTACCTGTGTCTCTGCCTCTCTCTCTGTGCCTCTCATGAATAAATAAATAAAATCTTAACAAAAAATAATAAGAAGAAAATAACAACAAGCACTCATATAGTCACAGCATGTGCCAGGCACTGTTCTAAGTTCATCACATGCATTGATGCATACAGTCTCTGTAAGATGCATTACTAGGGTTCCATTATTATTAACCTCATTTTACATATGTGGGCACAGGGGCACATTATTATATTAAATCAAGCATGGACATAATATGAAGGGGAATCACATTAATGCTTTTAAGATAAAAATACAAGATTTTGCAGAATTCTGGCCTTGTCCACAGTCCCCTGCTCCCAGGCACCTGCCCGTTTGCCTTCTCCTTTGGGGTATTTATAGAAGGGCTGAGCAGCATTGATCTAGGCAGTCGCTGAAGGAAAGTCTCCCCAGTTGCTTGAGCGAGGGCCAAGCACCTGGACACCAGGACTACGGATCCATGAGGAACTGGGCCTTCTTGGCCCATTCTCAGTATGTTTAGTGAGGAAACTGGAGCCCAGAGAGGGTCGCCCAGGCCACATAGAAGGTTGGGGCAGGGTCCAAACAGCAAGCCCTGTCTTACTCCTAATGATCTTGCCCCCAAGCCTGGAAGGGGCCAGGGACCCCTCACCCAGAGCGTCAAAGGCCGGCACCAAGCTAACATCCATCCAGTTTTCAAGGTCCGTGGATGCCAGGCGGAACTGTAGGACCCCGGGCCTGTCCTGCCAAAGAGTCTCAAAGTTCAGACCGGGGATGGGTTTCTGCCACCAAGATTGCAGCAGGTCCCACAGATCTTTGAGGATCTCTGCCCTATCGACGCTGTGGTCCTTGTAGCTCTTGAAGCAGTCGAGGAAGATGACAATTTCAGAATCACAGCCACCCCTCAGGGCTGTGCCCCGGCCGGCGGAGCCTCCCTACAAAGAAAAAAAAATAACTCAGAATTCTGCATTCTTCCATTCTAGGGCCCACACGGGCCGGCAGGCAACCTAAGTGAAGCAAGGGGGTTGTGTGGGGAGACTGTGGGCACACAGCTCCTGGCATTTGAAGTCATGCAGAAATACAGGTCAAGGAGTGCCTGGGTGGCACAGTCGGTTAAGCATCTGCCTTCGGCTCAGGGTCCTGGGATTGAGTCCCACATCAAGCTCCCTGCTCAGTGGGGAGTCTGCTTGTTCCTCTCCCTCTGCCCCTGCTCATGCTCACTCTCTCTCGAATGAATGAATGAATGAATGAATGAATTCAGGTCGAGCACAGCCAGCTCTGAGTTTTAAAGAAAAGCAATTTTCTTTTTTTAAAAGATTTTATTTATTTATTCACAAGAGACCCAGAGAGAGAGGCAGAGACACACACAGAGGGAAAAGCAGGTTCCAAGCAGGAAGCCCGATGTGGGACTCGATCCTGGGACTCCAGGATCACGCCTTGAGCCAAAGGCAGATAGATGCTCAACAGCTGAGCCACCCAGGTGTCCCGAAAAGCAATTTTCAATTGTAAACTCATGGTTTCTAAATGTTGGCAACCTACTTCAGAACATTTTTGTTAATTTAAAAATTTTCAATTTTTTAAAAATTAAAACTGTTGGTGAAACAAATTCTGGTCTGCAGAACACATGTTTGTGACCTTTGCCTATGATACGATCCACTGAATTTGCGGCACCTCTCTGAAGGGTATTTCTTTCTGCAAAGCCGTCAGCAGGGATTTGGGAAGGAAACTCACAGGCTCAGAGTCTCTCCTCTGTGTCTGCAGCTCTGTCAAATGCCTGACAACCTGTAATCTCACTTCCAGGCAATACCGCTGAAGTGGTTACTTGTGGTTGCATGAGACCGTGAGGCTCAGGGCGGAGAAGTGAGTAACACAGCCCGGAAAAGACAAGAAGCAAGATTAGCCCTCCAGGGGCATCTCCCCGACCAAGCTGGGATGGCTAATTATCCCAGTGGTATCCCAGTTTGCTTGCTGCCAGCTCCTCACATCGGGGGCTGCCAACCAAGGGGGAACAGGGCAGAGCACAGAAGATTGTAGACTGAGCACTTCCTGCATATTTTGCACATGATCATCTCAGTGAAGCTCCCTAACACGCCTGGGAGAAAGGTTGTGGTTTGCTCTCACTTTACAGAGGAGGAAATGGGGAAACGAAAGTGCAGGGAGGTTGCTTAGCAACACCCCACCTGGAGAGGCAGCAGGGTGCTTTGAAGGTCAGAAGGTCAACTCAGGAGATCCAGCTCCAAGCCCACCTTCTTCCGGCACCCCCTCCCCATAGATTAAAATACTTTTTATTATGAACATTTCTACACTTACATGGAAGAAGAAAGGGTTGGTTTTTTTTTTTTTTTTTTTAGATTTTATTTATTTATTCATGAGAGACAGAAAGAGAGAGAGGCAGATACACAGGCAGAGGGAGAAGCAGGCTCCATGTAGGGAGCCCGCAGCAGGACTCGATCCCGGGTCCCCAGGATCAGGCCCTGAGCTGAAGGCAGCTATAAACTGCTGAGCCACCCGGGCTGCCCGAAGAAAGGGTTTTAAAGAAGTCTTTGACATATTTGCTCCTTTTATTTGACCCCTGTTTCCTTTTTATGTGATTTTAAGAGAAATTCCAGCCCCTGTGTCATTTCATCCACATACACTTTCATGGGCATCTAGAAAGTGGTGATCCCCAATGGGGGGGGGTGACATTTGTCCCAGGGGATGTTTTGCAATGCTGAGAGACGTTTTTGGTGGTCATATAGGGAGCAGGGGAGCTCCTTCATGTTGGCACCCCCCGGGGGGGGGGCGCAGTTCTTCTGAGGTCTATCACCCCTTCTTTGCATTCTGGTCGACCCAGAAGTCCCAGGCTCATCTCACACATCGCACATCGTAGTCCAGCCCTGGAATCAGCCATTCTTCCACGGAGTCCTCTCTTCAGGGAGCAGCTTCTCAAGGCTGGAAAGGTAGCCCATAGCTGTACCCACTTCACCACTGCCTCCTTGAAAGCCTGGAGTGATCAGAAGGCTGGAAGCTAAATGCAACCACGAGAGCTGTTCCAGGTTTTCCAGGGAAGCCGAGGAAGCCAGAGGTTTAGAGATTCTTAAATTCTTGCTCCGAAGAAATTTTTCCTGTCTACCTCCAAGGCAGAAATGTACCTCCACACTGCATAGGCTGCGTGTCTCTTCTCCGTCCCTTTCCCCTTTCGTACCTCCCAAGCTACGACTCCACTGTCAGAAAGCACTAGCTGCTCTGGGGGCATCCCCTGCTCTGTATTCATCCCTCCCCTGACAAGCTCCAGGTCCCCTCTACCCCAGCCAGCTTCCCTCATGCACCCCTGGGGCCCCTGAATTTGCACTGAGGATATAGCAGCTGACACCTCCCTCCCTGAGTCTGTGGGCATCCTGTGGTCCCCGCGGCAGTGTGGCATTTAAGTGACAAAAATTGGCCTTGGGTAGTGGCTCACCCACACCCAGTCCCGGTTTCCCAAGTCATGATACAGGGATAATAATCGTACCTAAGTGTCAGCATTACGCCAGGTGACTCATTTAACGAGACTGTGTTTATTGTTATTGGGTAGTTTCTCAGTCAATAGGCTATTAGGGCTATTAAAGAATACTCATGTTTCTGTATCCTGAGGGTCAGCCGCGGTGTGAGGACTGGCGTCTGTTTGGACCGGGTAGATAGATGACAGAGCCAACGAGCGAACCCAAGAGAGGCAGCCCGGAGGAGCAAGGATGCAAGAGTCAGGCTACCTGGCTTTGAAACCTGGCTGGACCTCTTACGAGCTTGGACACCTGATTTTGTCTCTGTGCCTCAGTTTCCCCCGTGTTAGGTGGGGTTCATGTCCCCACCCGGCCGGGCTGGTGCTGTCTAAATATGCCAAAGACAGGAGTGGAAAGAGCTGATCGGAACCGTCGGGGTCCGCGTCGCCCACGGTCCCGCGCCAGCCTCATCTGAGGGTCGCTCCTGTTTATAGGCGACCCCCCCCCCCCGCCCCCAAGGCGCCTACCTTGGCGGTTTTCAGCACCCTCCAGGGCTGGGCGGCGGCGCGGTCGCCGCGCTCACGCAGGGTGGTGGCCAGGGCGCCCAGGGCGCGCCAGGCGGCCCGCTGGAACTCGGCAGACGGCTGCAGGCGGCGGGCCACCAGGCTGGCCAGCGCCGCGGCGGGGGTGCGGTACACGTCCATGGCCTGCTCCGCGCGCCGGGACGCTCCGCCCAGGCTGTGCGCCCGAGGCCGGGAGCCCGCCGCGCTGCTGCCCAGCCTCCTCCGCTGCTCCTCCTCCCTCCTCCCCAGGCCTTCCGTTCCTCTCCCGCTTTCAGTTTCATTTCTTTCCAGCAGCTCTGGGCTCCGGCGCCGATTTCCCACTCTCGGTTTCCTTTTCTCCACCTCCCCGCTTCCAGCACTGGGTCCGCCTACCCTGCACCCACCCGCCCAGCCACCCCGGCCAGCTGCCGGGAACGGCAACACACCTGAACAAAACGCCCTAACAGTAGCAGAGTGCTAGCAGGGGCACCGAGTCATGAACCCTGAGCATTGCAAGAGACGTGCAGGATTGACGGAGGACATGGTCACACCTGTAACCCAGCAGCCTGGAGGGGGTTCAACCCGAGGCTGGCTCTCTGGCTGAAGGAGGCATTGAAGAACCACCAGTGACAAAGAACATTTGCAGAACACTTGTACCTCATTGCTTTACATACATCCTCGCATCCAGTCCTCCCAACAACCAGGATGTAAGTGCTGTTATTATCAAGCCCACTTGAGAGATGAGGAAGTTAAGGTACAGAGAATGGAGGCACCTTGACCAAGGTCACATGCGTAGACTGGATCCAAACCCAGTGCAAGTCTCAGTTCTCGTGCTCTGTTCTTACAGGAGCCAAGTCCTCCTAAATAATACAGGCATTCAATGCAATTCCAAAATGTTTAGAATTCCAGTTTTTAAAACGTCAAGATTATCCTTCTGAAATCTGTAAGAATTAAGAATTATGTTCAAGAGGAGAAATGAGGAAGGAAGGTCAGTGTAGGATGGCACCTCACATGATATTACATCTTAAGACATTGTGAAACTTCAAGAGTTAAGTCCCTTTGGGACTGGCACAAAACTAGGCGGATAGTCCACTGCGGGGTGGAGACTTGAATCCACCAGGTTGCTCACTGATGTTTCTATCTTCACGCCTGTCTTCTCCCTTTCTGATGGTTTCACTGTTGCTCCTGTACCCAGTGGACTAGAACCTGAGCTCTTTCCCAGACCTGGCCCATGCCACAATCCATCCACTCCTCCCTATGTCACTCAAAATTCATTAGTCTTCTGTCCCATCCACTCAGGGATGTACCCTGACTTGGAGTGTATCTCCAGTAGCAACGAATGTTAACAAGGAATTCCTAAAGTCTGCCTTAACCTACAGGAAATAGATGGGGGTGGAGGGTGAACTTCAGAGTTCAGAGTGAATCAGAGGAAGAGGTGCAGACTACCAATGTGTGCATCCTGTTTATATTTTAGGTAGTGAGTGCCACATTATTGGGAGGTATTCAAGTGTAGGAAAAGGATTGTTTTGTAGGTTCAATGTTGTGGAGGGAATTCAAGCCAGGTACCCTCAGCCATAAAGCCGTAGTTTCATCCTCTTCCATCAGTTGGTCATTTCCTGATTCACAGGTCATTTAAGAAATCCTCCATTGGAGGGGCACCCGGGTGGTTCAGTGGTCGAGTGTCTGTCTTTGGCTCAGGGCGTGATCCTGGGGTCCTGGGATCGAGTCTCGCATCACGCTCTCTTCAAGGGGCCTACTTTTCCCTCTGCCTATGTCTCTGCCTCTCTCTCTCTCTGTGTCAATCATGAATAAATAAATAAAATCTTAAAAAAAGGAAAAAAGAAATCCTCCATTGGAGATGGTATTCTGAACACACTCTCGAGATCCTACCAAAATGACAGCAAAGATGTGTTAAAAGTATCATGCGACTAACTCAACAGGTTGGAAATCAAGAAAATCGGCGTCAAGGGACCAGCACATTTGAGGAATGTTGAGAAGGGAGAAAGCAGAGAGTCAAGATTCCACGAAGATGTGGGGCTGATTATATACACAAGCCTTCAACTACTGCCCTAGACTCTAGAAATCATAGGGAAGAGATGAAAAAATCTACTAATGCTGCTGGATCCTAAGTCGAGGCACCACTGGTGAACTGTAGACAATGAGACCGTGACATAGGTGCAGGATGGGATGAAGGAGGACAATTTTTGGCCTGAAACACCATAATGAAGAAAGTACTTCTTCAGGGTGGGAAGGGCTCTGAGGATTTCGAGGGTGGGGCCCTGGCATTTCACAGACAAAGGGGTGTGCAGGGAGGGCATCTGGGAGCTCTCACTCAGGGCTTCAAAGGTGGCATTACTTTAAAATTCCCCTTTTCTTGGGGCACCTGGGTGGCTCAATTGGTTAAGTGTCCACCTTCGGCTCAGGTCATGATCCCAGAGTCCTGGGATGGAGCCACACATCGGGCTCCCTACTCAGAGAATCTGCTTCTCTCTCTACTTCTGCCCATCCCCTTGTTTGTGCACTCGTGCTTTCTCTCTCTCTCTCTCTCTCTCTCTCTCTCTCGATCACTCTCTCTAAAATAAGTGAATAAAATCTTAAAAAAAATTCTCCTTCTCTTGAGCTGGGAGGACCTCAGCATCAATCCTGGACCTCCAGGTTCTCATCACCCGTTTTCTCTCTTTGACGGCCTTCTAGCTGTGCCCTCATTTTTTTGGCTGAAAGCCCTTCTCAGTTTCATTTCTTCACCAGGAAGTTACCTAAAATGGGGCAAGACCTCTGAGGATGCAGAACGGGTGACTCAGGAGCCGTGGTTTTCATATGATCATTTCCGTCTTCCCTTACATATCTGCTCCTCTGTTTCCAAATCTATGAATCTGTGCCAGAACCAGCAATTCCACATACCAGCACCTAGAGATTTCTATAAGCCACCCGGGGCCTGCTGGCTTTGCATAAGGTACCAGAGTTTAGCAGGAGAGAAATCCTTATCCAAAACATTTTTTATTTTTTGCAAGAAAAATTGCTTCAATGTTTCTTGTGGTCATACAAGTAATACAAGTTTATTGCACAAAATTGATAAAGTCAGGGGCACCTGGGTGGCTCAGTCAGGTCCTCATCCAAAGGTCCTGGCCCCCCCCAACCCCCCCACCCCGGTCTTCCTGCTCAGCTGAGTGAGAGTCTGATTCTCTTTCTCTCTCTGCCCCTTCCCTGGTTGTGCTCTCTCTCTCTTTCTCGCTCTGCCCTTCCTCCTGCTTGTTCTCTCTCTCTCTCTCTCTCTCTGAAATAAAAAATAAAAATCTTTAAGAAGACATTTAGGTCTTCCATGAACCAAATGCTACAAAATACAATTAAAGAAAACATACTGAGTACAATAACATAGAAACAAATATGTAAGAATAACATGACCCAGGAAATAAGAGATCTATGCAGTGAAAAATTATAATAGTTACAGTGTCATTAAAAAAAATTAAAAGTAGTGAAAAGAAACTCCAAATTCACGGATGGAGGTTCTCACTAGAACATTGATGTTGTTCTTCCTAAACTAATTTATGTAATTCCAATCTAATGCCTCCCCATAATTTGGGTGGAACTTCATTCATTGAGTGTAAAATTAACATAAAAATAAAGAGGGCCTAGAGAAGCCAGGGCTTTTCCCCCCTCTAATGCAAGATTTATTTGTTATTATTTTTTAATAGACAATAATTTCCAGGAGGCTCTCAGGTAGATTTACACAAGTTAATTGCTTTCACTGTTGGAAGCAGAATAATTAGGATATATATATTTGGTTAGAAAAAGGGAAAAAAGGTATTGAACTTAGATTCCAACTACTGATTCCAATTTGGATTACTTTTTAATTACAGTGTATTTAACATACAGTGTTATATTAATTTCAGGGGTACCATATAGTGATTCAATAATACTGTATAATTATATTATAATATTAATTATAATATTATATATTATACTCAGCACTCATCCTGATAGGTGTACTCTTGATTCTCTTTGCCTATTTCACCCAACCCCCCACAGCCATCCTGTCTGGTGACCTCCTGTTTGTTCTTTTAAGAGTCTGTTTTTTGGTTTGTCTCTTTTTTCCTTTGTTTGTTTTGCTTCTTAATTTCCATATAGGAGTGAAATCATATGGTATTTCTCTTTCTCTGACTGACTTATTTCACTTAGCATTATATCCTCTAGATCCAACCATGTTGTGGCAAATGGCAAGATTTCATTTTTTTATGGCTGGGTAATATTCCATTGTATATATAGACCACACCTTCTTTATCCATTCATCAGTCAATGGACACTTGCACTGCTTCCATAATTTAGCTATTGTAAATAGTGCTGCAATACACACAGAGATGCATGTATCTTTCCGAATTAGTGTTTTTGTATTCTTTGGGTAAATACCCAGTAGTGGAATTGCTGGAGTGGTAATTTTATCTTTAATTTTTTTGAGGAACATCCATACTATTTTCCACAGTGAGAAGCCAGGGGTTTTGATAAAAAGAGAACAGAGTTTTCTACAAGATACTAATAATTATAACAAGGCTATAATCATTAATACAAGGTAGCAGTATCTCAAGGATACAAAAATAGACCAATGGAACAGAATAGAGACTCACACATAGATGAGCTAGGGGTGTATATCGGAGGTGACCTCGTGGGGCTGTGGGGAAAGGGTTGTCTCTCCAATAAAAGGGATAATTGGGCATCCAGATAGAAGGACTAGAACTTAGCCCTACCTCATACCATTTAAAAATAAATGCCTTTTGTTGCTTGTGTTTTGGTATCATATCTATGAAACCATTGCCAAATCCAATGTCATGAAGACTTTCCCCTATGCTTTCTTCCAGGAGTTTTGCAGCCTGGGGTCTTTTAAGTCTTTAGTCCATTTTGAGTTGCTTTTTGTGTGTATGGTGTAAGATAAGAGTCTAATTTCATTCTTTTGCATGTGAGCATTCAAATTTTCCATTGCTATTTATTGAAAAGCTATCCCTTCCCCCCTGTGTACTCCTGGCAACTTGCTGAAGATCAGTTGACTGTGTATGTGAAGCACAGGCAACGCAAGCAAAAATAGGCAAGTGGGACTCCATCACACTGAAAAGCTTCCACAAAGAAAGTGAAGCAATCAGTGGAATAATAAGGAAACCTATGGAAAAGGAGAAAATATTTGCAAACCATAAATCATAAGGACGTAATTTGCAAAATAATGAGGTGCTGCTACCCCTCAATAGCAAAAAGACTAATGTAACCTAATTTAAAACTGGCCTAGGGACTCCAACCGACATTTCTCCAAAGAAGACACACAAATAGCCAACAAGAGTATGAAATGATGCTCACCCTCACTAACCATCAGGGAATCGCAAATCAAAACCATAAGCTATCACTTCACACCTATTAGAATGGCTATTACCAAGAAAACAAAAGACACAGGTGTTGGTGAGGATGTGGGGAAACTGGAACCCATGTGCACCATTGGTGGGAATGCAAGATGGCACAGCCATTACAGAAAAGTATGGGAGGTTCCCCCAAAATAAAAACAGTACTATCGTATGATTGATGTGGCTTTTCAATTAAACTACTGATGACTGTAACATTGCTTATAATCATGAAACACTCTCAGAAGACAACACAAGTGGATTATCCTCTTTATTTATTATGGTGTAATGATGTAGCTGTTATATGTGATATCAAAATTTCCTAGTCAGCCTAGAGTGATAACTAGATAAAGGTCACAAAGCAGGTAACAAAACTCGTTCAACTGAGTTGAATCCCATTTTATTTATTTATTCATTCATTCATTCATTCATTCATTTTAAGATATTTTATTTATTTATTCATGAGAGACACACAGAGAGAGGCAGAGACAGAAGCAAGCTCCCTGAGGGAAGCTGGATGTGAGACTTGATCCCCCATCTCAGGATCACACCCTGAGCCTCCGAAGACAGACGCTTAACCACTGAGCCACCCAGGCGTCCCAAATCCCATTTTTATAAAAACACCATAAACACGAGGAGACAGGGAGAGTCTGAGAAAAGGCTGAAGAGAGGCCCCAAATTTTAACAGGTTGGAGGGAGGGACTGTGGAACGTTTATTTTTATTTATTTATTTTTTAAAATGATGTCTTATAACCAAGTAATGTCTAGAAGGAAGAAGTTCAAACTCCCAGATCCCCAGGCACAGTAAGCAGTGCCCACCACACGGGGAAGCACCAGGGTCGTTCATGAGGCAGAGAACGAAGGGAGACACGGAAGAGCCTTTGTCATAGTTTCGGCAGGCAAGGCAAGGCAGACAGGCTTTGGATAGGCTGGTTTGAATGATTTTGGTGGCATCTGGAGGATAGGGGCCATCCCGAGTTGTCTGGTACCTGGCCTGGGGCAAGTTGACAGGTGGATGGTGGTCCAGAGTTTGAGTGTGGAAGCCCACAGAGGAGGTGGTTCAGAGTCTGGGCTCTGGGTTGGTTGGTTTGCATATGAAAGGTGAGCTCACCGCTGAGTTGTTGGCTATCTCTAGGGATTAGCTACCCTGGGAGGGGCAGTGTCTCCAGGATCAGCAAGACCCCAGAAGTCAAAATATCAGAAAATATAGAAAAATAAAGGTTTGACTAGTTCAGAAGCACCAGTAGGAATGAGGTTGGAGCGGAGGGTGGCGAGGCGGAGTGGGGTGAGGGTAGCGGGGAGACATAGTGAGATGGTAGCTTCTTCTCGGTGCCCACCATGTAGTCAAGGACACTGGCTGAGAAGAGCATGAGATTCAGAGCAAGGACTAGGGTTCAAGTTCAGACTCTGTCTCTCACTTGCCGGGTGACCCTGGGCAAGTTCCCTGACCTCAGTCTATTATTATGGCAACAGCAATAAAACCCATCTCACAGGGATGCTGCAGACTTAAAAGGAGGAAATTGGGACACAGACAAGATCAAGACTTTGTCAGCCACTCGAGGTGACCGGCAACTCAGGCAACAAGAGCACGCTTGTGACTTCTTCTGTGAGCACTTCTGCCCGGGATGGGGGTGGGGATTAATATTTCAGAGCCTTGTAAATGAAAAGCTGTTTCTTGGTACCAAGGATGAGACAGAGTGACAACATCTATGGGTCTAGCATATTCTTTAATCCAGTGATTCACCTTCTGGGGCAGAGCTGTGGAATGTATGGAAATAGAATGTGTATCACATGTGTAATTTTACATTTCTAGGAGCCGCATGAAAAAGTGAAAAGAAACAGAGAAGTCCGTTTTGATATGACTCAATATCTCAATGAATTTTGTCATTTCAACATGCAATCAATATAAAAAATTACCAGTTATCAAGAATGTGACATTCTTGGGGACCCTGGGTGGCTCAGTTGGTGAAGCCTCTGCCTTCAGCTCAGGTCATGATCCCAGGGTCCTAGGATTGAGCCCCTCATCAGACTTACTGATCAGCAAGAAGTCTGCTTCTCTCACTCCCTCTGCCACTGCCCCCTGCTTGTGTTTGCTCTCTCTCTCTCAAATAAATGAATAAATTTTTTTTAAAGTGACATTCTTCCTCTTTCTGGTGTGTGTGCTAAGTCTCTGAAACTTCATTTGTGTTTTACATCCCACCAGGCACATTTCAATTTGGACCAGCTGCATTTCCAATGCTCAGGAAACCACGTGTGACTCGAGGCTACGGCATCAGATGGGGCAGTTCTGAAAGTTTTCATATATATATAATCAGAAATGTAGACAGAGGAGGAATCAAAGATGCTGGTCTTAGGATTATTTGTAATTGAAATTTAGGAGGATCCAAAACGAGTCAATATTAAAAGTCAGTCCACACAAATGTCAATCCAGGAGGCAGGGATTTTTGTCTGTTTCCTTGGCTGCTGTGTTCCCAGCGCCCAGGACAATGCCTGGAACACAGTAGGTACTCAGTATATATTTCTAGTTGAATCTATTCGTGTACACGCACGTAACACGTGGATATACCTCTTGGCTATGTGACTTGCAGGTAATAAACTCCCATCACATGGTATTTGCTATTCTTTTTATTGTTGTTGACGATTGTTGGGACTATAACCCTCCCATTAGGAACACAGAAGAAGGTTAAGGTTCTCTGATTGTGTCTCCGTGATTATTGTCAGAGAACAGGCTGGAGCAGGGTAGGGCTACAGGGAAACGTTATCTCTGAGAGGAGAAAGAGCATAGACTAGGGGAAGAGGGGGCAGGGGACCTGCATTCTGGCCTGAGGTCTGGCATCAGCTAGCCCTTGGGGTCAGAGCAGTCTTCTGCCCCCTGGATCAAGGGAACCCTCCCGAACACCAAAAGAAGGGGCTGGCCTGGATGATTCCAGAGCTCTTTCCCCTAAAGGGCACAGGCATTCAGAGGATGGTACACATCCAGTTTTCTTCCTGCTGGGGAATGGACTGTGTCATGCCTGTGTTGGGGCTCCCAGAGGATACAGGGCGCCATCCATAATCATGGTATGAATATGTCCTGTGTTCACACGTTATCCAATTGTCCTCATAGTCTTCTTCGAGCTGAAAAGGTAAAGCACATGATCACATCAGAGAATCGATCCTTCCACCTTGGCACTGGGTCTCAGTGAGCATATATAGCAGATACCGTGTGGCATGCTACCTGGATCCCCCTTGAGGAAGGACGAATAAGTCTCAGCTGCTGGGGAGATGGTCAGCAGGTAGATGTCAGAGGTCAGCCTTTAGAGGCAGCTCGACTACAGAAAGCCTCACGTTCAAGACTATACCTTTTTCTGAGTTGCCCACATTTGGTGACTGATCCATGTGGCGAGTCTAAAGGCCTGACCACACCAGATTGCAGCAGGGCAACTCTGAAGGCCATTGGAGCTCCAGAGGGGTGGGCTAAGACTGTCACTGCTGCACCCCACTGCCCCAAGTGTGGCACAGGAAAAGCTGAGCGTTGTCATTAGAGTCCATCGACTTTGGATCCCAGCTCTACCACTACCTAGCTAAGTGTCATTGAGCAGGTGACTTCATCTCTCTGAGCCTCCTTTGCTCCTCTGTAAGATGGGAGTAGCTAACACACTTCAAAGGGTATGGTGATGATTTAATAAGATAATGTAGCATTTAGGACAGAACCTGAGTCCAAAGCAAATATTCAATATATGGTGGCTGTTATTGTTCATTATTATTATTCATAAAGGAATGAGCCCACCAGGCTGTGGAAACAACTGCCTCTGGCCAGGGTAATGTAAACTAAAGAATGAACTCCGGAGAAGGGGTATGCAAATCCTAGGAACTCTCTGAATGTGTCCCAGATGACTGAAATTATGAAACATATCCTGAAACTCAATGAATATGTAACTTCTGGCAAGGAGCAATTTTTTTTGGATAGAATGTTTCTTTGGAAAAACAGAGGTCACTTGACCTCTCTAAGCCTGTTTCCTCACCTGTGACACGGGGAGGGGAGAACGGGCCTGTCTCAAAGGACATGATGTGAGGATGGAGACAAGACAAAACATGCAAAATGCTCCACACAGGACTTAGAACATAATAGGAGGTCAGCACACCTTAGATAATGACCACAATTTTTGCTGTTATGTTAGAATGCATTAGTCTCACATGCCCCATGCTGTGTAGAGGGGTTAGGGGATTACATCAAGGAGGAAGCAGCTTTTACCAGCACGTCCCAGGAGCCCACTGGAGACCCATCCCATTTCTTAAAGCATGGGTAACTCAGCCAGACTCTGGCCTCCTGTGCCAGCCGCTGCCAGCCATATGTGTCTCTACCAGCCACGTTTCCCGTCGGGTCAGCAGGGTCCAGAATCACAGGCCTGGAGAGTAACAGTCAGAAAGGGACAGGTGAGGAACTAGGGCTGTGTTGGGGAATCCACATGCTCCCAGCAGTGCCAAACAGGAGCCTGGCACAGGCTGGGACTTAGGACAGGAACAGGGTGCTGTTCCCTGGGGCGTGTCCTGAGTGCCCTGCCCCGTGGTGGGTGGTGGGTGGTGGGCACGAGGAGAAAAAGCCTTGCACTTGGGTCTGACAGAGCTGTGTTCAAATTTTACCTCTGCCCTTTATTAGTGGTTTGACCTTGGGCAGGTTACTTGACCTCACTAAGTCTGTTTCCTCACCTGTGATATGGGTAGAGTAAACAGGTCTGTCTCAAAGGACATGATGTAAGGATGGAGACAAGACAAAACATGCGAAATGCTTTACACAGAACTTGGAACATAATGAGAGGTCAGTACACGTCGGCTATAATGACCATAATTTTTGCTATTGTATTAGAATGCATTAGTCTTACAGCAAACTCTTAATTCCTGGGAGCAATTATGATTATTGCTCTAGCTGTTGTCATTTTAGTTCAAATTTTGGCTATTTCACTCATTTTCTGTTACTGTTAAGACAAGCTCCTTATCCCTCAGAACCTCAGTTTACCCATCTGTACGGTGGCTATGGCATGCCTACCTCACAGGGTTCGAGGTTATTGTTTAAATCAGATGGGAGTAGTAAAATGCTCAACACAATGGCTAACCATAGAAGGTGACCAGCAAATGAAGAGTCTTCCCACTTCCTTCATTTCCAAGGTACCATAGCTATATCCAGGGGCTCATTTACGTGGCGAGTTAACTCATGCGGAGATAGAGTACCTGGGTTTTGCAAGCTGCCTCATCAGGTATTGTTTGATAATCGGGGTTTCAAAGTTGTAATACTTTGTCCAGTGGATGCAAAGCTGCTGGTAGTTCAGGACTAATTTCAAGACGGTCTGAAATCCCTGAGCTGTGATGAATTCTGTTTGGTGGTTTCCACGCTCCCAGGCATAGACTGTCAGGAGCTCCAGGGCATACTGCGGTGGCAGGGGCTTCCCAAGCTTCTGCTTACACTGAGAGTAGGAAAAACAATCAGAAACATGCAATTGTCCAGCCAGGGTGTAAAGCACATTTCCTAAAGGCCAAATCCAGCCTGCCATCTGCTTTTGTAAATAAAATTTCCCTGGAGCAAAGCTACATCCATTCATTCACATGTAGTCTATGGCTGCTTTCATGCTACGGAGTTGTGTAGTTGTGACAGAGATCATGTGGCCCACAAGGTCTAAAGTATTTCCTATCTAGGACATTATGGAAACATTTTACTGACTCCTGGTTAAGAGCTTGGGCTCTAGATTCTGAGTGATGTGGGTTTGAGTCCTAACTCCACCAGTGTCCATTCTGGGAAGACAACTTAGACTCTTAGAGCCTCATTTTTACTTACCTGCCAGGTGAGTGGTCATAATAGCACCAAGCTCATAAGGATACTGTGAAAATTAATCAAGAGGAAGAACTCATAGTGTTCCTAAGAGCCAAACGAAATTCCCTTTGGAGTAAGATATAAAACCCAAAGCTTCAAGTGATTTCACAAATAGTTTTCAAATACCATGACCAGGACATAAATAACTAGGCACACAAGGAAACAAGATACCAAGAGTAATAACCAGCAGAAAAAGTGAAAATAATAATATCCACAAAAGTTTAAATATTGAAGGATCAGTAAGAGACTTCAAAATAACTGGAAACATTATGTTTACAGAAATAAAAGAAGAGCTTGACCTAGAGGAAATTAGAAGCCATGCAAAGTAATTTAGCATATTTGAAAAATAATAAAATAGAAATTGTAGAACAAAAAATTACAATAACTATAATTAATAACTGCAAATTAAACGCTGTTAAGGGAAAGCTAGTGAATTGGAAACTGTTAGAATAAACTATTCATAATAAAGCACGGAGAGACAGAAAGATGGAAAATATGGAAGAGAATGTAAAGATAATGGAAGATAGACTGAGGTCTAACATGCATTTAATTGGAGTTTCAGGAGGCAAGGAAAAGAGAGAGACAATGTTTTAGGAAAATGGCTGAGAGTTTCCCAAACTGATGAGAGATATCCATTCACAGATTCAGGAAGGACCCAGTGAACTTCAAGTAGGACAAGTTAAAAAAAGGAATCATCATTAAGAACCTCAGATTGAGGGGCACCTGGGTGGCTCAGTTGGTTGAGCATCAACCTTCAGTTTGGGTCGTGGTCCCAGGGTCCTGGGATTGAACCCTGAGTTGGACTCCCTGCTCTATGGGGAGCCTGCTTCTCCCTCTCTGCCATTCCTCTCACTTGTGCTCTCTGGCTCTCTCTCTCCCTCTCTGTGTCAAATAAATAAAATCTTTTAAAAAAGACACCTCAGACTGAAATGAAACAAAATCAAAGAGAAAAATATAAATGCAGCCAGAGGAATAAGATTACCTACAAAGGAGCCACAGTTAGCCTGACAAATGACTTTTCACTAGTGACCCCAGAAGATGGAGTGATATATTCCATGTGCTGAAATGGCCGCCAATCGGGCAAAAATGCCTATTAACAATGAAGGTAAAATCAAGACATTTTCAGGCAAACAAAAACTAAGAGTTCATTATCAGAAGACTCTCACCAAAATAAATCTTCTGGGACATACTTCTCGAAGAAGGAATGTGATCTCAGGAGGAAGATTAGAGACGTGGGAAGGAGTGAATGGTGAAGAACATGGCAAATATGCAGATAGATAAAATGATTTCATTTTATCCCACTGGTATGGGAAATAATAGTAATGTTTTGTACACTTGAAAATATAGAGACTTGAAAGACACAGCAAAGTGGCATGTAAGTTGGACGTAGTGTTTGTTGGTGATGGTGAGTGGAGTTAAAGTATGGTGAGATTCCTGTATTGTTTTATGGGAAAGAAGAGAGAGGGAGAGGGGAAGGGGAGGAGGGGCGGAGGGGGGGGAAGGTAGGAGGGCCAGAGACAATTCCTTGTCATGCTGGACTATCTTCCTCATTGTAAAACAACTAGTATTCCTGGCTTCTTTCCACTAATTGTCAGTAGCATCCTTGCCCTTGATCACCATGGTTACCAAAAATGTCCTCATGAATTTTCAATGTCCTTGGGAACAGTGTTCACTTGTCAAGGACCACTTTTTGTAAGTTCTAAAATGCTCAGGCTCCATGATCAAATTTCCTCAAACAGCAAACTAAGATGTCTAGCAAACAACGGATTGTCTTGCTTTGCCTTAAAGATTATTTTTAAAGCAGGAAGATTATTCTTAATTACTTTTTTCCATTCGTTAAGTCATCCAAAAACATACATGTATATTATAAAATGGATATTATATGTTAGGCAAACTCTTAAGTCAGAAAACCCAAAGTCAAGTTTTTGTTCTGCTGCTTATTAGCTGAAAGAGCCATCTCACTCTTACTCTCTTTCTGTAATATAGGTTTGATGATACCTCCCTTACTCAGCTCACAGAATCACCATAAATATTAAATAAGATATAGGATATTAGGAAGTAAGCAGAAATGCATATCAAGAACTGCAAAAGGTGAAATATTATGAGCCTGGCACAAGCTAAGCACATAACACATGTCTACTTTATTACATGTGCTCCAGGAGTAGTTCAAAGAAAGCACATTTATTAGGACCAGCTATGCTGGGCACCACATTTTGTGGTTTATTCCTGCTATGCCATGTTACTCTTTGCAAATGAGAAAACAGGGAGCAGAGGGAGGTTTGAGGTCAGACAGCCAGGAAGTGCACAGAAGTGTATGTGTGCACACTTTATGCGCATTTATGTGTGGCATTCATTAATTTACTCAGCGATTACTTATTGAGCATCTATTATGCGCCAGGCATTGTTCTAGGTTCTGGAGATACAGCAGTGAATAAAACATACAAGTCCCTTCCTTCATGCACATTTTTAGGGAGGAGATAGACAATCCCACAGGCTTGAGTAGAGCTTCCCTCTTGGAGGAACTTCAAGGAAGGCAGCATGGACTGAAGGGCTGAGAGAGGGTTTTCAGAGATGTCAAGGGAAACTGGGAAACTCGTATGATGACTGGGTCCAGGGTGAGAGTGACGGAGGTGGTGACAATTGGATATATTTTAGATACGGGATCAACATCACTTGTCAACTGGTTGAATAGAGCTGTGTGTGCAAAACAGGCCAGAGTAACTGGAAGCATGGAGTTGTCATTTCCGGAGATGAGAGGGACCAGGAGGAATGAGACACCTTGGGTCCACTGGCACCTGTCCCAGGCCCTTGGCCTCCCCTTCTTTTCCTCCTGCTCCTGCCCCTCCCGCTGCTCCTCCTTCTCTACTCTACACACAACCCTTCCCCTCCCTTTCCTCTCCCCCTCCCCATCTCCTCCTTTTCCCCTTTGCATACCTTGCTCTTCGACTTCCCGCCCTCCCACCCTCTATTCTCTACACTCCCTCCTCTCCCTCCTCCTTCTCTGCTCCCCAGGCGGGAAGAACGTACCTTTTGGTACCAGTGCTTGACGAGGCGAATGAGACTCTTCACCTTGGTTGGACGCTGCCTCAGGAAGTCTCGCTGCAGCTCCGTGAAGCAGGTGGAGAACTCGCCTTCTGTCCCCCGGTTCTCACACTCTTGGATTAGCTTGATGTAGACTTCAGGGTTGGGTCTGTGGTTATTGGTCCACTGACCTGTTAGGGACAAATCCGTAACTTTAAGATGTCGCCCTTCTCTGAGGTTCCTCCAGTGGTGCTGGGGAGACAAGCTTGCTGGCCGTGGGAGCTCAGCAGAAGGGGCCACAGGCCCAGAGCCAGGTGCCCCGAAGTCCATTGCAGCCTTTCCTTCTCCTAGCTTTCCTGCTGTCACCCCATCCAGGTTGCCATCACTGCTCTCTCCCACCAGGCCTAGATAGCAGCCTCCTCAACGGTTGCCCCACAGCCCATTCTCGAACCAGCACCCAGAGAGGCCTTTCAAAACCTGATCACCCTGCTTCTGGCTTCCCACAACATCTGAAATAAAATCCAGAGTTCCCACAGTGGCCTGTGAAATTTGATGTGATCTGTCTCCTGCCGCCTCTCCCATCTCGCCTCCTACCTTGCTCCCTGGCCTTTTTTCTCTTCTTAAATATGTCAAGTTCATACCTGTCTCAGGGTCTTAGCACTTGCTATTTCCTCTTCCTGGAATACCCAGATCTTCCCATGGCTGGCTCCTTCTCTTCCTTTGGGCCTCTGCTCAGATGTCACCTGCTCAGGGGGCCCTGTCTCATCACTCTGTCTGAAGAAGCCCTCCATCCTCCATCACTCCCCATTGTATCACCCTGTTAGATTTTTGTCACATCAGGTAGCAATCCATTTATCTTGTTTCTGTACTCATTGTCAGGCTCCGGGGCAGAGGTGCCTTGCTTGGGTCATTCATGGCCATAGAGGAGTGCCTGGTACACAGTAGATGCTCAGTGGATCACCTGTGCTTATTATTGTTGATTGAATGTCTCCATCCTCTGGTTTCACCTCTCTTCCTTTTTTTTTTTTTTTAAAGATTTTATTTATTTATTCATGAAAGACAGAGAGAGAGAGAGGCAGAGACACAGGCAGAGGGAGAAGCAGGCTCCATGCACCGGGAGCCCGATGTGGGATTCGATCCCGGGTCTCCAGGATCGCGCCCTGGGCCAAAAGCAGGCGCCAAACCACTGCACCACCCAGGGATCCCTTCACCTCTCTTCCTATCTATTTTCCCTACTATGCTTGGGCCATCTTCCTAAAACATAAATATGACCATGCTACTTCCTTGCTTAAAACCTTTCCACAGCCCTCCATTGTGTTCAGGAGAAGTCCATGACCAAGGTTACAGACTTCTGCAGAATCAGCTCTCCTGGCTCACTTTCTGCTTACTCCCTCTTCATCCCCCCTACCCTCTTCCTCTGGCTCCACCTTCATCCCCTCATCATCAGCCTCTTGCAGGTCCAGCACATCCTGATCTTTTCTTATCTCTGGCCTCTGCTTGTGCTGTTCCCTCTGCCTGGCATGTCCTTCCACCCCTTCTCTCTCCCCGTCTTATTTTTTTGTAGCCAATGAAAGTAATGCCAGCACCCAACACTGGACATGGCAACAAGAAAGGATTCCCAAACTTTCTCATTTCTTGGTGCTTTGGATTTTCGGTATTATCTTACAGGTCCCCTAGGCAATCCCCCCCAACCCCCCCCCCCAACAAAACCTCAAAACAACATCAACAACAAACAACACCAAAAAACCAGTTCGGTATATGTAGTTCAGTTTGTACAACTGAACAGCAGTAGTTTGTGTGGTGTCCAACAGATGTCATGGTGTTTCCCTCAAAAATTTAATATCTAAACTATTTCATGTGCCCCTGTGAGTTATTTCACTGTGGCATCCTGGGGTGCCCCGGTGCATAGTTGGGGAACTCACATTTTTGAACACCTACTATGTGCCAGGCCTTGTACAAGAGCTTCATGTAGATGATCATTTAATACTTTGGAGAATGATCCAGGCATGGTTTAACCAGTTTTCCTAATGTGGACATCAAGCCTCTGAGAGGTGATGCTTCTCATCCAAATGTTTCTTCAGATTATCTATAGATTCCAACCCTCAGCATAAATTTAGTGAGGTCTCCTCATGTTTGGGGTGAAAGATGCAATTCACATATTGACTCTATGCCAGATCTCCACTGCTTCATTTTTGGAAAGATGAAATCCCCACCCTTTGCCACAGTAGAACCAGCAAACCCAACAGGTGTTGCGTAAGAAATGTCTTGCCTCCAAATCGTGCCAATTTGCTGTTTCATGATGCTCCTGTGGCCAGTTGTGACCTCATTCATTCTAAGATCTCCTCCCCACTTTGAAGGCATGCTTCATCTTAGTTAAGACTCTCCAACTACGGGAAATTCATGCTCAGAAACATGAAAAAAGAAAGAAACCCCAACACAGGACAAGGCCTGAAAGCCCTTGTGTCTGTGAATGCTCACCCAGGACGTCAAAGGCAGGCAGCACATCAAACTCCACCCCCTCACCAAGCTGGGGGGACTTGAGGACAAAGCTGAGGGCGCGGGGCTTCTCCCACTGCAGACTCTGGACCTCAAAGTACACTTCAAATGTTTCTTCTCTTTGACAGGCTTCCAGCTGCCTCTTAATTTCCCAAATGAACTGTCCTCGATTCTCGAGCTGCTCCTGAAAACTCTTGAGATTGTTAAGAAAGACCACAAGGTCGGCATCTGATCGGCCTCTGAGGGTCGTGCCTTTGCCTGAAGAGCCACCCTAAAACAGATGAGCAAAATGAGAACTGACAGTCATTGAGAAGAGCCTCCCTAAATAAAATGATGAGGATGATCACTAACATTCTTGAACCTTACTTGGCCTCTGTGCTGAGGGCATCACCGGTCTAACTTCCGTAATGCTCATAGGATCCTATGACCCCCATACTCTTGTTATCAGCTCCCACTTTACAGATGTTATCAGCCCTAAGTGCTCAGAGAGGTGATACAGCCGCCCTGCCACACAGTGGGAACTGCAGTTTGAACCCTGGCTGACTGGTTCTAGGCTCTGCGCTCTTTACTCTTATATATGATTATACACCATAGACTGGCCCATGCTGGGCGGTTTACATGCTGGTCATATAATCTGTACATCTCTATCAGGCACTGGGAATTAATGGGGAGGAAAAAGAAGCACAGAGAGGTGAAATGACTTGGTCAAAGTTTCACAGCCAGCTGGTGCTATTTGCTTTCCAAAGTAATACCATTAACCAGCCCATGATACCTTAGAAATGGTGAGTCCCCATTGTGGATGGGGGAAAAAGGGATCCCTCATGCACTGTTGATGGGAATGGAAATTGGTGCAGCCACTGTGAAAGACAGTATGGAGCATCCTCAAAAAATTAAAAATAGAGCTACTGTATGATCCAGTCATTCCACTATTGGGTATTTACCCAAAGAAAATGAAAACACTAATTTGAAAAGATATAGGCAATCCTGTGTTTATTACAGTATTATTTACAATAGCCAAGATATGGAAGCAGCCCAAGTGTCCATCCACAAATGAATGGATAAAGATGTGCTGTGCACACACACACACACACACACACACACCATATGATATTATTCAGCCATAAGAAAAATGAAATCTTGCCATTTGCAACAACATGGATGGATCCAGAAGATATAAAGCTAAGTGAAATAAGTCAGACAGAGACAAATACCATATGATTTCACTCATACATGGAATCTAAAAAATAAAAAAAAACCCAAAACAACAGACTCAAATAGAGAGAAAAAACAACGGTTGCTAGAGGGGATTTGGGTACAGGGATGAATTACATAAAAAAAGGGATTAAGAAGTTCAAATTTCCAGTTTTAAAATAAGTCACAGGGATGAAAAGTATAGCACAGGGAATATAGTCAATAATACTGTAATAACGCTGTGTGGGGACAGGTGATGATAATATTTATCATGAAGAGCACTGAGTAATGTGCAGAATTGTCGAATCGATACATTGTATACCTGAAACTAATATCACACTAAGAAAAAGGAATGCTAGTTTATCAAGGGAGTTGAAAAGCCCAGTAGCGGGCAGCCCAGGTGGCTCAGCGGTTTAGCGCCACCTTTGGCCCAGGGCATGATCCTGGAGACCTGGGATCGAGTCCCATGTCAGACTCCCTGCATGGAGCCTGCTTCTCTCTCTGTCTCATAAATAAACAAATAAAATCTTAAAAGAAAGAAAAGCCCAGCAGCATGGAGACAGCTGGCACCAGACGCCCTTTCAGCAATGTCTGGCTCTGTTTTTGTGGTGTATATATTTTATGGGAGGTGGCACAGACAGCTTTCCAGCTACACAAAATCATTGGAATGATGTTTAGCTGTTGTTGGCTGGAGAGTGGCTCTGGAAGCCTTTATGTCAGAAAAACACAAAAACATGCCCCCAGAACATAAAGTCTTAATGGCTCATAATTCTACAGAAGCTGTTTGAGTCCCCAGCCTGGCCATTCATTGGCAAATTGTTTACTACGAGAGCCGGCCTCTGTTTTTCTACCTCTGAAATGGACGTGGCCGAGGATGGTGGCTCATAAACTTCAGCCAGGGCACTGATTTAAAAGTTGCAGATCGAGGGCCTCCCCTCAAAATCTTTTCTAACAAAGCTCTGGTTATATTTTCTTGGTATGGATGTGTCAGAAACCACCAGCCCCAAAAAGCTTACTTAACCTTTTGCTCCCTCTCTCTGTCTCTGTGGGAACTCTTGCCCATCCATCCACCCCCTCCCCCGCCAGGGAGGCTTGGGCTCACCTTGACAACTTTAGACACCCGCACAGGGTGGGCTGCACCTTGGAAACATCTCTCTTTCAGGAAAGTGGAGATGATGTGAATGGCTTCTTTGACCTGCCTGCGGAACTGTGTGTCTGGCAGGAGATAGTTTTCGATGAACCTGTCCAGATCCTTGGCGGGGGTGTCTTTGAGCTCGGGCATGCTTCTCAGGACAGGGGCAGGAGAGCCGGTGGCTGCAGAACTGGCAGCTTGGAACAGCTGTCTGGTCTGTCTTCCTGTCTTGAGTCAGTTAGTTTCGTTTCCCTGGAAGGGAGGAGCTTAGCATGGCTAACATTCCTCTGAGACTGAAACTGCCTCTGCCCTGCCAGCTCTGTCCAGAACTTACTATCTATCCTCTTGCCCTTTATGTAGCAGCCTAGGACATCAGACTTGTTTCCACTGGACTCTGAAACTGTTGCTTTTTTTTTTTTTTTAAGATTTTATTTATTTATTTGAGAGTGAGACCTAGTGGGTACAAACTGGGCTGGGAGAGGCAGAGAGAGAGAGAGAAGGAGAAGGAGAGGGAGAGGGAGAGAGAGACTCCCTGCTGAGCAGGGAGCCCAGGGGTGGATCCCAGGACCCAGTGATCAGGACCTGATCGAATGGCAGATGCTTAACCCCCCTGAGGCACCCAGGTGCCCCTGAAACTATTGATTTTTTAACCAGTGTTAGTACCTTACCCAGAAGAAATTGTCATTAAAAACTCATTTGGGGATCCCTGGGTGGCGCAGCGGTTTGGCGCCTGCCTTTGGCCCAGGGCGCGATCCTGGAGACCCGGGATCGGATCCCACGTCGGGCTCCCGGTGCATGGAGCCTGCTTCTCCCTCTGCCTGTGTCTCTGCCTCTCTCTCTCTCTCTCTCTCTGTGACTATCATGAATAAATAAATAAAATCTTTAAAAAAAAATAAAAATAAATAAAAATTAAAAAAAACTCATTTGAAATTTCCTGCTTTGTTTTTTTGTTGTTGTTGTTGTTCCTGACAAAATTGTTTTATAGTCTCCTATGATCTTATGCACACTGTAAAATGGAAAAGAAGTCAGAAAAATCAGGAAGCAGAAAGACAGCCTGAAAAAAAAAAAAAAAGAAAGAAAGACAGCCTGTAATCCTAAAACCCAAAGATGCCCACTATAAACACTTTGGTATAGATCTTTTCAGATATTTTTCTAGGTTAATACACACACACGCACATGTGCAAAGTTCTGTCTTTTTTTAAAACGGAAGTAACATCATGCTATATAGATTTTTCCTTTTGACTAATAGGCTTTATTTCATACAGCAGTTTTAGGTTTACAGAAAAAGTGAACAGAAAGAACAGAGCTCCTGTAACAGCACCCCAACCGCTCTGACGGGCTAACTTGCTTCAAGCCTCTGCCCTCCTTGCTTGCGGACCTAAGTCCCTAGGTCTGTAGCAGAACCGACTTGCCCGGAGAGTTGCACACCACTGGTCTCCAGGAGTGAAAGAACAAACTTTCCCAGAAGATAAGGCTTGACCACATTCAAAAACAGCTGCTACGATGCCAGCAAGCCTGTTCAGGGTCCTGCCGACGGACGACTAACCACCTGCTTCTCCCACCCACAGCCCGTCTCCTGTTCCCTGCACGTATTCCCCTTTAAAGCCCTCCAGCTCCTCCTAGACAGAGAGGATGGTCTTTGGGACATCGGTCCACCATCTTCGCAGGTTGCCGGCTCCCGAATAAAGCAACCCTTCCTTTTCCCACCATCTGGGTCTCTCGAGTATTGATTTTTGAGCAACGAGCAGAGGAACCTGAGTTTGGAACCAGGTCTCTGCCTGGTGACACTCCCAGCTGTATTTCCCACCTCTGCTTCCACACCTACCTTATTATTAATGGTGGTGTGATACATTTGTTACAATTGATGAATTGGTATTGATATGTTATTATTGACTCATGTCCACAGCCTACCTTAGGGTTCTCTCTGTGTTTGTGCATTCTGCATAATGTCATACCTTCACCCTTATGAAATCATGCAGAACAGTTTCTCAAAAATACCATTCCCATATATTCATCCCTTCCTATCTAGATCTTCCTTTTTTTCTAACTTATGCACTCAATGCTGTACATTTCCTTCTGAGCACAGCTTTCACTGCACTCCACACATCTTAACTGGTTGTTTTTTCATCTTCATTTAGCACAGAATATTTTGTGTCATTTTAAAAAAGATTTTATTTATTTATTCACGAAAGATGCAGAGAGAGGCAGAGACATAGGCAGAGGGAGAAGCAGGCTCCTTGCAGGGAACCCAATGTGGAACTTGATCACAGCAGGACCCCAGAATCATGACCTGAACCGAAGGCAGGCGCTCAAACACTCTGCCACCCATGTGCCTCTATTTCATTTTTTAAAAAGATTTTATTTGTGTATTTATTGGGTTGGATGAGGAGCAGAGGAAGGGGGAGAGAATCTCAAGCAGACTCCTGACTCACCACAGAACCCGACAAAGGGCTTAAACCCAGGATCTTGATATCATGACCTGAGCAGAGACCAAGAGTTGGAGGCCCAACAGACTGAGTCACCCAGGCAACCCTGGCACAGACTAAAGTTTCTTTTGAGACTTCTTTGACCCGTGTGTCAGAAGTGTTGAGTCTCTAAACACTTTGGAAGTTTCCAGATATATTGCTTTTATTGATTTCTCATTTAACTCCACCATGGTAGAAAACATACTCTGTGTGACATTTGTTCTTTGGAATTTGCTGAGGGTGTTTAATGGCCTCAGATATGGTATATCTCGGTGAATGTTCCAGGGGAGCTTGAGAAGAGTTTGTGTTCTGTTTTTGTTGGACGGTGCAGTCTAGAAATGCCAATTAGCTGTCTTTCTTAATCATTCTTCTTTTAACCAGCTCAGCAATTCATCGCCACTCCCCACTCCTTCTGTGTAGCGTGTTGACCTATGCCGAAGGCAAAGGTAACCATGAAGGGGCTGGGCTTCCCTCTACATTGACACTCATTTCCGTTACCAGTCAGATTGCATTTCAGAGATTTTGTCTGCTTTCAAATGCTTTTTTGGCAATTGTGTTTGTTAACGAAGTATATACTATGTACCTGTATAAAACCTCCAAACACGAGAGACTCCCATTTCTGGGACTAACACTTCATCCTGGTTTTTGAAACAGGAGCTACTGAACTATTAAACAGAGACTGAACACAGAGCTGCTGTATCTGCATTCGGGATAAAAACTGGACACTCTGCAGGAGATATGTTCCTGGTAACTGACATAATGTACTCAGAAAACCAACGGATAGTACCGTGCAATTGCATCTTCCAATCAAAATTTCTGGAAAACTGCTCATGTACATTTCATTAATAGTTGCGCAATTTGCAAATAAAGACTCCTGGGTCTCAATCCTGAGTGGGAGGCGTCTGGGTTGCTACCCAAATCTGTGCTCCTCAGATTGCGATTTGAAGACCCCGAATAAATCCCTGTGTTCTCTTTTGTTGCTTACCCTTCTCTTGGGGACAACACTGTTGACTATATAGTAACAGATCCAACATGAGGACGAAAGAGATCTGTCCTTAGAAAACATACACTGAATTCTTTGGAAAGATGAAGTCAAGTGTCATGACACATTGCATCGAATTGGGTAACAGTAACACAACCGTAAAAGATTGAGGAAGCAATTGGAAAAATCCAGAATTATGCCCAAGTGCATTTGCAGGTGGCTTTAAGTCATTGTGCCCTTTGAAGAAACAGGAACAAGAAAATTCTTGTGTTGTATGCAAAAGACACAATGCAGGACTCTGAGGCAGGGGGCCTGCCCTCAGCAAAAAGGCCTAGGTCTTTGCCGAGCAACTGGGAAATTAAGGCACATTTGTGGGTCCCAGCAACCAAGTTAGAGAATCATGATACTCTGATGTCCTACCTACAGAGTTGCAGACATAGTGACTTGCTCAGGGTCACGGTCACACAGAAAGTTTGGGCCAGGGCCAAGCTAGCTGTAACTGTCCCACACATAATGCATGTAACTGTCATGTTCCCATGGTGCTTCCGTGTATTAAGCCAACGCCCCTAACAAACCTGATTCAGCTGAGGGGGGGACATAGCTTTTTAATCCACTTGGCCACCTACCCAGCTTGCACTGATTTTACAAGGCACCACTGGCCCTTTGACACTCCCCTTTCCCAGGCCCACTTTCATCAGCCTGATGGGAGACCAGACATTGGCAAATTGGTCTCACCTCTTTGATCGGGTTCTTGTTGATCCCATTTTCCAGATGAGGAAACTGAGTCTCAGAGAAGTTAGGTTGCACATCTAGAAAGTGCCGGTGAGGATCTGAATACTGGACTGAGCTGATTACAAAACTGGCATGCTGCTTTATTATCAGGAGCTTTGGATCACACCATATTGCTGCTTGCATGGTGTTTGATTTCAATGAGCGAGGAAAAGATCATTTGCCAAGTCAGGTGTACCCATATTTATGAAAACTCTCCTCGTGTATATTCATCTTGGCTTCTTTGGCGTGTCTACATTTCTGGGGAAGGAGATCAACCATTTTAGAGATGGAAATTAGCTTTCTTTTCAACTGCTCATGACAGGCCAGTGGTGGCTGCCTACAATGCTGTGCAGAGAAGGGTTCAGAGGCTGCTAGCAGGCTTTTGGGGGAAGATGCCATGTTGATTAGCAATGTCTGCTATGAGTCCAGGGAGAGATTAGTGATGTCTGCCATGAGCACAGGGCCACCAGTGTCTCCTGTTACTCCTGGGGGGACTGCATTGCCGTTCTAACTGGTACCTCTTTCCACCTGCTGGCAGTTGGCTAAATTGTAGGAAAAACAGATAGACTTTAGGGCAGTGGTCAGCAAAGTCCTGGTGGAGGTGGGAAGCACAAGGTATCACCTAGGACGTGTTCAAATATATTTACCCTGTCCCCAGGGAACAGTAGAGTCTGGGGGCAGGGTGGCAGGGAGAGCATGGGTAGTTTGAAAAGAAAATCTCCCCAGGTGACTCTGATATGCTTATTTCTTTCCCAGGATTGAGAATCACCCTTTTGAGGATGAGGAAAAGATCCTGTCTCTAACTTGGCCTGGAAGAGAAGTTTCTGGTGGACAGAACTGATGGCTCCTTCTGGGAAGTAACCAGCATTTCTGACCAATTGCTTAAACTCTTTTAGGATAGATGTTGGTGAGATGAAGAGGACTTCTGGGAAGTTAGTTGCCTCCTCAGCTCACTTTCAGGACTGTTGAGGGGCATCTATGAAGGCTCCTTGCAGGATGAAAGGTGCTGGAACACAAGGGAGGCATTTGATGATATCATTAATCAGTGCATTAAGGACATCATACCAGGAGTCCAGTGAAAGAGTTCTTTTCCTGGCATTGCTGCCATGAGCCATTGGCTATATCATTCCCTTCCCTGGGCTTTGGGTTATTCCTCTGTCAGATAAGTGAGTTGATTGAACTAGGTTCTGGCTCAACCCTGTCATCTCTTTGAGCCTTGACAGTGTCTAATTCCACACCACCTGGAACTTTCCACAAGGTTAGGGTAGAAAGGAGGAGAGGATGCTGGCCCACTGTTGGATGGGCACAAGCAAAAAGCATTCTTCTACGAGGGTGTGGAGTCAGCCCACAGGGCCAGAGACCACATCTGCTATATCCCCAAGGGCTGGAGCACAGCAGACACGGACTCTCCAAATAGCATCATGTATCCTGATGGGGCAAAAGCACTTCCAGAAACAAGAAAGGAAAAACTCAGGCCACCAGTTTTTCCTGGATATTCCTACTTTATTTTTTGGCTACATCATCACAAAGAAAGGCTGTGGGTGGTTCTGCATGCACTGGAGAGCATGTGTGGATTCTAGGCAGGGAAGTGGTTACATTTGTCAGGGGACACTGTGAGCTTGCTGCATGCTGATTCCAGCGCCAATACCAGCGTCAGGCTTGAGCAACGCAGCCAGCATGCTTTCTCCTAGGGGCAAACCATGGGAAGGAGGTGGGCTGAGAGTGGGCACCATGGGGACTGACGGAGGGACATGGTCAGGGGGCAAGAGGGCAGTCAGGAAGCCACTGGCCATCTTGGGGAAGGAGAAGAGCTTGGTGTTTAGAAGGTGGTTATTCAAGGCAAGAAATCAGAGCCTTCTGATGAATTGTGCAGGGAGCTGAGGGTGGAGACATCAAATGGGAGAGGTTAAAAGGTGCATCTGGAGAAAGTGAAGAGCTTTAGTGTCCATCTGATGCCGTCTATAGACAAGGGTGGGTTGTCAAACGGAGGGAGGTGATTTTCACGAGGGAAGATGATGGAAACTGGGAAAAGACAAGCCTTTCTCATGGGACAGTGCAGATTACCTGACCCCAGCCTCACATTTATAACATTCGTGCTCAGCCTTTCCTCCTTTGTATTATTATTTTTTAATTTTTTAGGAAGAAAGACTGAATGGTTCCTGATGGAACAGTGGCCTTTGGCATCAGGATCTGTCAGTTTCTGAAGCTTCAGATTTATGATGGTATTTTATTTTCCAGACAAACTTGGTGAAGAGGGTGCAAGAGATAAACTGGGCCAGAGCCACAGACAGAGAGATTCAAGGCGATTCTAAGTGAGAGACAGGTCTCCAGAGAGTCAGAGAAGCAGAGTTGAAGAGTGCCAGGGACGCGGATAGTGTGCTGCTCATTTAACTAAGAGCAGAGGGAGGGGAAAGGCTGGGGCATTGGAGAGAGCCCCCCGACCCCAACCGAGAGCTCTGGTTTCTAAATACTGTTTGCACCTACTCGGGGAGCCCAGGGGCTGAGGAAGTCATCTATGAGGTGTCTATGCAGCTCACAGGAGGCTGCCTTGAGCTGGGGCAGTGCCAGCAGCTGGCCCAGCCCCAGGACACCTGGCTCTGCCAACAAGAGAAGTGGGTGGTTCTAAGAAGTGCGGGCCTAATTGGAAGTCAGGGTCGTGCCAGTTCAAGTTTGCTGGCCAAGCTGGTGAGGGCGTGACGCTAGGTTAACGTATTTTTTGCTCTTGCTATTTTGCCCTCTTAGAAAGAGGGAAAGGAGAAAAGAGGGAATGGACAGGGAGAGAGGAGTGTGAGGAGCTGAGAAAGAGTGTTTGGCGGGGTGTAGGGTTAGGGAGGGGGAGGGAGGGACGAGGGACAAGGTGGGTGCTAGAGAAAGGGTGTTGGGTTTTGCTAGGAAGCAAATAGGTGGCATCCTGAATGCATTTGAAGCCAGGAGGGTGTGTTCCTAGTCACCAGGGAGTTTAAACATGGTGGTCTGTTTTCCTGGCAATCAGGGGGTTTGGTGTGGAGGGGCAGTGGGGGCCTGGATGCTCTATTTCTGCCCTGTTGCTGGCCCTCACAGCCTTGTTCCGGTCTGCTGACAGCTGAGGATATACACAGACATGACACAGGAAATGCAAGTTGTGTGTGTGTGTGTGTGTGTGTGTGTGTGTGTGTGTTCAAGGCCAGGAGGGTCTAAAAACAGTCCTAAATGATGAAGAAAGAACCTTTGCAGTTTACCCAGACAGAGAGGTTGTTAAATTCCAGCCTCTTGTGAAAATCTCTGCATCCCTCTCCCTACTGCTCCATCCTAGAGGGACCAGAGAGGGGCTGCATTCAGGGCCCGCGCCACAGCATCACAGACAGTGGAGAAAGGTCTTTGGCAGCAGTGCCCAAGGTCAGGGGGCACCTCAAAGGCAGGCACAGGGAGGGAGAGGGTGGGGGAGGCAAAGAGAAAAGAGACCAGAGTGTGAAGGGCAGGTGGGTCAGGCTGGCGGGTAACCTGGGACAAGGGTAGGGCATGGAGCTGGGGACCTGGGGGCCCATCCTAATCACTCGACACATGGTTCTCGTTCTGTAGCTGGTGCCAGCGCTCAATCTTCTTGTCCTTGTTTTTCAGACACTCGTACCAGTGTTTTAAGCGTTCTCCCTTGGCTGAGATCCCCAGCTGGCAGCCTCCTGGAGGACAAGATGGGGAGAGAGAAGAGGTGGTCAGAGTAGAGGGACACATGGCACTCTCATCCTGGACCCAAATGTCTAGTCGAGGAAAAACTGCCACCAAGCAGTGACCCCTCCAACAACCTGGCACCCTTCTTTATGGGGGGCTGTTGTTATGCTGTTGTTATTACCACTGGCCTTCTCTACCTGCACACTAGCCACTCAAGAACTGCCATGGCTCCCTACTGCAGCCTCAAGTTGTAGCTTCACTGTCTCATTTTTTAAAGACCTTCTGTAAGTCACCACCCCATTCTCCAAAACTTGTCTGCCACTACTTCTGAGTACTCAATATTTCCAAAGAGTCAGCTTTGCCACCCACCCTGTCCAGTCCTGTGTCCACACCTTTGATTATGCTGTGTCCCTTGCCTGGAGTACCCTCCCTACCCCATCTTTTTTTCTTAAAGATTTTATTTATCCATTCATGAGAGACAGAGAGAGAGAGAGAGAGAGAGAGGCAGAGACACAGGCAGAGGGAGGAGCAGGCTCCATGCAGGGAGCCCGATGCAGGACTCGATCCCAGGACCCAGGGATCACAGCCTGAGCCGAAGGCAAACACTCAACCACTGAGCCACCCAGGCCTCCCTCCCCCACCCCATCTTTAATGTCTATTCTTCCTCGTCATCTGAAGGCAAGCTGGGAAAATTAGAACCTTTTTCAGGACTTAACAAATCGATTAAGGAGACTTCCTTTTCACCCTGTTTTCTGAGGCCACAGACCCTTCTGTCCTCTGGGATTTGATTATCCACTGGATATGATTTGTTAGCAAATAATCAACCATGACCCAATCCCTCAGCTGTGTAAGCCCTTTCCTATAAAAGCATCCCCAAATTGGACCCAAATCACCCAAATTTGTCCCGATGTGGTGTTTAGACGATGCGGCCACCAAAAGACAAGAAGTGCCTTGAACCCTCCAAGAGAAGCCTAGATTCTTAAGGCTCTTCTTTCCTGGGAGGATGGGCTTCTCTCTGGGAGCCAGAAGTACTCACCAATGTAATCATTGGATTTGCCGATGTCATAGTCCCAGACCGAGATGTCCAGGGACTTTTTCGCCAGGTCACTATGTTTGATGTCATAGAAAAACTCCTGAATGCAGCAGAGAAAGATAGGTGAGTGGGAGGGTCCTGAGACTTCAGCATCAGAAGCTAAGAGGCTGAGCCCTAGGGGTTCAGGGACCAAAGGGAGGTCCTTAGACTGGACATTTAGGAGCAGGGGAACCCTTCTGCCCTAGCCTGACAATCCCCTTTCAACAAACATTCTGTATAACAAAGTCTCTCAAGCTCCATAATTCACGTTTCAGTGATTTTCTGAAATCGGGAAGGCTGATGGGGTTTTTCTAAGAAAGCTGCTCCTGGTCAGGTTTCCTTGAAGGCAAATGGCTATGAACTCAGTCCTTCTATTCTGGTAGCTTCTGGAGTGGGTTCTCCTCTTTCCATTATTTACAGATGAAGGGTAGTCAAGGGCCCTGAGACTGACATGAGGGGTATAGGTGCTTAGGTTTCCAGACAATCTGACTTTTTATGTGACTTTTCTGCCTAACTAGAAAATTCATTCATGTTCATCATTAAAATAAACAAGGAAACTAAAATAAAATCAAATAAAACCCAACCCTCAAAATTTGTCACCTAACCATCCTGGAATAGCCACTGCCAACATTCCCTATGAGTGACCAAATTAATGTACATTTTCAAAAAGTTAATATGAATATTAATTAGACTATTATATGAAACATTTGAATATTATAAAAATATAATATGAATATACTGCACTGTGGCCTTCTTTTCCCATTTTATAACATATAGTAAGAACCAACTTAGCGTGTTAGCAAACATTTTTCTGGCTTCATTTAATGGTTGTGTCCCTTAATCTAATGCCCAACGGTTGAATATTTAGGTTGTTTCCAACTTTCCACTACCATTAATGATATGATAAAAGGCGCACACTTTTGCAATTCAGGTATTGTGTAAATCCATGATAATTTATTTAGGATAAATTTTTGAGTCATATATCTCTGAGTTTGTAAAATTTTAAGGTAGAGAGCAGTAGATGTATACCATGATGCCATTTGTCACCAGCAAGAAAGCCAGCTATATACTTTGTTTTGTATTCTTATAAATCCTGGAAGAGGATAATATACTTGCTTCAAAAGAAGAGAAGTGGTGATAGAGGCTGGGAAAGGAGGAGAATTTTTTTTTAATTTTTATTTATTTATGATAGTCACAGAGAGAGAGAGAGGCAGAGACACAGGCAGAGGGAGAAGCAGGCTCCATGCACCAGGAGCCTGATGTGGGATTCGATCCCGGGTCTCCAGGATCGCGCCCTGGGCCAAAGGCAGGCACCAAACCGCTGCGCCACCCAGGGATCCCGAAAGGAGGAGAATTTTAACTGGATACCCTTTGGTATTTTGGAATCTTCAGATATGTGACTATATTACCTATTCCTCAAATAAATGGCACTTAAATTTTAAAATGTTAAGGCTTTTGGGGCAATTTGACAAACATCCCTTAGGCAGTTGGACCAGTTCTCTCTCTTACCCATAGCGTGTATAATTCCCCACAGGCTCACCAACACTGGGTACCAACATTTTACAGTATTTTTGTGCCAGTTTGTGACAAAACCTGGTGTCTGGCCTTGTCTCTGTTGCTAATGGGGCTTATTGGCTATTTGGATTTCTTCTTCAGTGACTCATTCAGACTCCAGGAGAGGGTAGGCCTGGACAGCAGTCATTGGCTCCTTACTCAAAATTCAGGAGTCAGAGTCAGGAAATTAGGGGTCAACTGAAAGAGGGTCCTGAGAGGAGGATGTGCTGAACTACTGGCCCATGATACTCTGAGCTCTGTTTACACAGAACCTTCTCCATGCCTGCTCATATGGGCACATGCATTTCAAAAGCAAAACAACAAAAAGCACATTGTATTGTAGTTCTCTGCCCACTTTCCAATGTTTGGTAAAAACCAATGCTAGCTGACTCTAAGCTGACATCAGATCATTGCATTCAATAGATATTTCTGGACCCCTAGTATCTGACAGGCTTGTCAACAAATAACTGAAATCCAGGGTGACAGCATGAGATGCAGGGACACAGAAAGTCTGGAAGCCCAGAGGAAAGCATATTTGACTCTTAAGGTATGACTAGGAGTCTGCCGGAGAGGAAGAGAGATGGAAGTCCAGGAAAAGGGAGCAGCCAGTGCAAAGGCTAAGAGATGTGCCAAGGAACCACATGATGTTAGTGTGACTTGAGGAGGGGAGTATAAGATGTGGCAGGGGTGGGATGTGAGTTTGAAAGGGCTTGACTGTCACACTAAGAAGTTAAGGTATCACTGCTGGGCTAAGCAATGGGGATGAAAATTTCAGATTCATTCTTTAGAAAGCTCATGCTTATGTGAGGATGGGCCAAACACAAGGATGTGAGTCAGGAGTCTTCTGCAATAGTCCACACATGAGATGCCAGACAAGAAACAGTGAGACAATAGGAAGGGGCACATTCAATGGGTATGTAGATAGTGGCCTTAGCAGGACTTGATGCTCAAGATGGACATGGGGAGTGAGCGAGAGAGAAGGCAGTGCCAATTGGGTGGATGGTAAAAGGCATCACTACCCCTATTTATTCTTTAAATTTCAAGACCACAAACTATTAGTTGGAGATGGTTTCATTCAATTTGTCTCCAAATGCAGCTTCCTCCTATGACATTCCTAATCTATAGCCTTTGTGTTTGGCTTCATTCCCCCTGGATACAAGGAACTCATCATCTATCTTTAGATAATTTAAGTGGATCTATGAGACAAAGCTTTTTTTTTTAATATTTTATTTATTCAAGAGACAGAGAGCACAAGTAAGGGCAGAGGGAGAGGGAGAAGTAGGCTTCCCACCAAGCAGGGAGGCCGATGTGGGGCTTGGTCCCAGGACCCTGGGATCATGACCCAAGATGAAGGCAGACACTGACTGAGCCACCCAGGCACCCTAGGAAGAGCTTTTTTTCTTTTTTTTAAAGATTTTAGAGAGACAGAGAGACAGAGGGCATGAGCTGGGACAGGCAGAGCGGGGAGGGAAAGGGAGAAAGAACCCAAAGCAGACTCTGCACTTAGCAAGGAGCCGATATAGGACTCAGTCCCACAACCACAAGATCATGACCTGAGCTGAAACCTGTGTCACCTGGGTGCCCTGAGAAAAAGCTTTTTTTTTTTTAAAACCATGGGTCAAATGTTGTGGGTTCTTTTTTTTTTTTTTTAAGATTTTATTTATTCATGAGAGACACAGAGAGAGGCAGAGACATAGGCAGAAGGAGAAACGGGCTCTCTGTGGGGAGCCTGATACAGGACTCTATCCCAGGACCCCAGGATCATGACCTGAGCCAAAGGCAGACGCTCAACCACTGAGCCATCCAGGTGCCTGAGAAAGCTTTTTTGATGTGCTTTATAACTTTCTAGTAGGGAGCTTGTTCCTTTCTCACACACAGGAAATATCTCAGAGCATGACAAAAATGGGGCAGCCTTACCTCATTAAATTCGGGATTCAAGGTTTTCTTCTTTATTTGGGTCTTATGTTTGGCTTTCTTTCCCATGTCCGGTTTCAGCCAGCTGAAAGGAGACAAGAGATGCTATTGTGGAGGAAGTGTAATAAATAAGAGCAGCCTCTTGAGCCCAAAGGCTCCTTCCCATGTCAGGAGAATAACTGAACAAATCAGAAACTGAATCAACATTAACAATGGCCAATGTGTATCTACCGGGCACTGCAATAAGCACCTTGGGGATATTTCTTTCTCAACAAACCCCAGTGGTAGAGCTACAACCACTCATTTTATGTGCAAGGAAATTGAGCATCCAGAGAAGTTGAGACATGTGCCTCAGGTCACACAGCTGGGGACTCAAACCAGTGGTTGCCTCGAGTTGGTGCTCTTAGCCAATACTTTGTCCCATTGGATCTGATTGAAAGCCTAGATGGTGGTGCCTAGAGTTGCACAATTACCCCTTAGGCTTCCCCAAGTCCTGATGAGGCTGTGACTATACAGACAGAAAGGAGAAGATGCAAAAAATCTGTTTACAATCAAGCCTCCTCAAACTATTCAGTGGCTTCCCTTTGATCTCAGGAAAAAGTTCAAAATCCTTGATGTGGCTTTTAAGGCTCTGCATATTGGGTCCTTGCTCCAGCCCAGCCTAGTCTTATGCTATGCTCTTCACCCCACTCCCATTCACTATCCTTTCCACCTCAGGGCCTTTGCACATACCGTTTCCTCTGGCTGGAAGGCTCTTCCCCAGTGAAGGCACAGTGCCTGGCACATGGTAGGTGCTTGATCAATATTTTCTGAGCAAATAAATAAAATGGGCCCAAGCCTCCTAAGAGTTGAGACATAAGGATTCTGATTAAAGCTGCCACTAGCTGGGAAACTTTGAATGTAAATGTAGCTTCGGCATGCCTCAGTTTCCCAATCTGTAAAGAGGGCAAACATTTTTTTCCCCTCACTTACAGAACTGCTTTTGAGTATAACTTATTTTATTTACTTATTTTTATTGAAGCATAGTGGACACACAATACTACATTAGTTTCAGGTATACAACACAGTGATTTGACAACTCTGTTCTTATACTGTGCTCGCCACAAGGGTAGACACCATTATCATGCAGCACTATTGCAATACCATTGACTATATTCTCTATGCTGTGCCTTCATCCCTGTGATTCATTCATTCCATGGCTGGAAGCCTGTACCTCACAATGCCTTGAGGACAGTTTTATTATTTTATTTTAATTTATTTATTTGAGAGAGAGAGAGAGAGAGAGAGAAAGCACAAGCAGGGGGAGCAGCAGAGAAAGAGGGAGAAGCAGACACCCTGCTGAGCAAGGAGCCCTATGCAGGGCTCTATCCCAGAACCCTGGGATCATGACCTGAGCCCAAGGCAGACACTTAACCAACTGAGCCACCCAGGTGCCCCTTGAGGACAATTTTAAAGAAGAAACCAAAGGGGAGAATGAAAATTATGAAGTGCTCAGCAAAGATCAAGGGCAATTTTGATTTTAAAAATCTTTATTTGATCATAAACAGATTAACGGCCTTCTGTTAGCTTTTCCCACAATGACCACCAGGGCAGCTGTTTTCCTGGTGACCACAGGATTGCTACTTCCTCTGCAGGGACGGGTGGATGGGAGAAGGGGTGGTAGGGAGAATTATTTGAGAAAAACAGTCTGCATGTGGCTGGGATGAAATAGAGTGAGGACAGCCACCTATGAGCTAATTTTCTTTTTTGGATCACATGAGAAAACAAAGCGCAGTTACCCCTAGAAATCAAATTCATCCCTGACTCATGCATTCTTTTGTTCACTAAATCCTCATTCAAAGAAAATCGGAACCAAGTCCACCCTGGCCTGATCTTTAGCCATGACCTTAAGGGGAGCACTGCATTCTGAGAGGTAGACAGTGGAAGGGAAGGTCTCCCAGGCTGGAAGGAACATCAATAAACACTCTTTGCCATGAGTAGGAATAGCAGTGGTAGTGATTTATAACCATAATGGCAGATACTTATTGAGCACTTACTATGTACCAGACCCAATGACAATGCTTCTCTCAGATCTCCAGCTCTAGGGGCAAAATGGACTGGGTACTGGGTTCCAAACTCATCACTATGTTCTCACTGTGGCTGCGCTGGCCCCTGGCTGCTCCCAGCCAGTACCTGGGCTGGCAGGGGCAGGAGGCAGCCCCGCTGCCAGAAGATGCAGGGCTCCTCCAATGAGTGACTTGGCACTCAAACATTCCCCATCACCTGAGCTGAAACTTCCCCAGAACCGTACTGCAATCTAAGACTTTTCCTGCTTAGCCATCCTCCCAGCCCTCTCCTCCCTATCTGCTTTCCCTCTGGTCCTCCTCTGGCTCCCTCTTAGCTTTTCTTCACAGGCATTTCCCCCAATAAATCTCTTGCACATCTCATTTAGCCTTGGTGTCCGCCTCTTAACCTAATGACCAAGATTATTCTTCCCATTTTACAAATGAGGCCATCAAGGCCCAGAGATATGAAGGCACCAGCCAAAGGTCACACAGGTAGAGAGTACTGAAGGCTGTTGGCTCTAAGATTCAAACCCAGGCAGTCTGGACCCAGAGCCCAGGCTTTCAACTATATCCACAGAAACACACAGATAGCTGCCACAAGGCAATGGAGAATTCCATTGAGAGTAGCCAAATATTTCTGTACCAGGCACATTTCTAATTGCTTTCTATATGAGATCTTATTTGAGCCTTATGTCTCGTGCCCATTCTTGGAAATAATTAGAAACCGTCTCCATTATGCCAATGAAGAATCTGAGGTTTGGAGCGATTATGAAAACTTGCTTATAGTTATATGGCTAGCGGCTGGCAGCGATGGGAGTGGAACCCCACGTTTGATTCAGTGGTGGCCGTGAGAATGTGCTGGGCAGACCTCAAGCTAGAGCATACCTGGCTGAGGCTCTGGCAGCTGCACTTGGAAACCCAACCCTGTTCGTGCCAAGGCCCTGCTCCCTGCTGAGGAGTGAAGGTGGCAAGAATATTACAGTGGTCCCGCTCTTAGGAGACAGGGGACTTATCTGACGGCTGGGATTGGCCTTGAGGACTCTGATGGCCTTGCCGCACTTGCATCCGGGGTGCTTCCACTGGCCCTTGTCTCTCCCCTCTGCTCACGTGAGTCAGACTCACATGGCGGTGTAACAGCTCTCTCAGCTCCCTCACTCAGGCATTTCCACTAGTGAAGCCCTTGTCTGTTGAATCCCATTGTGGCATCATTCCAGAGGCTCTGGACTCACACAAATAACATGTCTCTCTGACTCCCCATGGTGGAGATTATGGGAATAGCCCAACGTCTAAGGCCTTTTTCTTTGAGCATTTCCAGACTGCATCTGGAAAAAGCTGGATTGCTTCTTTGGTGGTGGGGCTCTGGACTCCTGGAGAGACATGCTGCTGATTCTAGGGGGCTCCAAATGGGGTAACTGCAATCTCATCGACTGCCTCTCTCCCACCAGAGGAGACAGAGCCCACAAAACTCCTCCTATGGGTGAGTGACACACCAGTCTGACTATCTGAGACTCCAGACTCCTACTCTAGCCAGTTCTGGGCATCTCACTGTGTGACCTTGGGCAGGCTCATTTCCCTCTCTGGGCCTCAATGTTCAATGATCTTGGGGAAGGGCTCTGGTTCTCCCTTTGCAAGGATCTAGGGCTCCCTCTGGGGTCCATTCACATTCCCAATGACTCACAGCTTGACGAACGGATCTGAGTAGCCATTGGCGTCCATGGCGGCCAGGTGCACACAGCGTATAATGCCCACGATGAGGCCTCCCTGCTGTGTGCTGTACATAAGGGACACCAGGATCTTGCCGCGTTCCTCTATGTCACCAATACGTTCCACCTGCTGCAGTAGGAGAAGAGGGCATGTGGGCCCAGGAAGGGGAGGAGGCCATGCAGCTGGATGGATGGCGAGCATTAGGGAGGAGCCTGTGGACAGTAGGAGGAGCTGGCCTGCCACAGAGTGCTCAGCACCACGAACAGCAGTCTCAGGGAGCCGCAAGTGGTGACAGCAACACTGGTGGAAGGCCAAGGCACATGAGGGTGGGGGGCTTTACTCCCACTTAGACATAGAGTCCTGAGTTCCAGTGTGACTCTGAGCTCATATTTGCCTGAGTCAACCAGTCTTCTCACAATTACAGTCCCTAGGGTTGCACGAGGGCCCTAGACAAACAGCACAAACAAGTAGCCCAACCCCAGCCTCTGGCAGCCTGCCCTATGTCACCCCAGAGGGAGGGAGGGTGGCATCGCTCTGGTCCTGACGAACTGCCAGCAGAGCTTCTGCCAACAAGATGCGGGAACTCAAGGGTGTGAGAGGGTGGCCTTTCCCCACTACGGGGGCTCCAGGTGGGAAGAGCATCCACTTGATCTCATGTTCTAATGCCTTGGGCAAGGGTACCTCTCTCATGGTAAACTGAGGACAGGCAACTGGTTTTAGGAGAAAGAATAAGAAAGGGGTCAGGAGGGGGAAAAAAGTGTGATGGTGGACCCCAACCGTAGCTTCAATACCCTACTCAGTGCTCACCTCCTCCTCATAAAGGGCCATGCCTCGGGCTGACCCGGTGGTTCCAGCACGCTTCATCTTAGAGGAAGGAAACAGAAAGGAAGGATAACATGAGTTTATGAGGCTCATCTCCCTACATAAGAAGGACCAGAAAACCCTCACCCTTCCATTAACATCCAGAGCCATGAGGGTGGATTCTCCAAGCTTCTGCGGCCCTCCAGCTTTTCCCCTTTTAGGTAAAGTTTATATAACGTTGACCATTTGACAGACCATGTTAATGCACACCAGCCTATGACCTAGGATGTATTACTAACCCATTTTACAGATGAGGAGACTGAGGATCAGAGTGGGTAAGCCACTTGCCCAAGGTCACACAGCCAACAAGTGGCAGAGTGCCTTATACATAAAATGGATAAGATTTCATCTGTTTTGGTAGAAGTGGCCCAGGGATCTTGGGTCTGAGCCACAAGCTACTTCTTCCCCTATGGCTCCTAAGGTCCTTTTGGGGGATTCTAGGGCTCTGGGGGAAACACTATGTGAAAAGCAGTGACTAAATCCAACCTCCCCACTTTAGGGATGAGGACAACTGAGATCCAGAATAAGAGGACATAGCACTTATGAGGCCCCTGCCCTTGGTGGGCAGAGTTGGTGATGGGAAGGTTAAGGGCAAAGAGCAAAAGAGATGAGCAGCAGGGTCTCATGGCTGCTCCGGGTCTCTGCCTGCCCTGCCACCTTCGTGCCTTTGGGGCTGGCTGCACCCCCATAGCAAGATGGGCAGACTCAGGAGCTGACAACCGAGATGGGGGCCCGGCCACTGTCCTGACCAACTTGACTCATGGACTGAGGGATGGAAGGGGGTGCTTGAAGAAACAACTGTTACAGGCAAAGGCCCAGAGGAAATGCTTCACTCTTGATGATTTATTTGGAGCCTGGGGTATGGTGTAAATAGCTCTTTGTAATTTGCTTTGTAGTGTCTTGTTCTTTTGCTTGTGCTACACAAATACGGTGTGGCATACAGATATTCTATCCCTGGGCTGGCCATCTGGTGGGAGGATGCTGCAGGATTTCCCCTCCTGCCCCCCCGACAGTGTCCCCATGGGGAGCTGGCTCGCTGCCCAGGGGGAGCAGGAGCCCTGGTGGTTGCAAGGGAGCTGGGCTCTGGCTGGTGCTGGAGAGCACAGCCACTGACTTGTGGTATGACCTTGCCAGCTTACTGGCCTCTCTGGGCCCAAGCTGGCCTGTATGTAAAAGGGGCAGATTGGATTATCCCTAAAAATACAGATTGGTGGGTCCCACCCTATCTCACTAAGTCAGGATCTCCAGGGAGATCCCCACAAATCTTAGTTTGTAAAGCTCTCGTTTAAAAATCTCCAGTTGAGAACTGTGTCGGCAGCCACCACGGCTCGCTGACACCAGCACCAGCACCGTCTCCAGCCACGGAGAAGGAGGGGAATTAAGGAGGTCTCTGGGCCGTGGCACGTACTGCCCACAAATCGGCCAGTGGTAAAGCACAGAGGAAGCAACTGGCTACAAAAGCCACTCACAAGACCTCACCCTCTACAGAAGGGATGAAGAAACCTCATCGTTACAGGCCTGGCACCGTGGCCCTCCGTGAAATTAGACATTATCAGAAATCCACTGAACTTCTGATTCACAAACTTCCTTTCCAGCGTCTGGTGTGGGAAATTGTGCAGGACCTCAAAAGAGATCTGTGCTTCCAGAGTGTGGCTATGGGTGCTTTGCAGGAAGCAAGGGAGCCTACCTGCTGGATCTTTCTAAAGACACCAGTCTGTGGGCTCTCCATGCCAAACGTGTAACCACTGTGCCAAAAAACATCCAGCTGGCACGCCACCACATGAAGAACACGCTTAAGATTCCACTATGATGGAAAACACCTCATTCTTTAAAAAAAATTTTTTTTCTTCCTGTTATCAGTAGTTCAGAACGTTAGATGTTTTTTCTTCCATGTGTGTGAATTTTTAACAAATGTGGGGACCTAAAGCATGAATGCAAGTCAGTTCCAGTAAATACCTTTTAGTAGGTTCAACTTTATAATGGTGATAAATAAATCTGTTATATTTTTCTAGACAATGCCAGCATTTGGAATTTTATTTTATTTTATTATTTTAAACAAGTAGATTTCTTATTGATGGCAGCTAATTGGTGTTTGTGATATTTATATCATACAGTAGATTCCAGCGACTAGACATTCACTGTACTTTTCTGAGTTGTCCTACATGCAAATACATGTTTTTAATGTTGTCTGTCTCTTGTGCTGTTCCTGCAAGTCTGCTATTAAAATACATTAAACTATAAAAAAATCAAAATACAAATCTCCAGTTGATTTTGAGGTACAGCCCAATTGGAGAGCTTTGGTTTGGTTCCTGTTCTTTCCCAAAAGGCGAGCACCCCACCTAGCAGTTACAGCTTCAGTGCTTTATCTGTACTCCCACATTAATCCTTAGAAGACTCTAAGAAGTTGGTGTCTACATTATTCCATCTGACAGGCGAGAGAACTAAGGCCTTGAGAGGTTAAATAATTTGGCTCAGATTATAAGTGGCAGGGCCTGAGATTCAGATCCAGGGAGTCTGGCTCCCTGTAGACCTGCATGGTGCTTTATGAATTCACGACGGACAAAAGTGAGCAAGGCAGAACTATTTTCTCTGATAACAACAGTTAATTTATGAGTCCTTATTATACACTAGGTTCTGTTCTGATTATATCTTTCATACGACCCTCCTCTGGCACAAATCCTGTTATAACACCCATTTTGTAGACAAGAAAAACCGAAGCTCAGAAGAGTTCAGACCCTTGGCCAAGACCAGGGAGCAGGAAAGTGGTAGAGCCAGGCTTTGAATCCAGGCAGGCCACACTGCCACACCACATGGCCATTCCCAGTTTCACCCAGGAGGACTCTGACGTCAGAGAAGTGATGCTGGCACAGGGTTAGTAAAAAGGCAGGGCTGGGATGCAACCCCCGTGTTCTGACCTGAACTCTCCCTCCCACCTCTACTGTCAGGCCCCCTGCCGATCTATCACCCCCTTCACAGGCCCAGAGGAAGGCCCCAGCCCCCCAACCCTTCTTCCCCATCACACCCTCTGGGTAAAGGCACTCACTGGGATCACTCGCTCCAGACAGATATTGAAGTTCTTTTTCTGGTTGGGCTTCAGTTTCTTGAGTGAAAATCTGGTCTCACCGATAAACTCGTTATGGCCAAATTTGTCCTCATCACAGACAGAGATCCTGCGATCAACATAAGGGGTGGGGAGAGAATGAAGAGCTTATATTGAGCAACTACTGTATACCAAGGGCTATGATTGATACTGGCAGGGCATGCTTAATGTGCATAGGAATATTTCAGTTTCAAGCACTACACTACTACTACAACAAACAAGTACTCTGTTTCTTCTTTATTACAGTGTAACTTATAAGCAGCAATGTGCCCAAATCTTAAATTTATAGCCTGCTGAGTTTTTGCATATCCATACACCGATGTAACCACCATCCAGATCAGGATGTAGAACATTCTGGCTCCTGGAAGACCCTCCTGGTCTAGTCATGACCTCCCTTAAAGATAACCACTATCTTGGCCTCTGGCAAGATTCATATTATCTTGTTTTGGACCCTCATATAAATAAAATGAGGTAGTATGTCTTCTTTTATGCTTGGTTTCTTCTGTTCAGCATTACGTCAGTGAGCTTCATCCATGTCTATAGTAATTTGTCCTTTTCACTGCTGTATAGTATTCCGTTGTGTAACTATACCATAATACTTCTGCTACTTATGGGCATTTAGTTTTGGCTTATTTCTAGCTTTGAACTATTAGAAATAAAGCTGCCACAGAACATCCACATCTGAATCTTTTTGTATGTACATGGATATATTTCTATGTGTATCTTCCTAGGGATGGAAATGCTGAGTCACAGCTACACAGAAGTTTAGCTTCAGTAGAAACTTCTAAACAGTTTTCCAGAGTGGTTCTACCAATTAGACCCCACCAACAGCTCAAGCATTTTTGCTAACTTTGACTTTGTCAGTCTGAGTGAGCAATAGTATCTCACTGTAGTTTTAATTTATAGTTCCCCGGTGATTAAGGAATACTTTATGGCCATTCGAGCATCGTCTTTTGCAAAGTTAGGCCAGGAGCTTAGTTAACCTCTCCTTTAATTTGTCCTCCATGCAAACATCTGGGTTTCTCACTTTAAAGAGGAGACTGGAGCCCAGAGAGGCTGAATACTTTTTCCCTGGTAAGGAGCAGAATCAGGATTTGAATCCAGGTCTCTGTGAATCCTCAAACACTATATTGCCCTTTGTTATCTACTCTGCACAGCACTGAGTAGAAGAGAGGCACACAGAGAAAGGGCAGGTCATGGAAAGGTCCCTCAGGAAGCCAAAAGGACTAGTCACAACATAATTCAGTCTGACATACACCAAAGGGAAGGAAGGATGTGTCCTCCTGGCAGTCTAGGGGACAGGCAGGGACTTAATGTTATCTTCCCCCTTGACCATCAACATTTATTGAACAATGTTTGAAGTGTTGGAGGGCGAGAAAATTGTCTCTACTTGGCTGGTGAGCACGTAGCCAATCCCCTCCCTCTGCAGGGCAATCAGTGTGCCTCCAAAGACTTAATAAACATCATTTTTGAACCAACAATGCCAGTTCTAGGAATTTATCTCAAAGACATAAGAAGTGTAAAAATATTTAACAAAGATGATTATCCCCTTTATGTTTCTAGTTGTGAAAAAGCAGAAATAATGTATGTATTCTATAAGGGGGAATTACTTAAGAAAATCATGAAATAACCATAAAAATGTAACTGTATATATGGAAAATAGTGTTGTGATTAGTCAACAGGGCAAGGCAGAACCAAAATGCAACACCACTATATACCTGCCAGAAAAGCCAAAATGAAAAAGTATTGATGAGGTTGTGGAGGAACTGGGACTCTTGTACATTGCTGGGAGGAGTGTCAAGTGCTATAATTGCTATGGAAAATTGTCAGTTTCTATTAAAGCTGAACATATATATATACACTATGATTCAACCTTTACACTCCTAGAAAGAAAATCATGCATAATACAATATCACTAGAATGTTCCTAGCAGTACTATTATAATAGCTTCCAAATGAAAACCAACCAAATGTCCATTAACAGTAGAATGAATAAATAAAAGTGTGGTATAATTGCACAATCGGATACTACAGAGTGATAAGATGGGGTGTCTCAATGGCTCAATTTGTTGAATGTCCAATTCTTGATGGCTCAGGTCATGATCTTGAGGTCATGGGATCAAGCCCCTCATTGGGTTCTGTGCTCAGCAAGGAGTTTGCTTGGGATTCTTTCCCTCCCTTATCCTTTGTCCCTCTCACCCCAGTGTGCTCTCTCTCTCTCTCAAATAAATGAATAAATCCTAAAAAAAATAGAGTGACAAGAATCAACAATCTACAGCTACACACAACTTGGGCAAGTATCAAATACAATATTAAGTGAAAGAAGACAGACACAAAAGAGTCATGCTCTACCATTCCATTTATGTAAAGAACAAAACCAGACTGAGTTCATTTGTCCTTTAGAAGTTAGATAGTGAACACCCCGAGGGGAAGGTCCTCACTAGAGGGATGGCACCGGGGCAGGGTGTCTGTAGACTGGGAATGTTCTGTTCTCAGATCCCAGTATGTTCACTTTGCAAAAACTCATCAATCTGTAGAGTTTTTATGTGTGTATTTTTCTAAATGGATGTTACCCTGCAATAAAAATGTTTACTTAGAATTATGGTGTAGTGGGTGGGAATGTACATGGAGAAGCCAATTTAAAAAGCAGTTTGTATGACTTGTAAAAAAACAAACATGTACTATCATCCAACAAATGTTACCCTTTAGCTTCTATCCTAAGGAAACACTAGTATATACACATGGATGCTTGTTGCAACTTTGTAAAACAGAGAAGCTGGAAAAAAACTAAATGTCCTTCCACTGGGCACTGCCTGAATCAACTGATAAATATTTACATAAAGTTTAAAAACACGCCTGGGGTTCCCGGGTGGCTCAGTTCGTCAAGTGTCCCAACTCCTGATTTCAGCTCAGGTCCTGATCTCTGGGTTGTGAGATCAAGCCCTATGTCAGGCACCCTACTCAGAGAGGGGTCTGCTTGAGATTCTCCTTCTCCCTCTGTCCCTCCCCACCACTCTTTCTCTCTTTCAAATAAATGAATAATCCTTAAAAATTTTAAAACCATGCCAGACAATACCATCATTGTTTATTGATACATATTCATGTAGCTGAAACACCCTTGGGAATGACTCCCATAAATTTCAGTATGGTGTTTAGCCCAGAAGAGGAAGGGAGAAAAGGGGGGAGGGGGCATTCAAGAGAGGCTTCAGTTCTGCATCTGAAATGCTTTCTTTCTTGAAAATAACAATTTAAAAAGCCAAAGTGCATAGAGAAAAATATTAAGATTCTCTGAAAGACTGAGTATTGAGTTTGTGGATCTTTGTTTTATTATGTTTACACTTTTATATTTGTAATATTTCATTATAAAACATTTTTAAAAATCTGGGATAAACCTTTCTGCGTGATACTCTGAAGCAGTCAAATATTAGGCAGATATAAATATCTTCCCATGGTTACAACTCCAAGAGATATCATTAAGAGAAAAGTTCCAAAAAAAAAAAAAAGAGAAAAGTTCCAGATCTATACAGTGTGATACTTTTTGCATTGTAAACAGTAATAGGAATATGCACACACTCAAAGTAGTAGGAATATGCCTGTAGTCACTCGCTCACCCCAGACTGGTGGAGGAGACTAACGTTTATCTTTTTTAATTTTTTAAAAAATATTTTATTTATTTGGGAGGAGAGCAGAAGAGAGAGAGAGAGAGAGCTGGGGGAGGGGTGGAGGGAGAGAGAGAAGCAAACTCTGCATTGATCAGGGAGTCCGATGCTGGGCTGGATGCCAGGACCCTGAGATCATGACCTGGGCCAAAGGCAGACACTCCACAGCCTGAGCCACTCAGGCACCCCTGTGGAAAACATTTAAAAGAAGCTTTGCCTTTTCTATTATTTTTTACAAGAAAAATGTATTTACTTATTACATAATTAAAAATGAAGTTTAACAAAACACTATAGGAGAATATAAAATGGCATCAATATATTGTTAAGGGAGGCTGATTAATTATTAGAATGGTCCATTTTTAGAAATGCTTAATTTTATAAGAATCTTTTGCACACCTATGTAAATGCACACACACAAATACATACAGATGCAACCTGAACGTCCAGACACCAAGATGTTAAGATTTTTGTGTATCTGTATGTTCAAAAGTTTCTACTGGAAACATACACAATTTTTGTAGAAGAAAGAAAGAAAGAAAAAACTATGCAGGTATGTTTTAAAGAGCGGCCTCTGGCAGCTGCACATCTCAATCTGCCCAGCTTTGGCCTCCTCTCTGCCCCCCGCCCAGCAAGTACCTGAGGGTCTTCCTCTGCATGTCCTCATCTGTGATGCCATGATAGACAAGGGTCTCATTCCAGACAGGGTTCCGGGTGTTCCGCAGGGTTTTTGTACGAAGCTTGTTGGACTAGAGCCCAGAGAGATGCACAGACAGCTGCCTTGGTAGAGAGCCAGCCCTGCAGCCCCATCCATCCTTTGGGTTGACTTGGGGCGGGTGGGTGGGTGATGTAATAGACTACTCCTCTCACAAGTGTCCGGGGGCTCAGTTGCTCCCCATGTATGCTTTCTGTTAGTGGAGGGTCCCCAATGCTGGCTATGACCATCATCAATGCTGGACACTGGGCCACCCCTCCCTCCATGTGCTGAGCCCTCTCTTTGAACTTTATATTAAAAAGCAGAGACATCCTCCTTTGATGAAAAAAAAAGTACAATTTATAGGCTAGAAAGGCAGAAATAAAGAGTCACCCACTTATAGGCAGTGAAGAAACAGTTTCTGGGAGGTATTGAAATAGTTTCTTGTGTTACGAAATAGCATCCTTCATGCCTGAAAGTCCTCAGGGGACGAGGCTTTCATTTTACTCTAAGAAAGACAGCTAAAAATACACTATATCCAGAAGAAGTGGCCTGGTGACAAATCAAATTCGTACTAACATGTAAATGGCTCACTGGACACTTTGGCAAAGAAAGCTTGGATTCAGAAGTGAGCAAAGTAGAGAGTCTTGAGGAAAAGCAAAGTCAGTGGGGAGTTAGAATGAATAGTGGCCAAACACTTCACAGTTTGGCCATGGTCAGGTGAGGGACTCTCCTTTCTTGATCCAAACAAAGAGTGAGAGACTGTGTGTGTGAACGCACGCATGTGTGTACTCTTTGTGTTATGGGGCATTTCATACTTGCAGAGATTTTTAACAGCCATTTCTCCAAGATCATGCAACCAAGTGTACAGCTGCCCTTGTTTTTTAGGACATGCATGACCAATGAACACAACAAAGCAGAAAATAAAATCCAAGAAAGTGCCCCTTCATCTCTAGCCCTGGGCTCTGAGTGGGTCAAACCAAAGAGAGGAGAATTAGTTCCATCGTCCTTCCCCAGAGCAAGGTAGTGACATGCAGGTGAGCGAGCTGGAAGGAGAGGGAATGGTGGGTGGGACAGTGGTGTATTTTCACTCGGTAACAGAACATTTTCTTAAGTGCTTAGCACTACAGCCTGGAGAGAGTTATTCATTTCTATTGAGAGATGAGAAAGATTTGGGACATAAAGTGAGTGGGGGAGGGGGGCCATGGTCAACACTGGGTAGCCCCTGAAGCTATCTGAGCAGACGGATGGCATAATAGGGGTTCCTGCCTCTCTCCTGGCCTTCGGCAGCTCCCTGAATCCCATATTTCTGGACTGGAGAAATGGGCAGAGCGCCTGCCCCTTGAGGGAGAGTAACTCTCCGCTACCCCTCACCCCTTGCAAGGATTTTGCCACTCAGGAAGGAGGGGAATTTGGGGCCAGATAAGGGGGCTATTTTAGGCTCTGAGCTGGGAACCTTGGGTGCCTGCCAGGGCCCATGTGTCCAGCCTGCCGAGAGGCCCAGGCCATATGGTACCTTGCTAGCTCCTGGCAGGAGATGCAGCTTAACGTAGGGATCAGCCAAGCCATTGGAGTCCATGGGCTTCAGTCCCTGCAAGAGAAAAGGCAACAGCCTGAGGGCCTTGGGAGGGCCTGGCGCTCAACTGTCAGAGGCAATAGGCACAGCCCCTGGCATCTGTCCTGCCCGTCGGTCCACCCGTGTGCTTCCTCTTCTGAAGACAGAGAAGGGAAATGGAGTATTTTGGAAAAAATGCTGGAATCAGGCAGACAGGGTTTGGAGCCTGGCCATGTCACTTGCCAGCTGTGTGACTTTAGGCAAGTTCCTTAACCTCTCTGAGACTCATTTTCCTCATCTGTCAAACAGGATAATAGTATTTGCTTCATGGAGTGGTAAGACTAAACATGGTTATACCCATAAAGTGCTGGGTACAGAACCTGGCACACAGTGATTGCTGCGTCAAGGCTGGACTGTTATTCCTAGCATGGAAAGAGATGTTCCAGAACAAGAAGGATGAGAGAGAGAGAAGGAGAAGCTGGGGAAAGGGGAAAGTTCTGGCCCTGGCCCCTGCACTCATTTCTGAGACTTCAGTTTTTCCATCCATAAAATGGGGATCACAATGTCTACCCACTGCCACCTCTCCCAGAGCCTGAATGAAGCTCAAGTGAGACACTGTGGGGGGAAGGGAGTTTGTCTGGGATAGGAATTCAATTAATATGTTTATATGAGCAAATTCCTGGGGCCCAAACATACTCTGTCCCTCTACCTATCCCAGGGCTGGACAGGTGTCCTGCCTCTAGGCTCCCACTGTTCCTTCTCACAGCACTAATCCCACATTATGGGCAACAGGGAAAGGGTGCTGCAGAGTGGGGCCCAAGGGGGAAAGCTGGCAGAGTAGCCTCGTGGGTAAAAGCCCAGGCTCTTGAGCTGGGCTACTACACTGGTTCAAATCCCTAGCCCTGCCACTTCCTAGCTACGTCATCTGGGCGAGTCACTTAACCTCTCTGTAAGATGGGAATGACGACAGAACCTGCGAAGATTAAGTAAATCATCCGTGGAAAGCCCCAGAAGGTGTATAACACCAGGGAACACGCAGCCACTGCTTCTGGGCCATGTCCCCGACGTAAGCCCAGGAGGGCAGGGCCAGTCCTCGCTCACTCCGGGCTCACCAGTGTTCAGGCAGTGCCCCGCACAAAGCAGATCTTCAGTGAACCTCTCTGGAATGACTATTGGGATTGCCAGGTTGTGAATGGGCAGACACTATTGCTTTTGAAATCTGAATGAGAACGTCTTTGTTTGGGGTCTGCTCATGCCAGCTAAACAAAGTTACTGCCACAGCCGAACATCTTACACACTCGTCTCATCTCCGTCACCTGCTCAGCCCAAGGGTGCATGCGAGTTTTCTGTAGTCCTGTCTCAAGGGGGTGTAATGGAGTGGCTCTCCCCCATTTCGGAGCTGAGGGAGGGGATGGATGGATGGGCACGGAGTGGGACCTTTCCATCTGGATGCAAATCCAGCGCTATCCCTACCAGCCGTGTGGCCTCTGGCTTTCCCCGAGACTCAGTTTCCCATTTTGTACAACAGGGCCGATAAATGATCCCTACCTACGAGGTTCCCAGGAAGATGGATGAAGGTCATGAATGTGCTCCCCTCACCGTGCTGCTGCAGCACGTAGGCACTTGCTACAGTGACTAACACAAAACAGGTGCTCAGTAAAACCTGCCGAAGACGGGCCTGGGGTGTGTCTAATCTAGGACTTGTGCTAAGCACTAGCCTCACTTATCATCCAAACTGGGAATTTTTAATTATTCCGGCCAGCTCATGGGCATGGCTAGGGACTGTCCCGGGCAAATGGGAATGTGTGGCTGCCTTGCATGTCATACCCAGTCGTCCCTCTGGGAGAGGCACATTATCATCCTGGATTTACAAATGGCACATTGAGGCTTGGCGAGGTTAAGTAACTTTCCCCAAATCACACAGCTGGGGAGCAAGGGAGCTAGTATTTGAACCCAGGAAGCCCGCTTCTTGGGCCTTGCTCATGCTTCCACATGGGCTGGGTGTGTGGCGGGGGAATCTCCAGTTAGTTTCTGGGATCGCCCGGCATCATCCAGCTCTCCTCGGGCTCTGGAGCTGAGCTGGCTCCACCCGCCCCCCCAGCCCCGCAGCAGGGAGATGTCCTTGTCTCTGCGGTAATGGGCTCCCCCCTTCCCACTGCCGCTCCAGCTTGACAGTCCCATGAGCAGAAGGAGCTATTCGGTGGGCATGTCAACCGTCAAGTCAGGCTGTCATCGCTGCCCGGACAGCACCCTCCAGGGGCTGTGGTTGGGGCTGGGCAGACTTCTGCTCTGCCCTTGGAGCGCGGCTGCTTCCACTCCCAGGAGGCAGCTACAGCTCAGTGAAAATCCCTTGGGATCACCCCTCAAGGAAGTCCTCCAAAGGAAGGGTCCATGGCTAATTCCTGCCCCTTTCTCATTACCGTCACTGTCACAGATTGACAGGCCTGTAACCCACATCATCCCCAAGCAGCCTAGAAATGCCAGAGCATCCCAAGTGGTCCCCAGCCCTGGCTCCTGGCTTACCTTGGCTTTTATGATGGTGCAGTTCAGGGAGCTGTTGTCCTGGTCGTAGAGAAGACTGAACTCCAGGGCACCCAGGGTGGCTGGAGGGGGCAGAGGCAGGAACCAAGGGAACATTCATGCAGTCATTCAACAAACATCTCCTGAGCACTTACCATGTGCCCAGTCTGGTCTGGGCATTGAGCCTACAGAGGGGAAGCCTCGGTCCCTGCTCTGGACACCCCATCCTGGTGGACCCTCCTCTACTTCGGAGCCCTCAGCACACCTGTGATCAGTCAATCATGTATGTAATTGCTTAGTTAATGACTTCTGACCGGCTAGACGGAGAGCCCCATGAGGGCAAGGGCTGTGACTGTCTCATTCACTGTTGTGTCCTCACTGGGCATAGCGCTGGGCACATGGTGCTCACTTATTTGCTAAAGGAATAACAGCATTTGCTCTTGCCTCTGCCTGGCATTCTCTCCCCCTCTAGATCCTCACATGGCTGGTGGCTTCCCATTATTCACATCTCAGCTTAAATATCACCTCCTCAGAGAAGCCCTCCCTGCTCATCACTCCTAAAGCAGCCACGATCATGCTCATTGCCCAATTTTATTTCCTCCTTGTTGTGCTATCTCCATTTGAAGTGAACTCATTGGTAGATTAACTATTTCTATCCACTAGAGTGTTAGTTCCACTAGCTCACTCATTTTGGCTGTTTTTCTTTTTCTGCTTGTTTTGTTTTTTTTGCCATGGTGTCCCTAGTATCTGGGACTTTGGGGGGTACATAGTATGTGCTTAATAAAATACTTGTCAACTATAGAGTTGAGTGAATAGTACATAGTTGAATACAGTGATAGGTTTGTTATAAATCACCGGGGGCAGACGTAATAGGAACAGATACAAGCTGGGAGGGATCATCTAGGCTTGGCAGGTCAGTGAGGGGACATTTACACAGGAGGAAGGAGCAGTGGATGCTGCTCAGGAGTACCAGTGTGCAGAAGGGCAGAAAGGTGGGCACAAAGTAAGTACTCAGCAGGTATTGGTCATTAGTACCTCTGATGTGCATAGTACATCATCATAATCCCTCTTGTGGTGTTTAGCACCACATAATAATAACGATTGCAGGTTTATGAAGCACTTTCCCAGGAGGTATTCCGTGTACCCTCCCCTCAGCTGTGTGTGGGAGGCAGTATTCGCTTCCCATTTTACACCGAGGAGAGGTGACATGATGGGCCAAAGCCGGGCCACTGATTTTAACTATGGGTTCACTTCCCCTGTATGTGTCCCGTCTGTCCACCTGACCAGGAGCTCCTGGAATGCTCCCAGCCCCACAACACATATTGGATCCATCCGTGTCTCCCTCCAGTTCACAAAGGCGACCCCAGCTCTCCCCTACTGCTCAGACACACCCAGGATAAGTGTCAGTGGGGTGTGTGTGTGTGTGTGTGTGTGTGTGTTCTTAGGACTTTGGGTCTGAGTGGGCGAAGCCCAGGACAGGCACTTTACAAGTCACTGAAGGGATGGATGCAGGAGGAAATGTCTAGGAATTTTAAAATTATGGTTAAGAAATTACTTTTAGAAGAGTTTGGAGGCTATTAAAATACATATGTATATATACATAGAAGTGAAATGCTGGGTCATGTGGTACTCGTTTGCCTTGTTGAGGAACCACCAAACTGAACATCTGAACATTGCAAATGCAGTTGAATCGTACTCTTCAAAATGATTTAGATGGTAACTTTGACATTACGTATTTTTTTTATCACCAGAAAACATACACAGCACCTATTCTTTAGAAAGCTGATGTTATTTTGTGAATTTAGTAACACAAATTGGTATCTTTATAACTTGCTAATACGTTTATTAGGCTTGGCATATTGGGGGGAGCTCTCTCCCCGGGGATGACACCCTGGAGTGATTCTCCCCAGACCCTCTTCCTGTCAGTGCCACCTACTTGCTTCATCCGAATCGTAGCTGTTGGCTTCGTCATCCTCCTCCTCTGGGGGTGGGGGCTGGCGGGCAGGGGCCACGGCAGGCTGGGGAGCAGCAGCAGACGCTTGGGAATAAGGGCCCGGTGGGGGGCCTGCTCGGTCCTCCCTGGCTCCGGGTGCTGAGTAGCCCCCAACTCCCCCTGTTCTCTCCTCCCGGAGTGGGGCAGTGGCCCCGGCATAGCCAGGGTCTCCAGGAGCCACCTCTGTAGGGGAGAAGGGGAGAGGGCAGGAAAGAGGCAGCTGAATCTCTGTGTCATGACAGCAGTGACTGCTGCAGCATGACCATTAGTGATGACCACCTACTGTATACCCAGTGCTCAAAAAGCCTTGTACCACACCCACCCGAGCCCAGCCACGGAGGATCACCACAACCAGCTGATGGGGAGAAAGAGGCACACCATGTTATTCACTGGTTCTCAGAATGCTGCCTTTGTCAAAATCACCCTAGGGAAGCTTGCAAAAATGCAGGTTCTCAGGCCCCGCCCGGACCCAGCAGGCAGTGCCACGGGGCCTTGGAGTCCATGTCTTATAACAAGTCCCAGGAGCTGATTCAGATGCAGGTGAAACACACCTCATGGGGGTACTGATCAGTGGTGTGGGCTCTGCAGCCAGACAGCCTGGGTTTGAATCTCTGCTATGTGACCTGGGACAAGCTACTTAATGGCTTTAAGCCTCAGTTTCTTCATCTGTAAAATGGGAATTATAATACCTGAGGGCACTCAAAGGGCAGTAGCTATTATCTCTTTAAAATTATCTAATACGTGTATAGAAGTGAGCTAGAAAGTAATGAATAAGCTGTAGCTCTAGTAACTGATGACGATGCATGTACTTCATATGGAAGAATCACTGTCCCTTAATATGATCTTTTTTCTTTTAAAGATTTTATAATCTATTCATGAGAGACACAGAGACACAGGCAGAGGGAGAAGCAGGGACTCGATCCCAGGACCCCGGGATCACGCCCTGAGCCGAAGGCAGATGCTCAACTACTGAGCCACCCAGCTGTCCCCACTTAGTGTGATCTTAATCTATCCCAGGCCATGTGCTAAGGTTTTTTATGCCTTACTTTGTGTAATCCTCCCATCGATTCTTGAGGTTATTCCCATTTCAGAGATAAGGAAATAGAGGCTCAGGGAAGTTAAGTGACTTGATAGCTGGGAAGTGATCCAACAGCTGGGAAGTGAAAGAGCCAGGATTTGAATCCAGGCCATCTGTGTTCTTAACTACCATCTGTGTTGTCTGTTTCTATCTATCTAGTCTTAGGACTATCTAGAGTTTTGGAATTAGGGAGGCCCCTTTGGGCTCATCAGATGGGTCTCTGGGTACAGAAGGGGCAAAGCTCTGGCAGCCCCTTCTCTCTCCCACCCAGGAAGTGGGAAAGGGGTACTCACTGGACAGATACGGGAAGAAGGAAACACTTGCCTGGTCTCTGATCTGGAAAGCGTCCTGCTGGCCCTGGGCTGGGTTTGCTGCCTCCTGGAGACCCTGAATGGGGAAAAGAGAGACAGATGGAGCAGAGAAGGTGGCATCACTTGGGTGTTCTTCCCTAACCCCCCACCCCCGATTTCAGGGGTGTAGACACAGGCCTGGGGGCAGCAGGTGATGGGCAGAGCTAGCCAGGGCTGCAGGTATGGCCCCACTGCGGGCTTCTGGGGTCAGAAAGACCCAGGTTCAAACTTCTGTGCTTCCTTCCTGGGTCTCAGTTTCCTCCTCTCTGACAGGGGGATGCTGTACCTACCCCCTAGGCTGTTACGAAGTTGATGAACAAATGGAGTAAGAATTGTTTGTGAGGTGATAGGCAAGTTTATGCCTTGAGTCCACCATGGCTATGGGGTCATTACTGGTTCAGTGGATTCTTTACAACTACATTTCCCAAAGCACGGGATGCAGGGGAGAGCCACAGGGAGGGAGCATGAAATAACATTCAACCACACAGTGAGAAAGTGACTTCAGTTCCCACTGCCTGTCCCAGTGCCTGCTCCATCATGGGACCGTCTCATTCAAGTGCTACTTCCCTCTAACTCCTCTCTAACTTTTGTAAATTTCCCTTTTGAGAAGAAAAGAACAAGCCGGGGGCTCAGCACCTTCAGCAGGCCAGTATACTGAGAATCTCACTGCACTGCTTTATTTCACTACAGTAATTTTTATAATTATCCACTGCAATGGGTTGAATTGTATTCTCCAGAGGATGCTGAAGTTCTAATCCCCTCCACCTGTGCCTATGAATATGGCCTTATTTGGAAAGAGCATTTTTGCAGATGATCAAGGAAAGATGAGATCATCAGAGTGGGCCCTAATGCCATACGACTATGTCCTTATAAAAAAGGAGGAATTTGGGGATCCCTGGGTGGCGCAGCGGTTTGGCGCCTGCCTTTGGCCCAGGGCGCGATCCTGGAGACCCGGGATCGAATCCCACGTCGGGCTCCCGGTGCACGGAGCCTGCTTCTCCCTCTGCCTGTGTCTCTGAGCCTCTCTCTCTCTCTCTGTGACTATCATGAATAAATAAATAAAATCTTTAAAAAAAAAAAAAAAAGGAGGAATTTGGACCCGGAGAGAGACATACATAGAAGGAAGACAATGTGAAGACACAGGGGGAATGTCACCGACCGGCCAAGGAAGGTGTGGGCCACGAGGAGCTGGGAGAGAGGCATGGAGCAGAGTCTCTCCCTGCCAGCACCTTGATTTTAGACATTTGGCCTCCAGAACTGTGAGACTATAAATATCCATTCTTTTAGGCCACTCGGTGTTTGGTACTTTGTTACGGCAGCCCTAGTAAACTCTTGGTGTCTTTAGGGTATGGAATACTGGTTTCTCATTTATGCCATTATTACAGGTTTCTCCCTAAAATAACAAAATTCTAACTTCCGAGTGGCATTATTTCTATTGTTTTGTGCAATCCATATTTGCACAGGTTTTTCCATATTACTCATCTCTTTGGTCACCATTTCTCCCTGGCTCTCGCACTGCTGCTCTGGAAGCATCTGTCCCCCACACTTCCTTGAGAGAGAGTCTGTGATAGCAAGTTTTCTTGGCTGCATTTTTTCAAGTGAATCCATTTGAAGAAACATGTTAAGGAGTAAGAGCGCAGGTGGCAGGTGCATGAGGTAAGGTCTGTGAGAGGGAGTGACAGTGCCTGAGGTGGGACAATGATGAACGAAGAAGCCCTGGCAATGAGGGTCAGTTGCTCCTGTCTCACCCTTGTCTGGCTTCCCCACCTGCCCAGAGGATGCTTCATTCTCAGATCTTTGAAGTGCCGAGAGTTTGTTGGTGGCTATGGCTTTGCAGAAAGCCCGTGTGGGCTCTGCAGACAAGGACAGGAGACATTGGGGTCACAGCTGAGTGACAGTCAGGGCTGCAGGTACCTGGCTGCCCGGGCTGAGGAGGTGCTGGGCTCTGCATGGAGGCAGGTGCAGGTCTGGAGGCCTGCACAGAGTTGGCCCGTCGCAAACCTGAAGGGGAAAGGAAAGGAGACAGTTGTCATGTTCCATGCTTGCACACATGTGCATGCATGCACACGCACATACACATGCACATGCACACGCAGAATGGAAGCAGGACGAAGCCTGCAGCTGCTCAGTGGGCACGAGGTAATGCCTTCTGGGTTTGAACTAAATGCAGGCCCCCGACACTCTCAGCTCCTCCAGAACCCCTCCTCTCCTTGGTGCCTTCTCTCTGTGCAACATTCAGATGCCCTGAGCAGGTCAGAGTGGCAACTCGTGGCAACACAGGTGTCGAAAAGTGAAGGTTTTGTGATGTTGCCTCCACCTGTGTGACCTTGCACAAGTCCTCTGTGAGCATCAATCTCCTCATCTGGGAAATGGGGATAAAAGTACCTACTTCCCAGGGTTGTGGTGGAGATGCTATTATACAATACAGGAAAAGGGCACAGAACAGTGCCTGGCATGGAGTAAATGCTAAATATTATTATTGAATCTGGTCTCTGTCTTCACATGGACCTAGCTCTGTGTTCGGCTTCTTGTATAAGCTGTGTGACTTTGGGCTAGTCATTCACCCTCTCTGAACCTCAGATGTCTCAAGGAGGCAACAACTCTCTCTACTGGGTAATAATGAGTTAACAGCTATTTAATGCTTACCATGTGCCACCTTTCAGGGACTCTACATATAAGAATTTATTTAATCTCTATACCTCATGAAATGGGTGCTGGATTATCTCCATTTTCCAAACGGGGAAGCTGAGCACAAAGGGCTAAGTAGCTCACTTAATATCTCCTGACTGGTTAGCGGCAGAGCCAGGGTTTGAATTCAGGGATTTGGTCTCCAGAGTCTGCCTGAGACCATTAGGTGCTACTGTCTCCTGCACAGCTTCTGGGGAATCAAATGGGATAATATACACAGCAATTCCTGGCATATAGATGGTATGACATTCCTGGAAGAAAGCCCCATCCTCTCTCATGTCACTGGGCTGGATCCCACCTTTCCTGAATTTAGCTCTTTGTCACTGCAGAGATGCTTGAATGTTAATGACAGAAGGTGCTTTGCCATTTCTGGTTGGGGGTTTACCAAACCTTTGTCTTGTCCCAGGGTCCTGTGGTAGCACTGTGATTTGTTCATTTGGGTCATTGTTCATTCATTCATTCATTCGTTCACTCACTCATTCAACAAGTGTTCATTGAATAACTACCAAGTGCCAATCCCTAGGCAAAGATGGACAAAATCCATCTTAATTCCTCCAAGAGTTCATGGCCCCCACAGAGGAAGGAGACAAACACTGAAATAATGAGCTTATAAAATAGGAGTAATAGCCAAAATCCACTGAGTGCTTCAAATGTACCAGGCCGTGAGCATCACGTCATGGAACCTTTACAACGTGATGTCATGTGTGGTATTATGGTCCCCATTTTGCAGTTGAGAAAATGGAAGTTAAGTGTGCCCGAGGTCACATAGCTCAGAAGCAGCTAGGACCTCCGACCAAGTTTATGACTCCAGAATCCCTGTCCTTAGTTATTATGTTATACTTGGCCCAGGAGGTAAGAAGTGAACAATCGTGCACACTGGGCCCTCAAGGCATGCCAGGCTCTGTCCCAAGATCTTTACAAGTACCACTGTGAGGTTTCTGTTACTTAATCCTTAGAGCAACCCCATGAGATAAGACCAATTACTGTCATTCTTCCGATTTTATAATAAATGAAAGCCTGGTCTTGATCTGTAATGGGAATGCACAGTTGGTAGGTGGTAAAGCTGAGATCTGACCCCACACAGCCTATCCTGGCATTTGTGCCCTTGACACGGAACTGAAATGGCCATATAGGCAAATAAGTAACATCATGGGGGATGGAGGCAAGAGGGGGCCTTTGGCTGGGGGGGAGGGGACAGCTCCATGGCACAGGTGGCCTTTGGACTTGGTGTTTGGGCGTGTCAACATGAAAGGGATATTGATGCCCAGATGACCTCTGTACCCTAAAGAAAAGTTGGGATGGGAGAGCGCACGGCCCTCGCGTCCTCCGCCCGCCAGCCCGCCCGGCCCGCGACCCATGTCCCGCCGCAAGGCCGGCTGCACGCCCCGCCGAGTCGACCCCGCGCCCGCCTCCAGCACCGACGACGAGATGGAGATGCCGGACCTCGTCATCGAAGTGAAGCCCGAGCCAGACGCGCGGCCCCTGCAGGCCCCGGGGCTGGGGCTCTTCTCCCCGAAGGAAGTGCCCGCGCCCGCGCCCGCGCCGGGGCGGTTCGACGGCGAAGCCCGCCACTCCCCCGGGCCCGAGCCCGTGCCCGCCGGGAGCCCTCTCCACGCCCTCGGCGCGCGGAACCAGTGGGCGCTGTGGACGCCGCTGATCGGCAACCCTCGCGACCGCCAGCCCTGGACGGACAAACACCCAGATCTGTTGACCTGCGGCCGTTGCCTGCAGACCTTTCCGTTGGAGGCCATCACTGCTTTCATGGACCACAAGAAGTTGGACTGTCAGCTTTTTAGAGGCCCCAGCCCCTGCCAGGGCTCAGAGCGCAAGGACCCCAAGGCCCTGAGCTGCTTCCGCTGCGGGAGGCAGTTCACGGGGGCCTGGAAACTGCTGCGCCATGCCCAGTGGGACCACGGACTGTCCATCTACCAGACGGAAGCTGAGGCCCCAGAGGCCCCACTACTGGGCCTGGCCGAGGTAGCTGCTGCTGTGTCGGCCGTGGTGGGGCCCGAAGCGGAGGCCCAGGGCCCCCGAATGAGCATCGTCCCCAGGCGGAGCCCCACCTGCCCTGTGTGCGCAAAGACCCTCAGCTCCTTCAGTAACCTCAAGGTGCACATGCGCTCACACACCGGCGAGCGGCCCTATGCCTGTGACCAGTGTCCCTATACCTGTACCCAGAGCAGCAAGCTCAACCGCCACAAGAAGACCCACCGGCAGCCCCAGCCCCAGAGCCCCTGCAGGGCTGAAGCCAGTCAGGAACAGGCCTCTGCCACTGCCCCTCCTGAGCCAGCTGCTCACGCTGCAGCCCCAGCCAGCACCCTCCCATGTGGTAGAGGTGGGGAGGGTGCCGGGGCCGCTGCCACTGCAGGCGTCCAGGAACCGGGGGCTCCTGGCGGTGGGGCTCAAGTAGGCCCTGGTGGGGCCAGCTGGGGACCTAACACCAAGGTAGAGAGAACTGAACCTGCTAAGAGTGAGCTGTCCCCAAAGAAGATGCCAAAGCCAGTGGGCAAGAGCCGCGGGCCTGGGGGCAGCTGTGAGTTCTGCGGGAAGCACTTTACCAACAGCAGCAACCTGACGGTGCACCGGCGCTCCCACACGGGCGAGCGGCCCTACTCCTGCGAGCTCTGCTCCTATGCCTGTGCCCAGAGCAGCAAGCTCAATCGCCACCGCCGCATGCATGGCCTGGGGCCCGGCAGCCCCCGCTTCGAGTGTCCCCATTGCTGTGTGCCCTTCGGCCTGCGGGCCACCCTGGACAAACACCTGCGGCAGAAGCACCCCGAGGTGGGTGGGGAGGCCTGAGCCTTGGGCACACCCTCCCTGCTGCTCCTGGTACCACTGGGGCTGCCGCTCGTTCATCTCCTTGTCCTTTCTCTGCTGCAAGTAAATCTGCCCGCCTAGCTACAAAAAAAAAAAAAAAAAAAAAAAAAAGAAAAGTTGGGATGATTTTGGCTTATTCCACAGTACTAACTCCAGGTCCCAGATCTGCAGAGAAGGAGGGCACAGGGAGGTACTGGGATTACTGAATGGGAAGTGCAGAGCTGACTTGATTCTTGTAAAAGATCTGGGGCCTGAGTTGCAAGTCATCCTCTGTGCTCCTGATGGAATTCCCTCTGGGGCTCAGTCTGGCTCATCACTGAGGGCTGCCAGCATGACTGAGCCTTTTATTACACTGCAAGGGCATCTGGGCTCCAGGAAGGGTTGCAATCATCCCTTCTGCAGATGTCACAGAAAAGGTGGCATGGACATGTCTGTGTTTTGGAGCACCAGACCCCTCTGAATAACCCCAGTGCCACCACATAGGATTTGAATTGCCATACCTGTGCGATGTGTGAATGATATAAAAATACAAGATGCGGGAGCTCCCTCTGCTCAATATCTTTCTGTGGCTCCCTAGCACCCTCAGGCAAACATTTAAACTCACTTATCTAACTTTTCAGGCTTTTGAGCAATGGTTCTCAAACTCTGGCATTCACTGAAATCACTTGAGGAATTTGCTTATAAGAAGTGCAGAGTCTGGGTCCTCCTGATCCCAGAAATTCTGATTTAGGAGGTCTGGAACGGGCAGAGGAACCAATTATTTTTTAACATTTTATTTATTCATTCATGAGAGACACAGAAAGAGGGGTCAGAGACATAGGCAGAGGGAGAAGCAGGCTCCTTGTGGGGAGCCTGATGCAGGACTCAATCCCAGGACCCCGGGATCATGAACTGAGCGGAAGGCAGACGCCAACCACGGAGTTACCCAGGTGTCCCGGAAGCAGTGCTTTTAACAAGCACCTAAGGTACATGGATCTGCTGACTCCCTGCTTTCACTGCTCTCTCAGGGAAAGAGATTCTGGCTTTAATATGTTTTAGATGGTGACAAGCACTAATTAGAGCTGTGTATCAATACTCTGGGAACTCAGAGGAGCGGGCAATTAACTCAGCTCCAGGTGGAGCATGTGGATGCTAGAAGCTTCATAGGTGGTGGTAACATTTACACTGACTCTTGAGGGACAGGGGTCAAATCTGGCTCAAGAATGTTGCCTTTTCTCTCAAGAGGCAAAATAATACAGAGGCTTGGGACTCCTGGGTGGTTCAGTGATTGAGCATCTGCCTTTGGCTCAGGGCTTGATCCCAGATTCCCAAGATCGAGTCCCTCATCGGGCTCCTTGCCTGGAGCCTCCTTCTTCTCCCTCTGCCTGTGTCTCTGCCTCTTTCTGTGTTTCTCATGAGTAAATAAATAAAATCTTTAAAATAATAATAATATTCCAGAGGCTAAAAGCACAGGCTTCATATGCAAAAGCTAACTAAAAATGGATCAAAGTGGGGCACCTGGGTGGCTTAGATAGTTGAGAATCTGATCTTGGTTTCGGCTCAGGTCATGATTTCAGGGTCGTGAGACTGAGATTCTCTCTCTTCCTGTCCTTCTGCCCCTCCCCCACTGCTCTCGCGCTCTCTCTCTCTCTCTCTCAAATAAATAATTAAGTCTTTGGAGTGATTGCTTAGGACACCCAAAGCAAAGAAGACAGAAGAAAAGCGGAAAAATAGGACTTGTCAAAATCAAAAACTTTTGTGCATCAAAGGACACTATCAACAGAGTGAGATGATAGCCCACAGAATGGGAGAAAACATTGACAAATCATAGCTCTGACAAGGGATTAATATCCAGAATATCTAAAGAACTCCTGTAACTCAACAACAATAAAACAGACATCTCAATTAAAAAAAAATGGGTGAAGGATGTGAACAGACATTTCTCCAAAGAAAATACACGAATAGCCAATGAGCACAGGAAAAGATGATCAACATTACTAACTATCAGGAAAATGAAAATAAAAAATATGAGATACCACTTTACATGCATTAGGATGGATGGACACACACACACTATACAAATGTTGGCGAACACGTGGGGAAACTGGAACCCTTGTGTATTTCTGGTGAGAATGTAAAATGATGAAGCTGCTATAGAACACAGTATGGTGGTTCCTAAAAAACTTAAGCACAGAATTACCATATGATCCAGCTAGTCCACTTATAGGTATATCCCCCCCAAAATGAAGAGCAGGGACTCAAATAGATATTTGCACACCAATGTTCATTATTCACAATAGCCAAAAGGTGGAAACAACCCAAGTGCGCGTCAACAGATGAATGGATAAACAAAATGTCTGTCCATGCAAGGGGACATTATCCAGCCTTTAAAAGGAATTCAGATTCTGATACAAGCCACAACATGAATGAACCTTGAACACAAAATGCTAAGTGGAAGAAGCCAGTTACAAAAGGCCACAAATTGTATAATTCCATTTATATGAGATGTCAGGAATAAGCAAATCAATGGTGGTTAATGGTTACCAGGGGCTACAGGGATGGGGGAAAGAGGGAATGTGGAATTATTGTTTAATGGGCACAAAGTTTCGGTTTGGGATGAAATGGTTCTGGAGATGGTTAGTGGTGATGATTGCATGACAGTGTGAATACACTTAATGCCACTGAACTGTATACCTAAAAATAGTTAAATTGGTAAATTTAATATTAAGTATATTTCGCCACCATTAAAAAAGATGTTTAAAAAAGCACTGTCAATAAAAACTTCACCTCTAGAAGAGAAACACAAGAAGCACAAGGTTTGATGCTAGACAGACTGGATTTTTTTTTTTTTTGACAGACTGTATTTAATTTGCATTTGAACCAGTTATCAGCGTGTGACCTAGGGCAAGTGGCATCACTTTTCTGAGCTCAGTTTCTCCATCTGTAAAATGGGAATAGTAAATTTTCGTAACAGGGGTTGGGGATGTGACAAGGATTAAATGAGACGATCTACGTGAAGAGCCTGGGTCAGTATCTGGCACATAGCAGGTACTTAACAAATGTTCCATGATGCTGTAGATTTGAGAAATTCTTCTTTATGAATCTGAATCATAGGTTCCTTAGAGGGTGTACAGGGTGGGTTGAGCACAGGGTATGTGCCCAGGTCTCTTGCCAAGGAAAAAAGGGACCGAGGGCCTAAGCTACAGATCCGCTATTGAGGAAGAGAACCCAGAGGTCAACATGGGACCTGAATATCCAGCCCGTCTAACTTTGGACCTAGTCTTACCCCTTGCTACAAAGGAAATGAAGCAGCTGTGAGGGCTCACACATGGCACTTTGTGAGTTAGGAAGTTAGGGAGCTCAATCTCTTCCCATCCAGGAGACCTCTTTTCCGAAGTCCAGGAATCAAGGCTTCCCACCAGTGGGCACTCTTGGCAAATAAACCCCCTGCGAGGGCAGCCACGGGACCTGCAGTGAGCTGAGAGCACCTGTGAGGGACATTCTGGCCATGCTGACCCACCCCATCCTCACGGACAGTAGAGGCCACTGATCACAGCAACCAAGAACTTGGGTGGCTGTGTGAGAGGGAAGCATCCCTACTTTGTTCAAAGGCATGTTGCATTTTCCTCAGGGCCTAGAGTCAGAATTGCTTCTGATTTGTCTTTCCTGTACCATAGACTACAGCGTCTAGAACAGAGCGTGGCACATAGTGGATGCTCAATAAATACTGAATTAATACATGGATTAAGTCATTGTCGCCCCCATCCCTTTTGATTCTCCTCATCCAGGAAGCCTGTCTGGATCTGCCCATGTCTCCTACCTGCCAGGTTCCGGCTGGAGTCACCCGCAGCTCCACCGTGGCCATGGTCCCAGCTCTCTGAGTCCCGGCTGGCTGAGCTCATTCGTGCCTCGGAGGCCCTGCGCACAGGAGGCCCATAGCTTCCTCGCCCGGGAGCAGCGGCCAGTTCAGGACCTGGAGGTAAATGCACACGTTAAGTGAAGAAAGGGAAACAGAGAGATGGGACAGAAGGGCTCCTGTCCCAAAGTAGAAGGCTGAGTGCACAGAACCCACCTGTCTTCTGATCCGGGCCCCTCCCGTCTTCAGCTCCCATTTATTATTTCCATTATTTCCTGTGCATGCACAAGCACATGTGAGCACACACAAACTTTAAAAAGTAAACTGGGATCATTAGCCAATGATCACGCAAACTGTCCTGGAATGTGCTCTGTTTACTTGATTTTATTTTCCCCAGGACTCACCAGGTATGCTCCAACCTCAGGTCCTTTTACACAGGATATTCCCAAATGTTCTGTGAGCCTTCTCTACCCCTCACCCCAAACAACAGCTCCTCAGACTGTCCTTCTGTGGCCATTCCATCCAACATGGAGCCTCCTGCCACATCTATCCCCTTCATTTTTCCTCCAGATGCCATCACTACCTGGTATTCCATTGTATTTGTACAATACTGTTTGTTGAGTATCTGTCCCCCACCCCCCCCAGGACAATTTTAGTTGCATGAGGGTAAGGATTTTGTCTGTTCCATTTAACACTGTATTCCTAGGGGCAGAGAACAGAGCTTGGAACTCACTGGGTGTCCAGTAAAGGTCAGTTAAAAAAATACTGAACGTTTCTATCATGGGCATAATTCCAAATCTATAATAGACATTTACATCATTCAATTTTAAAAGATGCCTAATATAGCATGGTATGGCTATATCAAAATCCCATAATCAATCCCATAATCGATCTTATAAACAATCCCATTAATGAACATTTAGAGTTTGGCTACCATAAATAGTGATACGATAAAAATACTTACACATGTACCTGTTTATATTGGTTCTTGTGTTGCTCTTAGATATATTCCCAGAGAGGGATTGCCAGATCAAATGGTATATACCCTTCAAATTTTAATAAATTGTGCTACAACCACTTCCAAAAGGCTAGAGATGATTAATAGTCCTACCAACAGTTTGTAAAGTATCCATTTCCCCGACATTCACCAGCACTGATGTTATTACCAGCTATATTTTAGGTGTCACTATGCAATGCTGGTGATGTTACTTCTTTCTAGTGATGCAAACAGGTGTTCATCAACCATAGTTTGGGAGTTATTTGCTTTGTCCAGAGTTTATCTGATAAGTGAATTCATTCTATTTATGTGTATGTCTGTGTCTCTAATGTTATATAGTATTGGCCGATATTTACTAAGTGCTACATTCTGCAAAGCACCCCCCTATGTAGTATCTTCTTTAATCTTCAAAATAGCCCAGTGAGTTGCCAACCCCATTTCACAGATGAGGAAAGAGTCTCAGGGGGCTAGTCGACTTGACCAAGCTCATGAGGTTAGGAAGCAGCAGAATTGGAACTGAGATTCGGGTTCTCCTGGTCTCAGATGTCCCAGATCTTGATGCTTAGCCTAGGCAGTCTTCTCAGCCTACAGGGAGTAATGCTTAGCCAGGAAGAAGGTTGCTCTGGGATTAAAACTGGGGGCTCAAAAAAAAACTGGGGGCTCCTCAGGGATGCAATGTAAATTAAGATTTTGGTAACTCTCTGCAAGGAATAGACATTGCTTGTGCCATGTCAGGAAGAAAGCACTTATTGGATGCCTTCTAAGTGCAGGCACCGTAGTGCACACCTTGAGAAGTCATCCTACGGGAGACATAGTTGGACATTTCAACTTCTGAGACCGTCAACTATAACTTAGCTTCCAGAAGTACTGCCTGCACTCAACCCCAGAACTGTCAATTAGACCAGATTTTATCACTTAGTGTTAACTGAAATCATTACCAGGGCCTTGATGGTCAGTCCTATCTGTCTCGCTTAATTAAAGTATATTTGTATTGTAGTTGCTTTTTTCCTTCTTTTTACTTTTTTGCCTCTCCCTTTTATCATCATTTTACTAATTAATAATAATGCTTGGATAATAGTGATAATATCTATAGCCATGGTAATTTACTAATTTCCTTTCTACTCATCTTTCACTTTTAATTAGTGCAATTTCAGATACGCTGATGGTTGATAGAAGTATCAGGAACAAGGAAGGCCTTCCCAGCAAGTCCTCCTCGGGCTCCAGTGTGTATTTTGGTGATTGGAGTCTCTCAGTTTCCAATTTTAATCTCCATCTCTGTTGTACCTCTAAATACTCCCATCAGGGATGACAACAAAAGCTCATTTGGCAGCCTGGCATTGCTGGGGAGTTCCCTGTGCTACCCTCTCTTTTTAAAGAGGTTTTATTTTAATTCCACTATTATACAATAGTGTGACTGTATCACATGATATGACATATTAGTTCCAGGCATACAATGTAATGATTCAACACTTCCATACAACACCCAGTGCTCATCATGACAAGTGCTCTCCTTTATCCTCATCACCTAGTTCACGCATCTCCCCCGTCCCTTCCCCTCTGGTGACCGTCAGTTTGTTCTCTAGAGCTAAAAGACTGTATCTTGGTTTCTCTCTCTCTCTCCTTCTGCTTATTTGTTTTGCTTCTTAAATTCTACATATGAGCAAAATCATACGGTATTTGTCTTTCTCTGACTGACTTATTTCACTTAGCATTATATCCTCTAGCTCTATCCATGTTGTTGCAAATGGCAAGATTTCATTCTTTTTTATGGCTGAATAATATTCCATTATATCTATATCTATCATGTCTTCTTTATTCATTCATTAATTGGTGGACCCAGGCTGCTTCCATATCTTCGCTACTGTAAATAATGCTGCTATAAACATAGGGGTGCATGTATCCCTTTGAATTAATGTTTTTGTAGTCTGGGTAAATGCCAGTAGTGTGATTGCTAGATTGTAGGGTAGCTCTATTTTTAACTTTTTGAGGAAGCCCCATACTGTTTTCCTGTGCTATAAGGGTTCACGGTGAGCCGTGCCGAGGATATAGGGGTTCTAAACCCAAGACCAGCTGGGTGGAAACACAGACATGATGTTAGGACATCCTCCAGGTAGACCAGTTAGCCAAGATCTATCCTTGGTCCTAAAAGGGGAAGCTGTTTTGTCCTACCTCGGGTTGGAGCCCGGGTGGCATGCTTGGGCTCAGGCGTGACCTGCTCAGGAGCAGCAGGCTCACTGGCGGGCTGCTGGGGCTTGGCCTTCCTTATAGGCATAGGCTGTGGGAGGACCTGTTTGGGGAAACCCTTGAAGAACCATGCTCCAGAACGCTTCCACACCTGGGGTAAGAGAGGGAAAGGATGAAGACATGGCAGCCAAGCACTGTTAGTCCTGCCTTCATGAGTGCCAGCTTTTAACTTTGCTCGCTGCCCTCAGCACACTGACATGGTACATAGCCTGTCACAAATCGTATTTGATTCACACAACATCCGCAAACACCCAGGAGAAAGGGCCTGAGTATACCCATTTTCTTGATGGACGAAGTTGAATATCAGAAAGGTGATGAACTGGTATAGGGTTACACAGTGAAGAGAGTGGAAGGATAATAACTGGACTCCATGTCTTCCACCTCTTAAATGTGGTGTGCTCTCTACTTTTAGGAAGAGAAAAGTCACAGAAGTGGGAGAAAAGAAAAGAAATTCATTCAAATGCTCATGGACTGTTCTGCCAGAGTTTACCACTGGGCTGGCTCCTTTTGACTAATCCCTTATGACATATACCTAAGTAGGTTTCCCAGCCCTGAAGTGCCACCCTGTTTCCCTGGTTACAGTGAGGAAGGGAGGATTGCACAAGCAAGGAAGGGAGCTCTAAAAGTCAGACAGGAAGGACCAACCCACTCACCTCTCTCTGCTCAATGCAGATTTTGCAGAGCCACACGGGATGCGGGCGGTTATTGGAGGTCTCCACGCCACACTTAGTGCAGACATTCTGGGGACAGAATATAGCCCAGGGCACACTCAGATATGCCAGGTTTTGAGCTGCTAGTGAGCGGGGCGAAGGGGCTGGGAAGTGTGGCAACTGAGCCCCATTCTCTCTTGGTGGATGTAAAGAGCTTGAACTCTCCTCTCTCCTCCCTCCCATGACTAAGGCCAGTTAGGATTAAAGTTCCAATCTGAGTCTTATTTCCAATAACAAGAACTGTGTCACTCCCTGGCCTTGGAGGAGTGAATTCTCTGGAGTTCTCCAAGAGTCCCCGTGGGGTCTGAGTGTTCAGTATCCATACAGGGGAGATTGCTGACATGAATTTTCAAGAGGAAAGGTCATATGTTTATTTGTTTGTTAATTTATTTCTTCTTTCTTTTCTGCATGAATCATGACATAACCTAGACTATGGCTGCAGGTTCAACTTTCCAAGGAGATGGCAGTCACCCGTGTAAAAGCCATGACTGTGTGATGGAACGTTATTGGCTGAGTTTCCTGGCAGTCAGGACAAAAAGGAAAACCCAACAGGTCAGGAAATTGTTACTATCTGCTTTGACTGCAGCAGGTAAGTGTTTTGGCCTTGATAAACTTTCCCTGCTATTGCATTCTAAGTGCTAAGTGGGACCCCAGGCAGGAAGTGCCAAGTTACTTTATGGATGTCCCCGGCCCAGGGGTTCCCCTGACTTCCTTTCCTGGGAATCGGGCAGACCCAAGCATAGTTGCATCTGTGTCCTGGAATCATCAAGTGCTGACAGCTTGAGGGAAGGGTACAGGGTGGAGGGAGCACAGGGAGACTCCCCTTCAAGAATGAATGCTTTCAAGAAACCCAGCAGCTCTAACTAGACTGGAGAGGGGCTTCCTAAGCCAGGTAAAAGGACACTTGGCAAACTTGCCATGATGTAGACACCTGCCCAGCATGCTCTTTAGCCTGACACATAAACTTGCTAAGCCACAACCAGGATACTTGCAGGCTGGAACACAGCTCAAGTCCTACTTAGGCACCCAAGCTCACCCAGGATGGAGCTGCACTCCAAGGGGACAGGAGGGGAAGAACTTCTTCCAGGAGAGGAACTAGAATCAGGGTTGCCTAGAAGATAGTTGGGCATGGGAGCACCCCCACAGGAATCATATGCTGGCAACTACCTTCAGGACCCAAGCTCCACCCCCAAGACCCAGGGCCCCCCAGAGTGGCTCGAACCCAGGCCTAGTTCTGTGCATGAGATGAGTGGGGAAGCAGGGAAGAGGAGGGTGATGGTACCTTCTTACAGTCCTCACACACCACACAGGCAGAGCCCAGCATCCCCAGCTGTTCTCCACATAGGATGCAGCGGTTCACCCCATCCCCGGCCACGTTCTTCCTCATGTTCTCCAGACGGTCCACCAGGCGCCTGGAAGCAGAGACAGTAATGAGGGCCTGACAGGACCAGTGGCCATGAGCATCTCCCAGAGTATCAGGTTGATGGTCTTACTCTTCTCTGAGCTGTGGGCTCCTGAGTATCTGATGATGACTGTTGGACCCTTTCCCAGAAAAAGGTAGGTGCACATGAAATCCTGATAGATTTCCAGACCATGCCCCAAATCTCCCATATCTTCTATTGACTGCTGATTAAGCGCCTCATCTAGACTTTCTACCTCATGTCATCTCCTCTAGGGAAACTGCCTTCTGAGCTCCAGATTTGTTGATCTAATTGTCTACAAGATGTCTTCACTTGGGTGTCTTCACTTGTCACTCAAGGTTTACTTGCAGCTGCTCTTTATCTTGGCCATTCTCCAGCCCTGTCCCTAGCACACCTGCTTCCATTCTCAGGATGGAGCTGGACGCTGCCTGCCCCTCCATGGGCTGGCTTCCATCAGCGGGCACCCTGGGCATGGGAACTGCTGGGATGTGATTTGGGCATCACAGGCTCTAGAAGGCCCCTGGCAGCCCTGCCTGGCAGCCACCTGATGCTGACTCTCCCCACAGGCCCTCCTCACTCCTGCCATCCCCTCAATGTGCTCTGACTCGCAATGTTATAAATAGCAGCTTCTCCCTTTGTGCTTCATTCAGCAGAGAGCCGCTCTGCCCCGGGAAGAGCCAAGAGCAGCCTGCAGGCTCCAGAGCCTCTGCTGTGACCCAGATCGGACAGAGCTGCTTTGGGAGGCAGCACGCACAGAGCCAGAGTGGTACTCTTTCTTTCCTCCTCCTCCTCCTCCTCTTCCCTCCCCCGCTCTCTCTATGTTCTTCCTAGAAATTGTTCTTATAGGATGATGGGTGGGAGCGGGCACCGGGCACAAGCCCCACTCCATGGTCTCAGAACACAGCCTAGAGTAACAGTAGCTGGAGTTTACTGAGCACTTACTATGTGCCAGGTGGAGAGACAAGCACTCCACATGGATTTTCTTAATGAATGCTTCCAGCAGTACAATAAGCTGGGCACTATTCTTGTCCCCGTTTTCCAAGTGGGGAACCTGAGGCACAGACAGGTTAAGTGATTTACTCAAGTCACAAAGCTGGGAGGTGGAGAGAGCTGGGATCCAGACCCAGGCAGTCTGTCCTGAGTTCCTGTTCTTAACCACAACACAACCATGCTGCTTTGCGCCAAGCAGAGCCACAAGGATCTTCCTGAACTGTCTGATCTCCACTCTGCTCCATCCCCCTCCAGTTCCCAGACCAAGGGAGACCCTCAGTCATTGGTAAATACCAAGTTACACACACCCAGCTAACCCAGCTGCTTCTGTCTGCCTGCCCCTCGCTCCCCTGAGCATTTTGCCCCATCATTTTGTTTCCCTGAAAAGCTCTCAAAGCAAGTTTGAGAAATCTGCAGTTTGCCCAGGATTTTGCCTCTCTGGGCTTCAATTTCCACATCTGTAAAACAGAAGGTGTTGGGCTGAATCAGTGGTTGTCAAACTGTGCTTTATGGCACCCCGGGGTTCCTTAGAGCCCGTTTAGGGGCCACGCCCTAACCCAGTGGGAGGCTGGGGTGATTCCACAGCATGTCTGCATTTATCTCTTTTGTTTGCTTAGGCTGTTCAATTAGATTTCCTTTGGAAAGCTATGGTTTAAGGAAACGGCCTGAAGCTGTGTAGAGCAGATAAACTTCAGGAGGACTTTCAATGCTGTAGAATTATAAAATATGATGAGACAATGAGGTGAGCCGATGGAGGTGGAGGATGGTAAATGCATGGTGATGTTTTTCTTGTACACACTTTTCTCTTTTACCATTTTTCCCCCCTTCATCCACTGCCCTAGTCAGGATATGGTTAGATTTTGTTCTTCTCACTCTGTCAGTACAGGTCCGCAAGCACAGAGAGGGTAAGAGGCTTGCCTGGGGTTGCTCAGCAAGGGTGAGAATCTAGTTCTCTGTGTCAGTAAATCATCTTTGCTCTCCATGAAGCCCTCCTGGCTTCTCGCCTCAGGTCAAGCCTCAGGAAGACAGCACAAGACAGATGACCTAGTTCTCAACTGCGGTGTTGTTTGCTCTGGAAACTTAGAGGCTTTCCTGCCTCCTCTTGGAAAATCAGGGCCACAGATTCACTCACCGCTTGCAAAACCCACACTCGAGCCTCCACCCACATGCCAGTTCCTTCCACCGCTCACTCCTAAATGCCTAAAGGCCCCATTAACAGGCCTTGTATGGAGAATGTCTCATTAGCTTCTATCTGTGCAGCAAATGGCATGAAAAACAACAGATTTAAGATCATCATTCAGCTGTCCAAGCTCAGGGACCCTTGTTATGCATGAATTTGGTAGAGGCCAATAAGGAGAGAAGGATGTAGGGTGGCAGGAGCACACCTTCCTTTTCTGCTCCAAGATCAGATGAGCGGGCGGGGGTGGGGGTGTTCCTGCAGTCTGGTGTTTGGACAACCTCTCTGTGGCCCCAACACAGACACCTCCAACAGCCAAAGATCATACATTTAGAAATGAAACTTTGCAGGAAGCTAAGTCAAAATTATATCATGGAGGACCGTGGGTCACAGATGGGTCTTTACCTTAGTGATAAAACATTTCCATTTCTTTATCCCCAAAGGAAAGTTTATCCTTTCCAGTCTTGGCAGGAGGACCCTATATGCATCCTGAAGGATGCTTGCAACCCTCAATGAGTGTCAATCACCCAGGGAGCATTCGAAAAGAATATGGGAATGCCTGGGTGGCTCAGTGGTCGAGCGTCTGCCTTCTGCTCAGGTTGTGATCCTGGGGTCCTGGGACTGAGTCTTGTATCAGGCTCCCCACAGGGAACCTGCTTCTCCCTCTGCCTATGTCTCTGCCTCTCTCTGTGTGTCTCTCATGAATAAATAAATCGAATCTAAACCTCATCAGCTGTGGATCTGCTGAAGCCCCGTGAGCAGTACTGTGGCATGCAGCCCTGTGGAGAGCCGCCACATGGGGGGATGTCCTCAAAATTCAGGGTGTCTCTAGATCATCTGGGGAGAGTGTTCAGCATGCAGACAATGGTTCTGTGGGATTGCAGTGGGGCCTGGGAATCTGAATTTTGAAGCGGCTCCCTGTCTGCTCCTGATCCTGGAGAATTTCTGGCCATACTATGGGAAGCCCTGTAGAAAGGAAGGGAGCAGTAGGACAAACCACATGGGAAGATGCCCTCATTATGTGAAAGGGGGAAAGAGACCCCCCAGGACCCAGGATGTAGAGTTGTAGTTAGGGTATGAATCTGGGTTTGGAACACGCACATCCCAATCTCTTCGTGGTGTTCGCTGGACAAAAAAATAAATTAGAAAGGAAACGCACCCAAATATTCAGTGATAGTCACTGGGAGGTGAGGTTATGAGTAACTTTTATTTCCTTTTTTGTTTTTAATTTCCTTCTTTAAAGCCTCTGCCTCCCTGCCTCAAGCACCCAATTAGCCAACCTCCACTATGTTTCCTTAACCTTCCATAATGAACACGGGGTGTCTTCATATTAAAAGAGAATGTGTGGAACCCCTGGGTGGTTCAATGGCTGAGCATGTGCCTTTGGCTCAAGTTGTGATCCTGGGATCCTGGGATCGAGTCCCACATCAGGCTCCCCGTAGGGAGCCTGCTTCTCATTGTGCCTATGTCTCTGCTTCTCTGTGTCTCTCATGAATAAATAAATAAATAAAATATTTTAAAAAGAGAAGAGAATGTGCATATTTGAAGATAGTGAACAGGTAAGGCAGGGTTAAAAGCCGTGTGTTCGAATCCTACCTTCTCCAGTCAATGACCTTGAAAAGCCTGTGTTCTCTGGGGGCCCTTTCCCAGACTTTACTGTGGGGTTAGATGAGATGCAACTCAAGTTTCATCCCCCGGGCAGATGGTCAGGGAGTATCAGAGTCTGAGGCTGAAACATCAAGACTTCCCCTGGTGTTTTGAAATAGAAGATCCTCGGTGCCTAAGAGAAGGACCTCTCTGTGTTGGCAGCCTGGTTTGTTTGCCTGTCTGATGCCTCCACATTAAGTGCCCAATTAGCTGGACACCATTTGTGCCTGTCATTTCTCTAGTTATGTCTTTACAGGCCCAATTAACTTTATGACTACCACTCGTGCCTTGCATCCAGGAAACACCATCCATCACCAGGCGCTTAAGGGAGCTGCTGTTTACTCTGTGATGTCTCCCACTTCCCAGGATGCTCCCAGAGGCACCAGAAAGGGTACATCTCCTTCTCTGGGCACCAGTGGACAACCCCTGGAGGCAGCGGGAAGTGGATTCCCAACTTAGTCTGACTTTGCTACCCAAATGGAGGCAGATGGGCTACTCATTCACTCAAATATTTACAGAGCACTTCCCTGTGCCAAGTAGACAACCAGGACACAACAGGGAGCAAAACAGGTGAGTCCCTGCCTGCGTGGAGCTGGCATTGTAGAGAGGGCTCAGGCATCGCTGACTTCATCACACAGATCATCATAATCGTGCTCATTGTAAGTTCTCTGAAGGACAAGCCAAACTTTGGTCTCAGCAGGATTCAAATCACCTTCTCTAGGTGCTCATGCTCAACCCCCGGAAAATGCATATTCCCTACACACAGGTACACACGCACACATGCATGCACATATGCACACACACATGAATGCACACACTTTCAGAATTTAGAAATAGGCAGTGATGCAAGGGGTGGAGTGCCAGTTCTGGGGTGAGCTTGCCTGGGTCCATATTTGGCTTTGCCATTTCCTAGTTCTGTGACCCCAGGAAAGTTACTTAACCTTTCTGAGCCTCTCTGTTTTTCATCTGTAAACTAGGGAAAACAAAGTCCTTACCTCCTAGGGTTGTCGCAAAAATAGGAGTGTTTGTAAAATGTCCAGAACATGATAACCACTCAGTAAATGGTTGTTGCTAATTATTTCTTCTGGAAATCTGTGGCTTTTATAACTCGCTCTACTCACTACTCTACTTTTTCTATGTAATCAGGATGCTATAATCTGCCCATGAAATCCATCTTTTGAAAAGCTTTTGAAGGAGCTGTGGTGGCTAGAAACGGACATGGCACATGTCCACACAGGTGAACGTGTATGTCCACAGGCATGCCTCTAGGGCCCCATGTCCGTGTGCACCCGAGAGCACACTCATGCACACTCACACACACTCCTGCACACTCACACACACTCATGCATGATCATACCTCCACGCAGAATGCGCCTTCACACGTACAGCTGTAACTCCACCACCCTCGCAGAAGCCCAGCCCCATTTGGCTGCCTTCTCCAGACAAGGACAGGAACCAAGTCGAGGACGGACACTGCCTGTTTGTAAAGCTCAGACTCCCTCAGAGAGCGCAAACTGGCCTCAGAAACATTCAGGCAACCACTTCGGAGCTTTCAATGGCGTACTGCTGCAGCGTCTCGATGCATGTTGCGGAGAAGGCTAATGGATGTACAATTACGCCAGGAAGGAGGCTTAATGTGGCATGCTGCAGAGCCAAGGCGCCCTGCCCGTGAGGCATGATGGCTTTGTGGGTGATTCCTTGATGGGCGAGGGGAAAGGCGAAAAGCCGGGGATGCATCACTGATGGGGATGTGGGGACGGGGCTGGAGCTGCTGCCTTTAGAGCAGCGGGGGCTTCTGAGGACACACAATTCATAAAAACAGCTTGAAGTGGGAGCATCCATGTCATGTTGTCTCTCTGACTCTCCCTCTGTTCTCTCTCTCTCTCTCTCTCTCTCTCACACACACACACACACACCATCAATTCCAGAATTGTGCTGCTTTTCCCCCTCACCCCAATTGCCCAATGGGGAGATATTACCGTGAAGTTTATTAAACTTGGTGTTTTCTTAAGTCAAGATCAGATCACCTGCTGTGAACGGGGACGTGGCTGCTCTGACGGAGGCTGGCCTGAGCCTCCATGGCCAAGGTCTCTCAGCAGCCTGTCCTTAAATGACTGAGCTGCTCTATCACGAAGCCGTTCGGCTGGCATGCGGGGTGTGAGCATCTCAGACTCATTAATTCTCACTGTTGTTTATTGCTGTCGACACCTGGAGAGCCGTAGATCCTAATTTCTCTCCTTGATGGATTGGTGAATGGGATTCCCCCCAGGCCTCAGCTTTTTGGCTGGGGTGGTAGGGTGGTGTGCTCACCTCGGCTCAGAGCTGGAGACAGGGAGCCTGGAGAGAAAGACTGCTGGAGGGCTTGGCTGAGTTAAGGTAGTCAATGCCAGGCAAGGTGCTGGGTCATTACAAACCCAGTAATAGTCACAGTTACCAGGTTCTGTGCTAAGTACTCCACATGTCCTATTTTCTTTTCTTTTTTAATAAAAGATTTATTTATTTGAGGGGGAGAGGGACGGTAGGACAGGGAGAGAAAGTCCCAAGCAAACTCCTCACCGAACCCAGAGGCCGATGTGGGGCTTGATCCCACGACCCCAAGATCATGACCCAAGCCAAAACCAAGAGTCAGACGCCCAACCAACTGTGCCACCCAGGCACCCCACATGCATTGTTTTCCTTAGGCCAGCTATAACCTGTGAGAGCAGCTCCTTGGTTTACCCCCATTTTACAGGTGGTGATTGTCAATAAATACTTGCTTTTCTATAGAATAACGGAGTAAGAGAGTAAGACTTTAGCCCTGGAGTGGGCCTGTCTGGGTTCATAAGCCCAGTTTTATCACTTATTAACTGTGTGACCCTGGGGAAGTTGCTCGACCTCTCTATGCCTCAGTTTCCTCATCTGTAAAATGGGAATGATAATGATGTGGCCTCATGCATGGGGCTGTTATGCAAATTACATAAAGGAATTTACATAAAGCTTTGAGCACAGTGCTGGCATGTGGTACTTTGTAGGAGTGAGCTATTATTTTGTTTCTCTAGAAGCTGAGCATGGTGGCAGGAAATTTCTCAAGTTCCTTTCTTCTTCCTTTTGTGAATCACCTGACAAAAGGGCTAGAGCAGCTGTTCTCAGAGGGAGCATGTGGCAATAGCTAGAGACATCTGGGGTTGTCCTAGCTGGGTGGGGAGTTACTACAGACCTCTAGTGGGTGGAGGTCAGGAATGTGGCTAAAATAATCTACAAAGCACAAGGCAGTACACAGCACAAAGAATTATCTGTCCCCAAATGTATGTAGTATGAAAGTTGAAAAACCCTGGGGTGGAGGGACTTGGAGACCCCAGGGTCCAAGTCCCCATTTTACAGATAAGGTCCAGGAGGCAGTGAGGTCAAATTGATTCAATGAGGGGCTTGGGGTTTAGGATTGTTCAGTATGAACTATTCATCTAACATGCATTCATCATTCTCTGTTTTATGCCAGACACTGGGCTTTTTAAGAAATTAGGACGACTTGCATATTCATCTTGTACAAACAGGTTGCATAATGTATTAATGTGATAGGACATTAGATATCATTGATCCAATACTTGGGGACACAGATACTACTACTCAGTGATTCTTAACATAGAAGGTTTCAGAGGCTCCCTCTGTCCAAAGTCTGATGAAATCCATTAATATTTCTTCTCAAAAAATACAAACACATGCGTATATGCCTCCAAACCCCTGAATTCTCTTTATAAAACATTTAGGACTCCAGGTTAAAAAAAAAAAAAAAAAAGGAAATGGGGCATGGTCTTCCTTTTGAAAGAAGAGAATATGACCTGGCTTACTGTCAGCCTGTCAACCTAGGAAAAACGTCTACCTGATTCAGGGTAGAAGTTACGTGTATTATTACTCACTTCTCCCTCTGTCCACATTTTGGAAAAATTCTGTGCCAAAAATATAGGAGATCATGGTATTGAGATGGGAAGGTTATAGAATCCAGCAGATTCTGTCAACAACAGGTCTCCCTGTGTCTTTCTGCCTTCCCCCTCCATCACAGCGTCTGGACACCAAGGTTAAGGACAAATCCTAATTACTTTTTGGGGCCCATCTGTTTAGGGAAATTGACCTCAAATGGAAGCCACCCGACTGCCTGTCCCTTGGCAAGCAGGATATGTGAGCCAATGCCTTTGAGAGGCTCTGGACAGAAAGAAATACAATAATGATGCGGAGGGACCTACCCCTGGGTCAAAATAAAACAAAAACCACAAGCTGATTTTCCTAGGCAAATGTTTGACTCCAGCGCCAATATGCTCAAAAGTCCGGTGGACACCTTATGAGTGTGTCCAACTCACAGAGGTCTGTCCTTGTCACACTCAGCAGCCATGTTGGTACAGCCTGGCACCCCTGGCCACAGCTGACTAGATGAGAGGTGGGTCCTCAGTGTGAGCTGGGCCAGTTGGAGTTCCTTCCCTAGGAATCTGAAATTAGGACTAAGAAGGAAACCAAGGAGGTACAACATGGATACAGTGTCTAACATGTTGGATGAGATGAAAAACTTTCATGAGGCCAGGCTGTGTTCTTGGCCTTGGACCCTGTGAGATATCTTTACACCCTTATACTAAACTCGCCTTTTTTGCATACAGTGGTAGAGTCTCCAAAGATGCCCAACATTAATGCCTTCCTTCTCTGGGGGCCTAGATCATTCTTCCATAAGGAAAAGGGACCTATTTTCCCTCTCAAATAGATGGTAGAGAGGTGATGCCCTACCAGTTCCAGACCCAGCTGCTAAGAATCCTGGCAACTTCCCATCCTTGTTCTCTTGGAACCTAGCTGCCATGTATAGTTTAGGTCAGATTATTGGAAAGGGCGAGATCCCACAGAGAAAATGGGCCACAAAGAAAGCACTAAAGTGCAGACGTGGGAGCAGAGCTTTCATGGCTCTTCCAGTGCAGTCCAGCCAGCTAAGTGACCCAAGTACAGGCCACAATGGAGCAGAAAACCCACCCAGCAGAGCCCTGCCCAAATTCTCCACCCACAGGATTGTGAAAAATCATAATGGTTGATGCTTTGAGTCACAACGTTTTGGGTGGTTGTTACACAGCAATCGATAACTCAAGCAATCTCCCTGGAGTTCATTTCCTTTCCTGCAAAGAGCAGTCAGGGCATATAAAACAAACTCTGCTATCCCACTTAGCACTTCAATAAGGAATGTGGGGGCAAAATGCAGCTGTTTCATGAGTTTCCCTTCTGGCTGTCATCTCTCCCTCCCTAGGGATGCTGAAGAGAGCAGAGTTGAGTTGTGGGATGAGTGGTGAGGCACCCCCAGGGCAGAAGCAAAGAAGCAGCAGAAAGAGAAGCAGCTGTACTCTGCTGCTTGCCTGGGGGGCTCCCTGAGGTGGCCAGCTCTGGCCAAACTGCCCCAGGGAGGCAGTGCCTTCTGGGAGGCCTGCAGGTGATTCTTCCCTGGATCTCTCAGAGCCACAGGAGTATGCACACCAGGACTGGCAGATTTGGAGGTACAAATAGGTGAACAAGAACTGGAAGACATCACTAAGCCAGCACACAGAAGGTTCGAACTTCCCAACCCACAGTGTCTCCCTCCACACCCAAGCTTTTGAAATTTCCATGTTCTTCAGAGTCTGAGAATGTGGGGCCAGGCCTTCAGGAAAGACACCTAAGAATTAAAAGCAAAATTCTGAAAGTCAGCCAGACAGGAATGTATATCTTGGCTCCATATCACCTTGAGTAAGTGACCTTGGACAAATCACCTCTCTAAGCCTGTTTCCTCATCTGGGATAAAGGACAATAATAGCACATACTTGACAAGGTTGAGAGGAGCAGTTAGCGAGTTAATCCACAGGAAGTTTTAGATTCAGGGCTTGGCACATAGTAAATCCTCAGTAAACAGTACCTAGTATAATGATGATCTTTTATTATGTTTGTTAATGATGATTTCACACTGCTCCCAGATGGCTTTCACTTAGTTAATAGGAAAAAGATTCCATATCACAGAGCTGGTGTGAACATACATCTTCTCACATACATCTTCAATTTTAACAGTTGGACGGAGCTCAGTAGGTCTGAGAGGGCCAGCCAACAGCATGGGATAGGGTCTTCCCTCCATGAGACACACTCAGCTATTACAGAGCCTAAGCAGGAAGGATCCTGAGAATCAGCCTGACCTGCCTCATTAAACGGATAGGGGAGCTGGGGTCCCAAAGGCTCATTAACTGAGAGCCTTAGGTTCTGAAGTGGGAGCCCCGATAACACCCCGTTTTCAGCCTTGACACGTGTCTGACGTGTCATTTTGCTTTCATCTGACTCCGCTCTGATCCTTTCCCAGGGAAGCATGGTTAGAACAGGAATGAGGGTAGGGTTGAGATAGTAAGACACCAATAACATCGGGTTTGCCACCAGCAAGCACCGGCTGCTGGAATAGTGCAGGGAAAGAACCACAGCCAGAACCCCATGGGACTGTCCTCCCCCACTCTGGCAGAAAGCATACCATCTCAGCAAAGGAACACTGTCATCAGGGCTTGGCCCAAGCCTCCCTGGAAGCCTCTCAAATCCCCTTTGGGGAAGCCAGGGCTGCTGGAATTCCAGGGCTTGCCCAACAGGAGTCTTGGGGCATTGTTCTAGAACAGAGGCCTTGGCCAGTGTCAAAAACTGAGCTTCTTTAGCAAATTTATCTTTAAATGATTGCCACCATTTATGGAGCGTGTGCTTTGTGCCAGGCACTACGATAATCCTTTGCACACTAATTAAACACTCATCAAGAATTATGTGCTAATGTTGTCCCCATTTTACAGATGAGGAAACTGAGGCACAGAGAGGTTCATGTGGTTTGTCTAAGGTCACACAGAGGGGAAGTAGTCGAGCTGGAATTTGAACCCAGGCATCTCTGACTCTGGGGTCCCAGTAACTAACCACTGTGCTATTCTTACCACATCATCAGGCTAGCTGGGGCCATATGATAAGACATGGAGGGCAAGGCAGGGAACCCAACTATTCTGTTCTAGAATGCTCAAGCTAGAATCAGCTCAGTCCACAGAGACCTCTGTAACTTTACCCCCAGAGGCAGCCCACCTGCCATGTACAGTCAGCAGCCTTGGCCATGGCTGATTGGATGAGAGACAGCCCCTGACATAAGCCATACTTATTGTGTACCAGGCTCTGAGAATTCACTAGTGAACAAAACAGGCAAAAAAAAATAATCTCTCTCAAAAAAAAATCTCGACTCTCAGTAATCTTACAATCTAACAGGGAGATATATAATAGCCAGACGAATTAGGTAAACTATAAAATGCTATCTGGTGGTAAATGCTATGACAGGAAAAGGGTGAGAGGAGTTTTGCTTTTAAGCATTTACCCTTCTTACCCATATTCCTCACTTCAAAAGGCTGAGGCCCATTGCTGGGTGAAGTGAACACACACATATACTCCTGCCTGGACAACCCCCCACCCTTGATATATCTTTTAAGAAGCAAAACAAGAATTCAGCCCTATAAGCAGGCCCCTTTAGCAATCTTGAGTAAGCAGAGTAAGCAGACAGAGGGTGGAGCATGAAGCTGACACCAGCGGTTTGTCATCTGTTAGCAGCACGCCCCATCCCACCCTGAGTAAAATTATCAGCGGAGGCCAACCAAAGCCACCAACTTCCCCTTACCATCCAAGAACCTTGAGAACACCTCACCGAGTATGTGGGTGGGGAGATAAATGGGCACCCGGGTACCTATATCAGTTGTAAGCAATTGGCAAAGGCTGCCACTGACAGAAGGGCCTGGAGGTGGTGGCTGCAGAGGAGGAGGTCCATTTGAGGTCCTGGTCTTGGAGGACCCTCCAGTGGCCTGGCATCCTGACAGCCAGTTTTTCATCTATGCCAAGAGGCCCCAGATACACATACCCACGGCCACAGTCCCCCACACTTCCCCCACTCCTTTGCAGGACCCCCCCACATACAGCTCATTCCCTCTCTAGCTGGGACCCTCACTCATTGACTTTGTCACTCTCTGACACACATGTCACCCAGCCTCTCATACATGTGTAAAAAAATCTCTGCCCTCCAAACGCTATTTTTTCTCTTCTCTTTACCATTAATGAAACATGAAGTGTCACCGGGGTCTAGGCTGGGGAGTGTACATGCATCTTTTCACCTATTGCTTGCAACAGTCCTTTGAGATAAGACTGTCACGTCCTCTGCTCAACAAAGCGAGTGAACAGGGGGCTCAGAGAGACGAAGCATCATGCCCAGGACCCAGAGCAGGCAAGCAGGGAGCTGGGATGAAGCCCCAGTTCCTCGAGTCCAGACCCACCAGGTTAACCTCTGCTGCCTCCCTCTCATGCTGTCTCCCTCTTTCAGGATCCGTTCCTGCCATTCTCTTATATAAACTCATTTCAAATGTGCTACTTGACATACTGTCCCTAGACACTCTCCTCCTTACCTTTTCCTCAGCTGTACATTCTGTTGTTCTGCAGTGCTTCTAGAACATATTTCTATGTTAGCCCAGATGCCCTGTGCTCACAACCATGGGCCCCCAGGCTCCAATGACAACCTCCCACCACTCTCTGTAAGGCACTCCCAACTCCCTGTGAAGCCCCCACCCTGGCCAGTCCCCAACCCATTCTCTCTCCTCCTCCCTGAGGTCTCCCACCTTGTGCCACAAGGACTCCAGTTCTGCCAGGTGAGTGGCAACCCCACCCCGAGGTAGTCCACTCCACCCCATTATAGCCTGCTGGCCCGCAGGCCTTGAGGGCTTTCCAGGTGGATGGGAAGCCTCACCCAATTCGCTCCTGCTCCATCTCTTCCATTTTCTCAGCTCGAGCAATCACTCGGTTGATGATTTCCTTCTCCTCATCTGTCAGCTCTTCCTGTTTCCTCTGTCTGTCGGGCTGACTGCTGGGATGGACAGACCAGCCTGCCTGGAGCCTGAAAGGTAATACAAGGAGGCGTGAGGCTGCTAAGAAGCCCAGAAGGAAGCAGAAAGTGGTGCTTAGGCTCTGGTCCTGGGGGCTGGTAAACCTCAGTTCAAATCCCTGCTGGGAAACTCACCAGCTGGGAGACGAGCCTCAGTTTGCTCATCTGTGCAATGGGACACACTTTCCTCCTTCGAAGGATTCTGATTAGTTTATTTCTACTAAGTGCTTAGCACAAGGTAGACACTCAGTGAGTAGCATTTGCAGGAAGCTTGTGAGAACCCAGAGAGTAAGGGTGTTCTCAGAAAAAGAATCTAGAACAGGAGACTCTACAGCCAGAGCGGAAACAATTCTGGGAGGGTGGTTGGAAGCCCTGGGTCCCAGACTGACCCAGCTCCTGCCTGGCACAGATGCTTTGTTTGGGCCATAAATGATTTCTTTCATAATTTGGAACTAATTGCCAACTGGGTTTACAAAAAGCTCTTAATTTCACCTAAACATCCAGATCTCCAGCCTCAAAAGCTCTCATAGCATTTTGTGTTCCACCCTGTGCTTTGCTTTTCTTTTCTTTTCTTTTCTTTTCTTTTCTTTTCTTTTCTTTTCTTTTCTTTTTTAAAGCAAACACTGACATAGCACCTACTGCTCCCATGACCTCATGTAATCCTCACATGGTGCCTACAAGACAGAGATTGTTATGGCCTGCTTAATGGTGAGGAGACTCAGATATGGAGAAAGGAGTCCACTTGCCCAAAGTGACATGTTTGGGAAGTGGCAGATGTGGAATTCAGAGCTGGGCAGGCTGCACACTTAATCTTCACAATATGGAGGGAACTAACGTCATCTCCCACTGCCCAGGGCATGCCCACAGAGCCCTGGTGGCAGCACAGCAGATCAAAGGCTTCCGGGTGGAGAGCCGACACTGGTCTATGGCAAATTATCATCATCTCTGCTAATAAGCTGCTCCATGCCCCTTGGCAGGGAGGTACCCCCCTGAGTGGAACACAAGGTTAAACACCACTAGAAATTCTTGTCCCTGTTGGGGAAAAAAATTCATAAGTAGGAATCCTCCAGAGCCAGCACCCCATTAGCTGCCAGCCTCTATTATTTCCACTGCTCTAATCACATCAGCAGGCATGAAATTGCCTTTTGACACTAGAAGTTGGAAATTAAAAGCCTCATCTTCCTCCCTCCCCCTGCTTCTCTTGCATCCTCCCACCCTTAGCTGGTTTGCTCTGAAGAGCAGAGAAGAAAGAGTCCGAAAGCAAAGACAAGCAGATTCTGGGGACAAGCCTTGCTCTGACAAAGGGAAGGAAGGTGGGGCCTGGGGAAATTCTCATGGAAACACACCTTGTCTTGCAGTGGGGACCTCTGGGGATGAGCAACTGCTAAACTCGCTTGGATAACTCTGCTCAAAACCTTCTGATGGTTTCTCACTGATTTAGAACAACATCCAGAACTACATAGGGTAGTGGGTGCATGACACTGTGAATCTGATAAATGCCATTGAATTGTACACTTTAAAATGGTTAATGTTATGCTACTGTGTGGATTTTACCCTAACAAGATAAAACCTGATTTAAAAGATTTTGCCCATCTGAAAAATCCTACCCAATGTGTCCTTAACCTCTCCATACTTATGGCTCTCCCTTATCCCTACAATCAGCTGCACTGGCCTCTCTGCTCAGTCCAGAATGCTGAAACCTTGTTCTTGCCTCAGGGCCCTTGCACTTGCTGTTCCCCCCTACCAGGAACATTTATTTCCCCAGATCTTTCCATGGCCAGCTCCTTCTCATCTTTCAGGCCTTGGCTCAAACAGCGGCTCCTCAAAGAGGCCTTCCTCCATCTCCCACTGCCCAGAATGACTTTCCTCATGGCACCCATCACTAATTGAAATTACCTTTGGAAAAATGTCTGTTGTTTATCTGTTTATCGCATCTCCCCCCATTGACCACAATGTTGGTTCCAGGAGGGCAGGGGCCTTGTTGGGTCTAGGCCATGACAGTGTCAGTTGTATTTAGAATAGTGTCTGAGAGTAAGCAAACACAGAATGTTTTTGAATAAGACAGGGTCCCCTTTGGCCCAAAGGGACTGTTAAATGTCTCATTGTAAGTGTGACCCATAGGGAGAGAGACCCAAGCAACCTGGTCAGTCTAGGGGACCAAGGACAACCCCCCGGGGAAGCGACATCCATCTTAAACCCTGACAAGGATCTTCTGTGATGCCGGCAATGCTTATATTTGAGACCATTTATTTGCACAGGCACCTTCTCAGACTGCAGGAAGGGTATTAGCCATGGTGGAGTGATTGAAAAATTTGCAAAAGCAAGGCATTTCTGTGTTATCTTAAAGAGGGCCCCCCAAAATTATATAACCTATGGGCCTGCAGCAGAGCTAGAGCCCCTGCAGAGATCCCAGAGGTAAGCTGAAATCCGTGAGGGGACAGCAGAGGAAGAGACCAGGTCTGGAGGAGGGAATAAATCGTCTTTCAGGAGGGACTAAAAGGCCTGGAGTTGCAAATGCAGGTAGAATGCTGGAGGAATGTGGAAGTCAATGTGGTAGCCAGCCTGCAAGATGGTTCCCCAGGACCCCTGCCTCCTGGTAGTCCCACTGACTAGCGGCTGGTCCTGTGTGACTAGTGAAATACAATGGAAGTGGCAGTGTGTGGCTTCCAAGGCTGGGTCATAAAAGACACTGCTGCTTCCGCCTTGTCTTGGGTCATTCGCCCTGGGGGAAGTCAGGTGCCGTGTCACGAGGACGTGCAAACATCCCCAGTGGAGAAGCCCACATGCAGGGGAATGGAGGCCCTGCAGTCACAGCCAGCACCAACTAGATTGCTACGTGGTGATCCTCCAGCCCCTGGCGAGTTCTGGGATGCTTGCAGCCCAGCTGGCACATGATTACAGCTGCATGAGCAACCCTGTGCCAGAAGCAGCTAGCTCTGACACCCTCAAATTCCCACCAACAGAAACTGTGAGATGTGATAAGTGATCTCTGTTGTCTTAAGCCACTCAGTTTGAGGTGATTTGCTCTGCAGCATAAGCTGTCTGGAAAAATGCAGCTGAAGGATAGAAATAGCAGCATGAAGGCCCATCTACAGCATCAGGATATGTTTTCTATTGCTGCATAATGAGTTTTTACAAATTCATGGACTTAAACAACACACATGTATTATCTCATGGTTTCCACATCTGTCCAGGCATGGCTGAACTGGGTCCTGTGCTTGGCGTCTCACAAGGCTGCAATCAGATGTTGGCTGGGCTGTGTTCTCATCTGGAGGCTTGACTGGGGAAAATTCTGCTTCTGGGCAAATTTGGGTTGTTGGCAGAATTCATTTCCTTGCATCTGCATAACCGAGGGCCTGGCCTTTTGTTAGCTGTTGTCAGAGGCCACCCCCAGGGTCCTGGAGGCAATCTGCAATTCCTAACTAGGTGGGCTTCTCCAATGTCATCCTGTGGGCTACTTGCTTCCTCAAGTATACCAGGTGACTTTAGCTCCTGTCAACTGTGAGAGTCTTATATAACATAATGTAATCATGAGAGTGATACCCTGTCCCTTTGCTGTGTTCTATAGGTTAGGAATAGGTCCCAGCTTTTCTAATACCAAGATGAGGGGACTATACAAAGTCATAGATACCAGGAAGTAGAGACCATTGTCTGTCTGCCTTGCTTGAATGCTCCCCACAGTGGAGACCTCACTCTCTTATATGGAGCCTGTGATGTTCTGTCAAAAAGATCTTCCTAAGATGTGCTAACATTACTTAGCCTGATATCTCTTCTCATTATTTTTAAAGGATACACTGGACTCCAGCATAATGAAGATGACCCATCCTTCCCAAAGAGCCTTAGTCACAACCTAATTCAGCCACTTCCCCAGGTCCCTCTGGCTTTCCATGGAAATGGATGTCTCAACTTCCCCCATTCTTACCTCCTTGGTCCCCACTTTTCTTCTTCTCTTCTGGTTCCTCTCTGCTTATTTCCTGCCTTTACAAAGCAACTCAGTGATCAAAGCAGAGCACAGGTGAGATACTGGGCTGTGTGCCCGGTAAGGACCCCTTCAAGGACATGTTCCTGCAGCTCACAATCTGGTCACAGACAGGGTCAGCCATGGGCTGGACATGAAACCAATAGCTCTTTCCCCAACACAAACTCGTTGGGATCCATGGGCATAGGAAACGGGTGCTGCTGAACATACATGGCTCCAGAAACATAAGTGGAGATGGAGGCCTCTGAGAGGGCCCACCTGAGATAATTGCCTCCATCTGCAGACAAGCAGAAGGTCTGCTGGAGGCTGCAAGCATCTCTCCAAACCCTTCCCCCATTCTTAGCTCCAAAACATGCAGTTGACAAACAGCTCATCCAGTGTTTGAAAATGTCACCGATTGGTCTCAGTGGGGACTCGCAAGCCTCCTGTGGATTTTCATGCTTTAATTCCAAAAGCAAACAGAGGGAAATGAGGTGGTGTTTCAAACCAAAGCCTTTGCTCTCAAGGGAGAGATTGGGCCTGTCTGGGCCTCCTCATGATATGCTGGGGAATACTGTGAGCCTGGGACCCTCGAGAATGCTCCTGTGATAGGACAGTGGCTCCCTTGCCAAGGGCCTCTGAGTATAGGATTCCAGCTCTGCATCTTTAAGACCAGAGTCCAATGTTAGGAACTGAACAAAGACCAAAGCTGGAGAGCAAAGTACTGCTTCTTTGAAAAAACTACTCACAGCATTGTATCCAAGCCAGAAAAGATCCAGAGGGCCACTGCATGCCAATGGAAGCCCTCTTTGACCTAGCAGAGTTTAAGATCGAAATCCTGGGTCTGTTGCATATAAATAGGGTGCATACTAGGGCTCTGCACTGCTCTGAATATCAGCTTCTAGATCTATTAAATGGGAATGGTTTCATTTCTGTTTCCTGCTGGGACCCTCAGAGGCTACTCTGGACCTTCAAAGGCTGCATGAAGAGAGACCCTTGGTTTACTGGCTGAGATAAGAGTGAAGAACTTAGCCGGTCTCCACTTTTATCCACAGGCTTAAGACAACACTTCCTGGAGAAACATTGCAGGATGTCTGCCTTCTGTTACCCCAAAACTGTTCTTGGCAGTTCCCTGGAGGAGTCTTAAGGGCTGCAGGGGAGTGGGGGAAAGAGGGCCAGAGTAGGCAGTCAACCAGGCCTTCCATCCTCACTCAGCTGGGTTCTCAACACTAGCAAAACAGAAATATCAGTCAAAAAAACCAAAGAAAACTTTTTAAAGAATTTAATATTTCATAAAAGCACAAAATATGGTTTACTGCATTGATGACCTCCATACTTCACTCTCCCAAGTATCCATGCTCTTTGCCATGTGAATTTGGAATCCCCCTCACCAAAGAGTCAGTCTATTTCCCTAGCTGTGAATCCTTCCCAGACCTATGACTTGCTCCAGCCAATAAGATGCAGGGGAGTGATGATGTGCCACTCCTGAGGCTGAATTTGCAAAAAGACTTGTGTGTTTCTGCTTCCTCTCTTAGCCTTCCACCATAAGCATGACAACAAGCCCAGGACAGTGTGCTGAAGGATGAGAAGCATGTGGAGCAGAGCAGAGTCATTCCAGCCATGGCCATCCTAGATCAGCGAACCCTTTGATGCATAAGACCCATGCAAGACCAGCAGGGCCACCAGCCAAGCCCAGAATCCTGAGAATAAATAACTGTCGTTCTATGTCACTGAGTTTTAAGATGGTTTGTCACACAGCAAAAGCTAACTGATACATTATCTGCTATGGCAACCACACAAAAAAGGTGAAACCTGTTAGAGTCTCTGCATTTATTTTACAGTTTGGTGTTATTTGAAATGACCAGTTGCATAAACTTCACTATAATATGTTGAATGCTTTCAGCCACTAACAGTCTTTATCCAGCTCTCCTCTTATCTGTCTTACATATTTAGCTTCTGAATTAAACTTACTCAAAGAAAGAATTTTGCCCCTAACAAAAAGTTTAAAGATCACTGCAGCAGACCTGCTCATTTTCTAGATGACGGATGCTCCGAAGAGAGAAGGGAATTGCTGAGAAACATGCGTGAGTCAGAGACTCAAGAAACTGGCATCCTGCCCATGCTTCATTGGCCACCTAAATATACCTGCTCAGGTGCGTCTGGAGAGGGTCAGAAGGATCCCTCCCACCACAGCCAGGATCCATGGCTCCGGTGCAGAAGGAGATCCGTCCTGACTCCTGGTGGAAGTCCCTCACAGGTGTCGCTCCCTAAAACACTGGAAAGGCCAGACTCCCACCTCCTTTTGGCCTCCCACCTTGATTCTTCATTTCATGCACACAATAGTCACATAATAAATACCCACCAGATGTCTCTATTAATAAATTATAATTCCCAAAAGGAGTGGGATGATGGAAGTGCTGTCGGGGCACGAAGGCTCTGAAGCATTAAATAGCAGCAGTGTGCAGAAAATTAATCCTTTTTCTTTCCTTTCTTCTTCTCCACCCCCCCTTTTCCCCCAGGATGCCAACATAGGCAGGTGTCAGCAGGAAGTCTCTTTACAGCTCAGTGAATGAGGTTTTAATGAATCTGGGAGGGAAGGATGGGGAAGGAGGGGCTGCTACACCACACAATAGTTTGCATATGCTTTGCTGGCATAAAGGCTCTTTTGGATGAAATTTACCCCTACCCAACTAAAGGCGGTGCAAGAGGGATGCTGTGGCCCCTGTGCCCTCTTAGAACGCTAAGGGGATCTCAGGCTCTTGCTAATCATTTAAGTCAGGCTGAGTTCTCCTCAGGTCTCCTAAATTTGCACACTGCCTCTCATATTTGGACTTTGCACATGCTGTTCCCTACTTGGAACTCCTGTCTCTTCTCCATCTTGCTACTCTGTCACCTGGTCCCAGTTTACATGTCACTTATTCCAGGAACTCTCCCATCATGACCGCCAAGTCTGGGCTAGGTGCTTCTCCTTGTGTTCCCATGGCCCACTGTGATTCTGCTATCACAGTGACTTGCACACTTGTGTATTTGTTGCTGGCCGGCTGTTTATTTGGTTTTAGACTCCACTAGATACATACACTCTGGCTATTCCTGTATTCCTGGTGCTTGGCACAGTGTTTGATATGTGGTTGGTCCTTGGTGAGTATGTGTCAATGAAGGAAAGAAGGGGCGGAGGGAAGGGGTGAAGGAAGAAGGGAAAGAGAATGAACATATACCCTACCTTTTGACTTCCAGCACTCAGGGAGCCTCCAAGAGCCTTGGTACCCTCTGGAGTCACAAACTTACCTTGTAATGTTCATATTTATGATCTGGCAATGTCTCAGCATCTCTCCCTGGATGTCTGACTAATATACTCATGATATTCATAAAAAGCTGATCTTGTCTGGCCAGAGTCTTACCAGCCAACAACAGAGATTGTAGAACATTCAAATGGTCTTTAGTCATCAGCTTGTTCAAAGCCTCCATTTGACAGATAGGGAGGGCAGGTCAGAGTCAGGGAAAGAATCACCCCAGATCACCTAGATAAGTGTTAATCAGTGTTAAGAAAACCTTTAAGGATTCTGGGCCTGATGATGTGGTCACCTGGGTTCAAAAAAGCTGAAATTATGCAAGTAATATATATATATATTAAAAATGTATATTATACACACATGTTACATATATAATATATGCAGGCATTAATATATATTACAATACAGGGTATATATAATGTATATATACAACATGTATGTGTGTGTATGCAAACACACAATGTATATATACACAAAGGTAAGGCAAGGTTGTAAGTCACATATGCCTCTGACTTTGCTTGGTGATTTACAGTTTACAAAGCTTTCCTGTGCATCTCATACGATCCTACCACCACCTGAAGAGGGAGGAAGGGCAGGGTAGTAATACCACTTTACAAAGGAAGGAGCCAGGATTCAAGGCAATGAAGGGCATGGCTCTGGGCCACACTGAAAGAGTACCAGCGCAGGACCCAGACCTGGGTTTTCTGATGCCAGACCTGGTGCTTTACTGCTGGCTCTGTGATAACTTCCGCATCTTAGGAAGGGTAAAAATGGCTTTCCAGAGCTTCTCAGTGTGCACACACAACCAAAGCCGGACCTGCTCTGCAGCTTGACTGTTCATTTATTGGTACAGCATCCAATCTGTCATGCATATTGAGGAAATGAATCCAATTTTTTTTTTATGAATCCAATTTAAAACACAAATGTTGTAAGCAGAGACAGGACCTCTGCGTCAAAGGCACTTCACTGGGAAACCAGAATGACCTCCCATGAGGTGACAGAGATCATATGTGTGGCACATAACTTCCCACAGACTCTGTTCCATTTCTTGTCACCTTTTATTAATGATAGCAGTTATGTGAGCTAACATTGTCTTTAGCTGAGAACATCGTTCCAAGGTAAATGCTGCAGAAGTGGGCACAGAGTGGTCAATAAATTTGCTGAGATCCCACAAATTACGAGGATGAAATTGAGGGCTCTCCTAAGTAATGCTTTTCCATCCTTTACCAAGATCATTCTTCGAAATATTATATATTTTCTTTTCTCAAGAAACTTTTCTTTTGGTTTTGGGCATTTTTTTTTTTTTTTTTTTTTTAGAAATGTAAAACTTGCTAGTTCCTTTGTTTAACCAGCTCTCTTTAGAGCCAAAGCTAATTTGATCAGAAAAGTGATAAAATTCAGTTTGTAAAAAAATCAAAGTATCAAAATACTCACTGTTCTTTATCACTGAAGGAAGGCAAAGAAAGGAGAGAGAGAGAAAAAAAATGAATAAAGTTAGGAAAGACATCTCTTAACAATGCCAACACTGTCTGGATGCAACAACCATAGAGTGTAAATTGCAATGACTTACTTCCGGTTTGGTTCCCCCAACACCTCCCCGCCCCCCGCCCCAGTCATTATTATCTTATTTCAGCACATCTGAAAAAGGCTGCTGCAATGTAGGGCTGTAAACTCCTCAGCTCTGATTAAAATGACCAGTCAGTTCAGCTGATTATTTAACTGAGCTGATCGTTTATATATCTGAATAATGGATTTTGGGTACTGAAGAGAAATCACCTAATGATAGCTTGACCAACATCATCCTGGGGAATAAGGAAGACATGGAGGGGAGGGCCATGAACCCCAAACAGTCAGCAGGTCATTCATTTGCAGCGCCCCAGTTTGGGAAAGCAAGTTCTCCAACTCTAGAAAGGAGACCAGCATCTCCATTTATTAGGTGAGCAATCATAGATGTGTCATGGCCTCCTTTTGTGCCTCAGTGTCTGCTCCCGACCCCTGGTACTCTGTGGCTTGCAGACTTGAAAGCTATAGAGAAATAGTAACTTTCAGGCAACAGCATTTCTCCCCACCTATTCCCAACACGGGGAGCTGAGCAACTGCCTTACCTAAGCAAGAAGCAGATGCGTTCCCATCTTTTAAACACAATCACAATTGTGTTTTCAAACACTGTCATTAGATTCAAGGAGGCTGAGAGAGGAAGGTATTTGAAAATCACAAAAGCATTTGAAAATCACAAAAATGGTAAATGTCTCTGGCTGGCCAGCAGTTAATTAAGACTAGATTTCTTAATTTACTGGAGAAAGACATTAGAAGCATCTGCATTAGCTGTAGCAGACTAGCTAGCATGTGTGATGACTATAATTCACCCATTAGCATTTATTTGAAAAATAATTTTAATATCTCAAGGAAACACAGGAGCAAACAAGGCAGCCGGATGCACGCAGAATACAAGATGTTTCATAGGAGCCCAGGAACACTTTAATGAAACCGCGTCCAGACTGTTTGAATAATTCTAATTTAATTGTAGGGCAAATTGTTTGGCTTCATATTGACTAAAGTAAACTCTGATGGATGGAATTTTTAATTAACTGACATTTCTTAAATAAAATAAATATTTTATCCCCATCCACCCTTCAGGCAACTGTTTATCTTACAGAGAAACAATTTTGGGTTGATGGAATACTCTCTGCAAAGTAAGTTTGGCTCCAAGAGTACACCATGGGAAGGGCTTGGCAGCCTAGAAGTTTCCTCCTGACAAGGAAGCCAACAGAGTTCCATGGTGCCTTCCAAACTGTAAAATCATAGAACTGGAGGTTTTCGATGGAAGTAAACAGACAGGGGCTTTTGCTTCAGAGAATATGGGTGGACTAAATATTCAGAAAGACCCTTTACCAGTATATAACTAAGTCCTAGGTAAATTAGAGCAGACCCTTAAGAAAAAAGATTTATTTAATTATTAGAGAGAGAGAGCATGAACAGGAGGGGCAGAGGGAGAAAGATTCCCAAGCAGACTCTGCACTGAGCATGGAGCCAGACTCGGGGTTGGATCTCAGGACCCTGAGTTCACAACATGAGTCGAAACCAAGAGACTGATGCCCAACTGACTGCACCACTCAGGCGCCCCAGGGCAAAACCTTTTTAAATGCAGTTCTGAGATTGCTAGAAAGTGAGGGAATTCTCCAACACTGCCTTTCCTTGCCAAACAACTGAATGAAACAGACTTTTTCAAAATAAAGACTTTTCCTCTTCAAAAGATTCTGTTAAGAAAAAGAAAAGGCGCATCATAGACCAAGAGAAAAGATGTGCAAAATGTGTATCCTAAAAAAGGATGTTCATCTATAACATATGAAAGAAAAACTTGTACAATTTAACAAGAAAGGAATGACCTGATTTTAAAATGGACAAAAGGTTTGAACAGATATTTCAACAAAGAGGTGACATGAATGGCAAATGTTATATAAGATGTTCAGCGTTATTAGTAGGCAAATGCAAATGAAAGCCACAGAGAAATGCCACTTGCCCACCCACCAGAATGGTTAATGCTGGAAAGACTGATCATATCAAGTGCTGGGGAGGAGGCAGAGAAGCTGGAACTTTCATATACCTTCTGGTGGGAATCTAAAATGGCACCACCAACTTGGAAAACAGTCTGGCTGCTTTGTGAGAAGTCCAGAATATACCTATCATGCAAGTATGACAGTCTGCTTCCAAGTAACTACCCAAGAGAGGGGTGCCTGGGTGGTTCAGTCAGCTGAGCACCTGCATTAAGCTCAGGTCATGATCCTAATAGGGTCCTGGGATCGAGTCCCATTGAGGGCTCCCTGCTCAGTGGGGAGTCTGCTTCTCACTCTCCCTCTGCTCCTCCCCACTGCTCATGCTCTCTCTCGTCTCTCAAATAAATCAATAAAATTCTTTTTCTAAAAAAATTAATTACTCAGGAGAAAGGAAAGCATCTCTATAGGAGGTTTTATTAGTACTGGCCCCAAACTGGAAACAGCCCAGAGTCCATCAGTAGACAAACAGATAAACGGACTGTAGTATATCCATGCAATGAAAGAGAATTCAGCAATACAAAGAAATTAACAATTGCTATGCAAAACAGTATGGATGTTTTGGAACAGTAAGGATGGATCATGAAATAAACTATGCTGAGAAAAAGAAAAGAGACATCTCTTCCCCCAAAAAGAGCTTGCACTATAAGATTCCATTTGTATGAAATTCTGGAAAGTGCAAACTAATGTATAGTTACCAAAAGACCAGCAATTACCTAGATATGGGCGGGGGAGGAGGTGGAGGAAGAGGCACGAGGGAGCTTTTGGGATGGGTGGATTTGTTCTTCATCTTGACTGCTGAGACAGCTTCATGGGTATACACATGTGTTTTTACAATTATCAAATTGTACTTAAAGTTGTACTGTTCAAGGTACATATTTATGCCTTTGTAAGGCAATTTTTTGAAAAGGAAAAAGAAGACCCAGCAAACAGAATCCTGGACAGTGAACTGTGAGCAGTAAGTCCAAGGCAAATACCAGCACTGTGTTCCAGAGTCTGATCTGAAGCTCAATCTGAGACCCCAACATTGAGCCAGGACCCTCTGAAGGAGCTAATGTCACTCTGGGTGAGTGGCACTCCTGACTCTTGGCAGGAGCAAGAGTGCCAATCCCTCTGAAGAAAAATATCCCTGACATAGATTCCCAGGATTCTCACAGATGGAGTTCGCAATAAAATCATCAAGCGTTCGAAGAAACAAGCCATTTTGAGTGAAAATCTACAGGAATGATAAACAGCAGACTTAGATTGCCAGCACTACAGGCAATGGCGTCTGGTAAACTTTTAACAATTGATGATTTATCAATGGGAAAAAGCCCCACTGAATGTAAAAGTAGGAAGCAGCAGTGTATCATTATATACACAGTATAATATACATAACACGGAGAACACCAAAACGTTGTAAAATAATTAAGCGATTAATTTTGAGTACTTATATCCTTTATGTTTAATATAATTTAATGGCAGAATTACAAACTCAATTTTTCAGAATGGCTGTGTTTAATAACCGGCCTGCAAAATGCCTGAAAATGTATCAGCTCTCATGAGCTAGAATGGTACAGATCCAATGTGTCACTGATTCGGGTATGATAATCACTGGATTATTCTGTAATGTGAAGTTACGTTTATGTCACACTGCCCAATTGTTAAATAACCAGGCCGAAAACAAATAGTAAGAAAACACTTCTGCAAGTCAGAGTCAGCTGATGGCCTGCCAGTTTGTACCCTGTGACCTAGTCCAACTTTCCTTATTTGATTGATAAGAAAACTGAGGCCCAGAGAGGGGCAAAGACTCACCTGTGATCACACAGTAAATGAGCTCAGATCTAGAAGCAGAGCCAAGCCTGATTCTAACCAGCAGGTCAGTGCTCTTACCATTACACTATGACACCCCTCTAATATGGACATGCAGCTCAGAATTTCATCTTATTATTTCAACCTTCAGAGCAGCAAAGTCAGCAAAGTTTCTGTGACGATACCCCCACCAGGGCGGTTTTTTTCCCCACTCCCAGGAAGGAAATTCTATTTTTTTCTTGGCTACTCTTTTCTTCCTTCAAGTTTAGAACCATAGGGACTTTCTGACTCCACATAAGCCACTCCCAGGAAGATGCAGCTACTTACTTTGACTGAAGAGGTCGGTCACTGGGACACATCCAACGGTTAGAGTTGTTGCTAAATACAGTGTCAGTCATGGCTGAAATTCAGTGCTCCTGGAAAATAGGAACCCAGAGAGGACATCACTCAGTTAGTTACCCAGCTGCTCTTTATTTCTCAAGTCCCTACTCTATGCCAAGCACTCTAGGGGATGCAGAGAAGAAAGGGAACTACACCCAGCTTCTCTACTTCCTAGATGGGGAAAACTCAGGCCCCCAGATGGAAATTCCTACTGAACATCACAGCTTCCCTGGTGGCAGAAAGGGATCAGAATGGAGAGCCTTCTTCCTTAACTGCACATTCTTCTCATTTACTAACCCAAGGCGATGTGTCTAGCAAGGGAAGGGTCATCAGAGTTCTTAATTCCTGTCCAAGGTCTTCCTACTGGGGGATGTCATTGGATTTATTTCCTAGTCCACTTGGCTTGGTGAACTTTGGGATCCGAAACCCTGGAGTCAATCCTGGCCTTATTTTTTTTAATACTTTTTAACGCCCAAGTCATCAGAAAATCATGTTGGGTTGATCTTCATAAAAGACCCAGAATCTGTCTACTACTCTCTGCCTGGCTCACTGCGATGCTGATCCAAACCACTACTATCTGCTCCTGCTCCTCTTCACGGATCCTGCTGCTTCTACCCTTGGCCATCTTCAGTCCATGCTCCACACAGCAGCCAGGATCTTCACAAACATAACTCACAGCTTATAAAAACAGCACCTCAACAGTTAAACACAGAACTACCGGGTAACCCAGCAATTCCACACCTATCTACCCACCCAAGAGAAATGAAAGCATGTGTCCACACAAAAATTTGTATGCAAATGCTCATAGCATTTCATAATATTCATAATATCCAAAAGATAAAAACGACTCAATATTCACCAACTGATGAATGGACAAACAAGATGCAGTGTATCTATGCAATGGAAAGTCATATAGCCATAAAAAGGAAATGAAGCATTGACAGCTGCCACCCAGAGGAACCTCTGAAACATGATGCCAAGTGAAAGAAGCCAGTCACAAAAGGTCACTTAGTATATGATTTCCTTTATAAGAAATGTCCAGAATAGGCAAGTCCATATTTTGATTGCCAGCGGCTGAGGGAGGGGAAGGGAGCTGGAGGTGATGGCTATGGGGTATGGGTTTCTTTTGGGGGGGAATGGGAATGTTCCAAAATTCATTGTGATGATGGTTGCACAATTGTATGAAGATACTTAAAAGCCACTAAACTGTCTGCTTTAAAAGGGTGAATTATAGGATATATGAACTCTATCTTAGTGAAGTTGGGGGAAGGGAGATGGTACCACCACTTTGGAAAACTGGCAGCCCATTAAAGCTATAAACATTCATCTACCCTACAGTTCACGAATTCTACTCTTAGGTATATACCCAAGAGGAGAATGACCACGTTCTAAAACACGTACAAAAATGTTCATAACTTTTTTATTCATAACAGCTAAAAACTAGAAACCATCCAAATGTCCATCAGTAGGAGAGAAGCTAGATAAATGTGGTCTGTACCCACAGTGGAATACTGGTCCACGATAAAAGACAAACTTCTGGTGTATCTAACAGTGGGGATAAATCTCGCAGACATTATGCTTTATGAAAGAAGCCAGCAGCAAAAGAGGACACTCTATTTAATGGTGTTTACATGAAAATTAAGAACAGACAAAGCTATTTGAAGGTTGTAGAAATCGGAGCAAATCCACCGCTAACTTTGGGGAGGGTATTGTCTGGGAAGAGGCAGGAGGGGGCATCTGTAGGGTAATAATGTTCTGTATCTTGATCTGGGTGACACATACATCTGCAAAAGCCATGTGTACACTTTCTGTCCCTTCCCTCACCCCTAATAAGGTAAATCAGCCCCTGTCACTCTGATTTCCTTTTCTTCATAGCTCACATCCCTCCCCAAATGTATTATATGTCTTGTTTGTTTGCTTAGAGTCTGCGTCTCTCATCTCTAAACGTGAGCTCCTAGCAGAACGCATTCTGTTCTGTTCTCTCTTAATCTCCCACACCTCACACAGCACCTGGCACATAGAAGGCATTTCATAAATATTTGTTGAATGCATGCATGAGTCTCCCTCAGCACTAAGGCAGTCAGCTGAACTGAGCCCAGCTTCTGGCTCTGCGAAGCTCTCCGCCTTGCCCCTCCTGCAAAGAGTATAGGGGGAGAGACCAGGGAGACTACATTTAGTTAATTACAAAAACCCCAAAAGCTTCAGAAGGTGGATCACTGCATCCAGAGGGTCCTGATTTCCCTGAAGGTTTTAGTACAACCTGGCCTTGTTTTCTGGGATGCTGAATAGTTAGTTGGAGAAGCCGGGAGGTGAACAGGGACAGTACTCTCCCTCCTATCGTGCAGTTGGAGGGGCTTTGAGGGGCTGAGGGCTGCACACGTGGGAGGGGAATTTCTTATAGAAAAGCCATTTCATCTGCTCCCCTGTGGTTGATGTAATCTTCCCAGAGTCATACAATCATTTCACTGTTTCTGCTTGGAAAATAGAAAGAAAGGAGGGACTCCTATGGGCGCTGAGAGCCTCGGGCCCAGGTAGTCCCAGGTAATGGGCTTCCTCGGCTGCCCCTGGACTGGACTCAGAGCTTTCATTTGGATACCCTGCCTCCTGCTTTGCAGCAGAGATAAAGCTTCCCTCGGAGAGGGGGGGTGGTCCCAGGAAGCAAGGAGGGCTGGGGCAAGGGTTATACAGTCCCCTCCCATGAACTCTGATCTCCAAATTCTGCTGCCCTCAAGGTGGAAGCTGGCTGCCCACCCTCTCCAGCATCCAGTCGTGCACACCAGGAGTTCATTTCCTATTAAAATTCTGCCTGCAAAGAGCAAGAGCGCTGGCTGACAGCCTTGTGGAAAGCACCCAGCTCCACCCTCCAAGCCAGAAGCCACCCTGGACAGTACGGGTTATTTCAGCTTGGCCGTCCAGGGTTCTCAAGGCACTTCACATCTCAGGTGCCAGTCCAGTGGGTGCCCCGGTCAACTGGGCCTGGGCCAGAAGAGTGAATACCTGAGTCACTGAGGCATTGAACACCAGCGGAGTGAGCCCAGAGAAGGGAGGTCATGTGTCCACAGGCAGGCCCTCACTGAGGGGTAGGGAAGGGGGCAGGAAGAGGGGAGGGCTAGCAGGTACCACTGATGTCCTTTACAGGAGGGGCGCATGCTAGCATGCTCCAGAGCTCTCCATGGGATGGAGCTGAGGCCACATCCCCCACTGCCCTATACTGCTTCCCTGTCCTAGAAATCCCATCACAGGTTCTGCTTCTAGAGAACTTGACTTCATGTGAGAGAAGAAGGGAGACTTTTGGGACAGTGACGTTCTGATCCCTGAGTTCATCACCCTGGGCAAGCCACTTAATCACCTTCCTATCTGATAGGAGATGATCCTAAGAAGTTCTCCTACCTGCCCATAGATGATGCTCCATTAAGTCCAGCCAAGATGTCAGGTTTGAGTTAATAGAAGGGGAGAAAATCCAATGGTAAGCCTCTGACATTTTCAGATGCCCCCTGTGCCTCCTACTGTGTGCTACAGAGAAGCCATTGCCACAGTGGACAGGAGGCCTGCAGCCCCACACAGGAGCAGCAGAGGGAAACCCACCATTGATACCAGGAGCAAAGTAGAGATGCATGTGTCAGATAATTTATACAGGATTACGTCCTAGGACCCACAGAACCTTGGTGTCACCACGCTGGTGAGTTTAAGTACCTACCACGGTCCCTGACATGCTGTGAGCACTTGCAGAATGGGAACTGGGAACTCCTCTTTCCTACTTCCCCTAGACTATATAGTTTATCCAACAATGATGAGTAACATTTATTGAGTGTCAACTGTGTGCAAAATTCCATGCCTTCACCATTTGCTTTAATGGTAAGTGATAATATCCTCATTTTACAGGTAAGAAACTGAGGCTCAGACTGATGAAGCCACTTGCTTAATAAATTACACAGCTACCAACAAAGCAGAGCCAGGATTTGAACTCTCTCCAAAGCCCATGTGCTAATCACTACTCTGCTCATACCTACAGAACATTCCCCCTTGGTTTTAGATTGTTCAATCCTGATGAGTGTTTGGTAACCATCAGCCCCTGACTGTATTCCCACCTCTCAGCCTCAGAAACAAGCAGAGACGTGCCCACCCAGCCCCCGGCCCTGGAGATGCTGAGAAAATCACACATTTCAGCTCAGTCAGGCCAAAGTCATGGCTCAGATCCAGGCCTGCAGCTTCAAGTTCAGAAAGGGTAAAATCACTGCCTCACCAGAAGCCAGAGGCTCCCGCTCTTTTTCCTGGACACAGATGGCCTCCCAGTCCTGGAGCAAGTTCCAAGGAACAATCTGCTTTCCATCACAAAAGCAACAACAGCAAAAAAAAAAAAAAAAAAAAAAAAAGCAACAAGAGCAATAATTGACAGTTCCCATGTCAAGGGCTTGCTACATGCTAAGTGCCTCTCAAGTTTTATCTTGTTCAGTTGTCATGACAGCCTTTGACATAGATGTTCTTATCCCCATTTTACAGATGAGAAACTGAATCATGGAGAGTTAAAGTGGGCTTCCCAAGGTCCTGCTTAAAGCATTTCTATTTAGTAATCTGAATGCCTGACACTAAGTGCTGGTTTGAGGGCGGTGCACCTGTGGATGGGGGAGTACTACACAGTTGGAAAGAATAAAGAGATTATTTATGACAGATACGGATGCATCACTAAGATGAACTGCCTGGTATGAAGACCAAGAGGCAGGATGACGTTCCAGAACAACACCACTTTTTGCACAAGGGAAGACAGGATACATGCACAAAGTATCTCTGTAGAGAACTAGCATGAAGCAGAGAACATTGCTTGCCTCTGGGGAGAGGAAGTGAGTAGATGAAGCTGAGCTGGGAAGGAGAATTTTCATAATATATCCCTTCAGACTTGCAACCATGTTAGCGATCTAAAAAGAAATGAACATTTAGATTTTTTTAAATGTAATTTTAAAATAATAAAGTGCTCCAGTGGCTGCCCATTATAAGACCTAATGCCTCCTCCATGACTTCAAAGAACTGGTAGGCCCCTCCACCTGCTACCTTCCTTGTATCTCTGACCACACTCCCCTCACACTGGCTCTTCCAGCTACCAGGCCCTTGCCTCTGCTGTTCTCTCTGCCTTGGTGGCATCTTCCTCATACTCTCATGCAGCCGATTCTTTCTCATACTCTGCTGTCTCTGCTCACGTATCACGTCCTCCAGGAAGCCTTCCCTGACTCTGCTAAGTCACCTCCTCTTAGCCCATTGCTTACTCTCACTGAATATTTCCCTTAAAATACTTGTTGTGATTTGCAATTATTATTTTTCTTCTTTATTTACTGCGTATCTACCTATTCTGTAAGCTCCATGACAGCAGGGCTGGGTCCAGATTTGTTCAATAGCTGTACATCCAGTGCATGCAGGGCCAGCTTCATGTGTCTACAACCTAGGCAGTCGCCCAGGGCTCTGTGCACGGAAGGGCCCCGAACCTACCTTAAAGCTCTGCTGTTATCATCTTTAGATTTGTAATAAGATTTGAACAGAGGGCCTTGTGTTTTCACTCTGTAGCCAGTCCTGAGTACGGTATACAGTAGATGCTCAGTAAATCTTCACCGAAGCTCGGTGAGTGCAGTGGGCACTCAATAAATCTGCATGTAAGTGGCAGAGCCAGGCCCATTCCAGATCTGCCCCCCTGCACAGCATGGTGTTAGGCAACATGCCACGTCGCATCTAAAACTACCATGAACACTCCATCCCAAGCCTGAAAAAGCCAGATTCCAGAACCTTGCCTTTCTCCCTCTTTGCATTTTGTTCTGCCTGCTTCTCCTTGGCACTGTTTGCTCAGGAACTTCAACCACCAGAACCTCCTGGTCTTCTGTCGCTTTCTGATGAGCTGAAAAACCAACCTTGAAAGCCCATTTAGCTTCAGAGCTGCAGCAGGTGTCTGTGACAGGCCGGCAGGAAGGGGCACGGGGCACCTGAGGGCATTGCAGGGAACTGGCGGAGCTGCCACTGCCTGCGCAGAATTGCAGAGTTCGACGCCATGCTCGGCCTCCCAGGCCCACAGTCTTGGAATTCACCCAGATGCTTCACAGCAGAACCTGCAGCCACCAGCTTGGATGGTGCCCAGTCACTTCCATCTCTCTGTGTCTTTTTCCTGTCCCTCTCCTCTTCCCCTGAGGAAGCATATCACTGCTCAATTAGAAATCTGGAAAAACTCACTCAGATTATCTGATGGTGTGGGAAATGCAACTTGTATCAAGGACCTCAAACAGGGAGAGTCTGGGGGTGGGTGGGACATTCCAGGACATTCCAGGTCCCAGCTGAAAAATATCTTTTGTTTGGCCCATGCAGTGTTTTGTTCTGTTTTGTTTTTTAAGTAAAATCATGCCAATATTCTAAAAGCACAGGATTTAATTAAAAGTACAGATTGCCAGCTTCTGTTGAGAAATAGGAAGAATAAAAAAATATTTATAGAACATCTATTACTATGTGTGAAACCCTGTTCTAGGCATTGGGGATCCAAAATCAAAGCAAACAAACAAGAAGGAGGAAAAATCACTGTCCTTGTGGAGCCTACGTTTTAGTGGGAAAGACAGATAATAACCAAACAGTAAGTCAAATGTAAAAGGCATCAGCTGGTGATGAGCATTTTGGAGACAAAATAAAGACCAAGAAGGGGGACTGATAATTGAGTGGGAAGTTTGGGTTTAAATAGGAATTCAGAGAGGACTCACTGAGAGATTATATTTGAGCAAAGATTTGAGCAAAGGGGGTAATGGACTTAGCCACGTGGATTATCTGAGGCAGAGCATTCCAAGCAGAAAAGAAAGTAAGTGCAAAAGCCCTGGGGTAGGCATGTTCTGCTAAGTTAAAGAAATGGCAAGGAGGACAGTGGTTGGATGAGAGTGAGCAAAAGGGAGATGGGTAGGAGCTGAGATCAGAGCAGTAGTGGGCGGAGGAAAAGGGGGCACATCAGATCATGAGGACCATTTGAGCTTCCACTCTGAATGATATGGAAGCCATGGAAAAGCTTTGAGAAGTGAGCTGAATACATTCTATTCCATCTCAACCACACATACAGCTTTGATTTGCTGAGTTCTTGGGGTTCCAACACACCCTAGCCAAGGCAAGGACAAGGGCCAGCAAAGGTAAAGATGACAGTCTCTTGCCTTGCCAACCACACACGATGGAGCTGAGTGCCGCTCCACTTGCCCACCTGCCTTGCCATTCCAGGCTCCTGTCTCAGAGCCACAGTGTCCCCTATATGGCCAACTACAGCCAGCTTCATCGAGAGGATGCAGGCTGCTGTTGGCTTCTCTTCGTTTCTGGAGCCAGCTGGGACATCTCCAGCCTTCCCAGAACCTGGCTAAGGCTGAAATGGCAAGGCCTTGGCTCCTTCCATGCTGAACTGCTTGGTGCCTGAGACAAGGAGAGAGACAGGCCTGGGAGACACTGGAGATAAAGGCTCCTCTATGCTCCTGGTCTTGAAACAAAGCAAACTCACTGTCACCTCCACATGGTTCTCCCACAGCCACACAGCAGTAACCAATGATCCCTGCCACAAGCCTTTAAAGAGTCCCACGGGACAGTCCTCATTTTATAGGGTTTTTCAGGCAGGCACAGAGCCTACCCCCTGCTATTCTTTAAGTAACTTTGGCAGGTGGCAGAGACCACACTGTAAGGGTCACAGTCATCCTAACTGTTGCATTTGCCCCATCATAAACCACTCACTTTCAGCCAACATACAAGCTGGCCACAGATGTGAACAAACCCACATAAGATCAACCTAGACCAAAGAACCACCCAGCTGAACTCAACCCAATCACTGACCTAAACACTCGTGAAATAAATTAGTGGTTGTTGTTCTGAGGCCCTAATCTGTGGAGTGCTTTGTTATGCAGCAAAAGCTGACCGATAGAGCAGCCCATTGTGATAGAACAACAGCTGGCCCTGGATTCTGGGATGCTACCCTAGTTCCCCTGATCATTTTATTTTTCTGTGGGACTCTGGCAAGTTATTCTGGGCCTCAGTATTTGCATCTGTAAAATGAGGGCATAAAAATGTCCATCTCTGTTATATTTACCTTGCAGAGTTGTTAGGATGTGCCAATGAGTTAACACATGTGCAGGGACCTTGTAATTTAAACTCCTTTTCAAGTATTAGGCAAGGAGGTCATTGCTAATATTATTTGAGGGTGCAGCTGTGGAGGAGAACAAAGGTCTAAATTCCAGTGTTTGTTTAGGCTTGAGTGACACATTTCAGTGGATTATGTGAGGTAGAGATTTCTTGGTTTTGCCTGTTGGCATTTATCTCTCTAGGTGGGGAACAGCATCCCAATTTTCCCTCGGAAAACTTTCCCTCTTTCAGCATCAATCTGTACAGCTTAGAAGGAGCTCATTCATTCTGGTCCCTATAAGTGGACCAACTTTCCTTGTCCAGCCAATCAGTGCATTATAGCCCATGAGCTATATAGCAATTAGTCTGGGGATAGCCACATGATCCAATCTGGACAGATGAATGCCTGTCCTAAAACTTTTGCTGGAACTCTATGGAAAGAAGGATTCTTGGGGCATCTGGGTGGCTCTGTGGTTGAGTGTCTGCCTTCAGCTCAGGTCATGATCCTGGGGTCCTGGGATCAAGTCCTACATCAGGCTCCCCCTGCAGGGAGCCTGCTTCTCCCTCTGCCTTTATCTCTGCCTCTCTCTTTGTGTCTCTCATGAATGAATAAATAAAATCTTAGGAAAAAAAGAGAGAAGAGAGAGAGAAAGAAGGAAGGAAGGAAGGAAGGAAGGAAGGAAGAAAGAAAGAAAGAAAGAAAGAAAGAAAGAAAGAAAGAAAGAAAGAAAGAAAGAATTCTCTTTTCACTGGGATTGCTTAGCTGGTAGAACAGAATCCTGGAGTTATTAATCACTTTTGCCACCACATGAGAAAGGCCTGCCAAAGAATAAAAGTGGAGCTGAGAGATGGAAAGAGACTGAATCCTGATGATGCACTAAAATGCTGGATCCAGCCATGCCTGAATCTATCATGGACTTTTTGGCAACCATGAGCCAAAATGTTCCTCCTGTTTTTCTTCCTCAAGTCCATTTGAATTGAATTTTTGTCGTTGCAATCCTCCTGAGCTCTACATGTCTTAATAGACCAGCTACATTAGAGCAACCAGGGATCTCAAAGGCAGCCCGAATTGGCTGAGGCCTGGGGTGAAATATACCAGCTTTCAACAACCCCCTGGAACCCCCCCCCCACCACCACCCCGCATCAGAGGCACTGCCACCCAAGCTCAGGCTTTGCAGGAGGACGGGAAACATTTGCAAAGCTTCCTCACCAAGGCCTGCTGAGACCCTGCACTGACAATTAAAATTCAGTGACAATAAACAGCACTAATTAAAAGCAAAACTAAGTACTTAATAAGACAAATGAGGTGGCAGTATTAAAAGTCAGGATGAGAGAGCTGGCATTAATTAAAAACAAAGACTAATCTCTTCCCTCCTCTGAAAAAGCTGTGTCTGTGTGTGTCTAGAAAATGCTCAGATTTGTTAATGTAGTAAATGCCATGGGAAGAGGAAGATTCTGGTATTGGTTCTGCCTGGGGGTCAGGGTGGCAAGGGTCTTCCTAGCACAGGGGACATTTGGGCCAGGCCTTAGAGGATGAGCAGGAGCAGTAGGACAAAAGTGAAGGAAAGGATGGGGATGGGAGTGAGCAAAGACAGAGGCTTCAGTGGACACAGTATATTTCAGGAATGGAGAAATTCCTGGGAATGGAGCCTGGGGTGATTGGAGGGCCAGGGAGGAGGGGGAAATGGGACTTAAGAGAGAGAGCAGTCCGTGATTAACCCCATTACCTAAAGCAGTCTCCACCCAGACAGCCCTGCTTGTGTTTAGGGATCCAGAGGCTAAGACCACATCCTCTTCCAGACAGTTCAGCAGGGTGACCTAGGGTATGGGTGTGGGGACCAAGCCCATCCAGCCACTTACCAGCCTGACCAGCGTATTTGCCTCCCTGACCCTCAGTTTCCTTGTCTGTAGAATTAAATCTCAAATTATAATTATTGTGAGGATTAAATGAGATGGTGTATGGGAAGCCCCCAGTTCAAGTCTGGCACAAAACACCCACTCGTCAAGTAGGAGCTATCATGAATTTACATTATTAGTATTATTAATAATGACCTCAGCCACATTTTCCTAAAGAGACAGGAGCCAGCTCTAGCACTAGAAGGAAATGTCCCAGCCTTTTTGAAGCCAGAGTAAGTACATGAAGCATGACGATGATGACTAATGGAAATAACAGTGTGTGATATTATCATATGAGGATAACAGTTTAACTGTACTAAGCAAGGGTTGTTTGTTGAGTCCAATGGTTGTTGCTAGTGCTGTTGACTAACCCTGTGACCGGATTACCCTTGCCTCTCCCTGGGAAGCTGGGAGTGGCCACATGACCTGCTTTGGCCAGTAACCATTCCCAGGTGGAAACGAAACCATTGCATTCTTCACCACATTCCCCTTTCTCTATCTTGACAATCAAGGATGTATGAGGGTGGAGTCACCCTCAGCCGATGTTTCTGTGGGAGGACAAATGCAGAGAAGATACCCCCTACTAACCCACCACATCCGAGTGAGAAATAAATCTCTGGGGATCCCTGGGTGGCGCAGTGGTTTGGCGCCTGCCTTTGGCCCAGGGCGCGATCCTGGAGACCCGGGATCGAATCCCACGTCGGGCTGCCGGTGCATGGAGCCTGCTTCTCCCTCTGCCTATGTCTCTGCCTCTCTCTCTCTCTCTCTGTGACTATCATAAATAAATAAAAATTAAAAAAAAAAAATTTAAAAAAAAAAAAAAAAGAAATAAATCTCTGTTGCTCCAGCCACTGAAACTTTGGCGCTTATTTGTTACTGCAGCAACAACCTAACCCACCCTGTCTGTGTGCCCTACAGGCCAGGACTACGCTAAGTATTTCATGTGCAGATCTCATCTGAGCCTCAGAACAATCCAGAAAACACTATCTTTTACTACCCAGTTTTACAGATCAGGAAACTGAAGCCCAGAGAAGTCAAGTCCTTTGCCCAAGGATACACAGCCAGGGAGTCACAGCAGGATGCACATCCACACACGGAAGGCAGGGGAGAGCATCCAGAATTGATCTTCCTGGGAGATGTCTCTTGCTGGACTGCGGCCCCCCAAGCCTTTCCTTCCTCCCCTGGGTTATGAATATCTCCATGCCCTGAGTCTACAAATCCAAATACTGAACTGTAAAATGCAGACACTTACAGAATGCTCTCCAGGGCTCCCTGCACAGTCCAGCCAATTACCAGATTCCTTGATAAAGCAGAAACTTGCCTTTGTTGTGTTGTTAACCAAGCTTATCTCTGCTCCAGCTAGGCTGTGGTGTGCAAGGAAAAGAGGAAAAGCTCAGGACTGATTTTTGTGTTTGCGCATGCATGCCCAGACACACGGGACCCCAAACAGGAAAATGTGATGAGCCAGGTCTGTGTATTAAAACAAGTCATTTAGCTTAATGGCCCCTGGCTGCCACTCAGGCCCAAGATGCAATGAAACTCATTCTGATTAAAACCCAGCTGGAACGGACTTATCTGCAGCCCTAAATCTCATCATGCCACGGAGACCTGTGCCATCCTGACCCCTCCTCTACCTCCAGGACAAAATAGAGGAGAGAAGGGCATTTATCCCTTAAAAAAATGACAGCAGGCCTCATCCTCACAGCTGAAGAGCATTTTCACAACTCATGGACGAGAGACATAGCATTTCCATCTTACAGATGAGGAAATGGAGGCCCCAGTGTGTCAAGGTCACACTGGTAGCAAGTGGAATATCAAGGACACAGACCTGGGTCCTCTATAAATGAGCCTTCTAACCACCCTGCTCTATTGACTATTGATGCAAATTATATAATATTTGGCTAAGCATAATATTAATTTGCTGTTTTCAAATGGCAAATATGGTTGCATAGTGGCAGCACTGTACGGTCTAACCCAATAATAAAAATAGCTTTGCTGGATATTTTCTATTCACCCTCCACCCGGCTCTGTGCACTGGGAGAATGTCCTGTGTGGTATTGGTGGCTCTCCTGCCCTCTGGCTCTTGGATTTTTCTAATGGGAGGCACCAGCAGATGACTGGAGGAAGGGAAGAGAGAGGCTGGGACATTTAATCCCCCTGGACCCCTCATTCTGGCCACCATGGCTGTTGGGGGTCACAGTACCTATCAGGAGAACCCCTCCATACAACTCTTTCGCTTCTGAGTCCATAGGTGTTCCCTTCCTGCCCCTCCAGGCCTAGAGATGGTGATGGCTCCCTCTGTTGGGTGCTGGGCCATTGAGCATCCAAGACCTGCTAGATTGACTATAAATGTCTCTTCGTTAAACTCTCCTCATTTATTCCTCTGGGCGTGCAACCAGTTTCTGGGTGCCTGCCACATGCCAGGCACTGTTCGAGGTACTTAGCTCACCTAATCTTCACAATGACCTGATGAACGATAATTACTCCTCTTTATAGATGAGGCATCCAGAGTACAGAGAAGTCAGGTAACTTCTCTCAGGTCACACAGCTAATAAATGATAGGGACACATTTAGAATCCCAGCAGTGTGGCTCCAGAGCCTGTGCTTATGACCAGTTCACTCTCCTGCCTTGAGGCTCTGTCCTTAGCAAAGATGGGATGGCACAGAAATTAAGAGCACCAGCCTTCATGGGCAATTTACAAAAAAAAATTGAGGCAGGCTCTGACATTACTCCTATTCCTGAGGCTCATAGTGGTATGCTAATTTACCCAAGGTCACCAGCCAGGAATGGTGGAGCCAGCCAGCTTAGAGACCCCAGTGTGTCTCCCTTCAAATGCCAACACTCTTAACCACTACTCTGGACCATCACTCTTATAACACAGCCACCTGGACAGACCTGCCACCAACAGGAGTGAGGTACAGTGAGGGAGACTGGCTTAGGTAAAGAATGGCTTTCTCATCCTCAGAAGTATCAAAAGGAGGGTGTGCTACTTTGAGGGGTGAGGAGCTCCCATTGCTGGAAGTAATCCAACACAGACAGCAAAACTACTTGTTGTGGCTGCTGTAAAGAGGGTGATGTGCTTTTCTGAAATGGCCTCCCCTTTCTGCATTTGGAAAGCAGCAGCTCAAGCTCACGGAATCCTCCCAATCCAGTCATATGTGGGCAAAACTCCTTGCATTGACTCCCTGACTTGGCCTGACTCTCTTATCAAGCAGGCAGGGCCAGTGTCTTAAGACAGAAAGATTAAGTACTCTGACCTTGGGTGCTCCCTGCCCCAGGAAAATGCATACTTTCACTTCATCCTTGTGAAGCAGAGGCAATTAGGGCCCAGGAAAGGCTCTACTTATTTTCTTGCCTTGGCATAACACACACACACACGCATATACACGTCACCCTCATTTCACCATGGTACAAATTTAATGACAGAATTTTCCTTTGAGAGCTCAGGCTTTGGAGTCACATGGACCTGGGTCCAACCCTCCCCTCCCCCCGCCACTCCAATGCTAAACCCAAGCTGGGTGAGTCTGGCAAACTTTAATAGTTTTCTTAGAGGCTCAATCTCCTCATTTGTAAAATGGGTGCTGTGACAGCCCCTACTTCCTAGGGCTGGTGAGAGTGGGAGTGGAAAACAGAATGGTAAAGACAACTGCTCCCAGTGCTGGCACAGGTGTTACCTAGGTGTTCTTCCAGAACCCCCTCCACCCAAAAAATAATGGGTTAGAATCTCCAGCCAGGAGGATACCTCTTGCCTTGCATACACAGTGTGGCCATGGCCCCTTCCCTGGGGTGTGGATGCTAAGAAATCTGAGACCACTTCAAAAAGAACAAAAAGCTTCTCTTCGTTGCCATGAATAATAGATCTTGAAGACTTGCCTCCCTCCATCCTCTATCCTGCCCAGGGCCTCCTGGCACTCCAGGTGGGAGAAAGTAACAGAAAAAGGAATTTTGGTTGGTATTGGCTGAAGAACCTGAATGAACCAGAAAGTTCCTGTCTCTCTCCCTGTGTCCCCATAGAAGCAGCCATCAGAATATCAAGTATGGATGGAGCCCTCTGTGATTTACAAAGCCCTTGGTCTTCATAGTTGCCTGGGCAGGTGGGCACTAGGCCCTCATCCCTGGAGGCAGAGGAGTGCAGAGGTTGAGAGGGGCCAAGCTGCCAGTGCTCAAAACCTAGCTCTGTGTCTTCCTATCTGTGTGTGAGGACAGTCACTTAACCTCTCTGTGCCTCACTTCCCTCATACGAAAGCCAGAGATGACAGTAACAGTGAGAACAGTATTTCCCTCAGGACATCAAAGGATTAAATGAGTTAATACTTTTTAAAGAGCTTGGACCAGTGCCTGGCACATGGTTGGCATGAAATAAAGAGGAACAAGTCACCCTGGTCACATCTCTGGGGTATAAAGGCTGGTAGTGACACCTGTAATGGCATTATTGTCTATCAGGTGCCAGAGGCTGCACTATGTGCTTTACACACATGGGCTCACATAATGCTTGCAAAGAGACACCACTGAGTCCCTCTCACAAACAGAAAAATTAAGGTTTGTAGGGGTTAACTAGCTTTCCCCAAGATTGAATCAGAGCTAATAAGTAACAGGGCTGGGAGTCAGGCACAGTTCAACTTCACTCATCTACCATCCTCTTCCTCCTGCCATTCCCCTTCATTGAGCCCCCAAATCAACAGAGAGTATTCATTCTGTTCCAGCACAGCCATATCTAACTTAATCCTCATCTCAGTCTTTAGCTCCATTTTGTACTAGGAAACTGAGGCAAGGAGAGGTTAGGTATTGACCCAAAGTCTCCAGCTAAAGAGATGGCAGAGTGAGTATCCAAACCTCAGATGTCAGAGTCCATTTTTATATGCACCACACACGTGCATGTGCACATACACACAATACCTTCAGATACATCAGACAAGTCACTGTCCATCCTTTGACTTGAAGATCTTCTGAAGAGACATTACATTAAAACTATATCTGGGGCGCCTGGGTGGCTCAGTTGGTTAAGTCATGGGTCAGATCGTATCTCGTGATCTCAGGGTCTGGGGATTGAGCCCCATGTTGGGCTCCTTGCTCAGCGGGGAGCCGGCTTCTCCCTCTCCCTCCACCCCTCCGCCTGCTCGTTCTCTCTCTCTCTCTCTCTCTCTCTCTCTCTCCCTCTCAAATAAATAAAATCTTTTAAAAAACTACATTTGAAGCTGATCTAGTTTCTCTTCTTTTCAAAGCTACTCACTCTAGTAGGTGAAGCATTTTATTGCATTAGGGTCTGACATGGACACACAGATCCTCTCAACATCCAGATTTCCAGGGACTTACATGAGCTCTCAAAAGTGTATGAAGCCAACAGCAAAAATGTGGAACACAGGCCATGGTCCAGTTTGTCCTGGGGCAGCAAGGGAAATGGTTAAATTGATGGCCCTCAACGATCATGCCTTCCACCTTACGTAGTTCCTTCAACACTCAGTCTGGACTTAGCTTTCTTTGGTCAATGGGAAATCAATAAATATGACACAAGCAGAGTTGAGGTCCTCATTAGAATGCCATGGACTAAGATATGGAAAGGTTGGCTCCCTAAAAGAAAATTGGAGTGTTGGAATCAGGAAGAGGAGGAACACATGTCTGCTCCTCATCCCACCTCCCTCGCGCCCCACCCTCGTGGAACTGTCAGTCTTGTGGAGAATGATTTCTGTGAGCTGTGGGAAGCTAAGCCATGAGTTTCTGGGTTCTAAGTACATTGCTGGGGTTCTCCCAGGTGGAGAAAGCCCACCTGAGGGAGAGGTCAACCCAGAAGAAAGCAGAGCTAGATGATTGGAACTCAATCCAAATGCTATTTTTGAGCTACTGGATCCAGTAAAGCCTCAGCTGTGTTGTGGACTCTTCTATTACATTAGCCAATCAATGTCCCTTGTATCACTTGAACTAGCCTGAGTGAGGCTAGTTGTGAGGTGAGAAAACACTCTCATGACTCTTAGATGGGCACCAATCCCATTACGAGGGGCCCAGTCTCATGAATGCAGTTAGCTCTCATCACCTCGCACAGTGAGGTTTACAATTGATGAAATCCTGATTGATACAATTTACAATTTTACAATTGAGTGAGGTTTACAATTAATGTAATTCTGATTGATACACACATACACACACACACTCAGAATCGATTCCTGTGACTTGCAGATTCTGTACTTGTGAATTTGCCTACTCACTAAAATTTATTTGTAACCCCCAAAGCAATATTTGTAGCACTTTCATGGTCATTTACACACACACACACACACACACACACACACACACACACACACACACACACAGAAGCCAGAAAAAACTGAGTTGCCCAACATGCAAAAGCCCAACCAGCTAAAGTCTAACTGGTGACTCTGCCTTCAGCTCTCATACTGTACACAAGTCTATTTTTCAAGTTCTTGTTTAGTGCCACGTTGTTTGCATCTTCACTGGTGATTTCACTGTTTAATATGTCCCCTATAGCACAGAGCTGGGGTGCTGTCTGGTGTTCCTGAGTGCAAGAAGGCTGCGATGTGCCTTATAGAGAAAACATGCTTGTAAGATAAGTTCATGTGCCATGAATTACAGTCCTGTTGGCCCTGAGTTCAATGCTAATGTATCAACAATACTATATACTGGTATGGAGTGGATGTTTGTGTCCTCCTCTCAAGACCCAAGTGTTGAGAACTACCCCCATAATGTAATGGTATTAGCAGGTGTGGCCTGTGCAAGGTGATGAGAGCTAACTGCATTCATGAGACTGGGACCCTTGTGATGGGATTGGTGTCCATCTAAGAGTCATGAGAGTGCTTTCTTACCTCTCAGCCCCCTGCCATGTAAACACACAACAAGAAGTCAGCAGTGCACAGGCCAGAAGAGGATCCTCACCAGAACCCAACACTGCTGGCACCCTGACTTCAGGCTTCCAGCCTCCAGAGTGGTGAAAAATAAATTTCTGTTCTTTATAACCCATCCAGTTTAAGGTAGTTTGTTACAGTAGCCTGAACAAAGACGCGTTTGAGTAAGATGTCTTTAAACAGAAACACATAAAATAAAGGATATGTGTGGATCGGTTGGTGAAGTGTGATGAGAGGCTTATGGGGACCTAACCCCCTATTTCCCTCAGGAGCAATGATTCAGTATTTGCTAATTCAGTGATCATGGTGACTTTGTAGAATGTAACTACTCCAAATAATGTGAATCCACTTTCTCTCTCTCTCATATGAATATGTATGTGTGTGTGTGTGTGTGTGTGTATACATTAGTACATTATATGCATAATGTGTAACAATATGTCATATATCTTCTGAATATGTGGATGTTTATATATATAATATACTAGACTAATCAGCAAGTGCTTCTACATTTCCACTTTTCCTTCTATGATAGGGACTATCAAGTGGGGCAAACACTTAGTAGTTTGATCTGTTTTCTGTTTTATTTTTTTAGAATGTGGTTGAGGCAAGGGGTAGATAACGAGATAATTGATGTAAAGAGCCAATTTGGGAGGAAAAGTGCCAAGGACCTACAAAGTACTGTCATTATGGCTTGTCTCCTGGCCAACTTCTCCCACGAGACGCCCAAGGTGCATTTCAAACCCCGTTCATCCAACCATTCACCTTTCTGGAGCAGAACGAGGTGAACTGGTAGAATGGAAACCAGCCAGTGGTGAACACATTGGTTTGGGGATTCGCCAGGGATGGAAAACTTACAGGAATTGTCTAGCACATTCTGTCTAGCACTGTCTAGCTTTTCTGGAGTCTGATCGGATAATGAACGAGGGCTGGGAGCAAATGGGTTTCTAAGTGTCTTTGCAACCTCTAGTGTCCACGGCGCACACTCTGAGGCAAAAAGTTTGCAAGCGAGCTGGGGGCAGTTGCCAGTGGGTTCCTCTCCAACCAGGCTGCCAGCTCAGTTTCTACAATAAACCGGGTCACTGATGAGGGCTGATTTGAGGGAATACGAAGATCCTCGTCTTTCAAAGTGGAGGACAAGTGTGTCCCCTTGGCCCTGATTTTTAGCTCTTTTTGAGAAAAGAAACTTGAGGAAAGAAAGGGATGCATGAAGGTCATTTCTGTCTGAAAGATGAGTGGAGGCCTTGCAGCTATCTGTTTTTGGTCTGGTTTGAGTGAACAGACTTTCGTATGAAAATCAAGAAAGGAAACAAAAGTGTCCCCTAACAAGCCTTCATGGGACCTAGGGACACAGAAGACCAAGCTCCTGGAAAGCCAACTGATCCTGGGAAAACTGAAGCCAGGGTCTGAATCTAGAGGCATGAGGAGGAGGTGACACTCAGCCCCTCCAACAGCCACTTCACCTGGTGCTTCTGGAAACATCCTCAGAACCTCTCCTCAATCATTACCCTTCCTAGGAAACCAACCTGTGTTCGGCTAAGGAACCCATAAGACAGGGAGTGGCTAAACACAGACACTTCACTGGCACTGTCCTGGCTCAGTCCCTTGCTAGCCTGGAACCCTGGGCATGTTCCCTGGCCTCTCTGTACCTCATTTCCCATATCTGGAAAATGGGGATTACAAATGTTCCTTCTTCTCAGAGCTGATTGATGAAATGAGGCATGCCAAGTTCCCAGCACGGTGCTGGCCCATACTAAATGCTTGGTAACTGGTAGCTCTCATTTCAGAAAAAGAAAAAAAAAGTCAATTCTAGCATGAAGTCCTGGTTGCCAGGCACAGCCTGTAAGGTTTGAACTTAATACTCTTCTCTTCTGGTTTCTTCCACCTTCAGCGCCTCATGTCAACTCCCAGGTGTTCATCTTCAAACTGATGAGCTTTGGTGCTCTTTAAAATACCCAGGTGGTGAGCTTCCTGGGGTCCAGCTCCCCAGGATGATGAGCAAGGATGCCGGATTAGCCAGATGGAAGTGGGTAAGAACTGCGAAAGGCACTCTGACACATCCTGGGAGACCCTCGTCAGCTCTGCCATTTGCACAGCACTTTGATCTCTACAAAGATTTCACACACATGAGAGCATCCCCCTCAAGCTTCGTAACTGCTTTGCAAGTCACATAAGATGGGAAGATATGGCCCCACTTTACGGGTGCCAGACTAGTACGGGTAAGGGGACTTGTCAAAGGCACAATGGTGGTAAACAGGCGGGCTGCCTTAGAAAATCCCTGGCTGCACCCTAGAATCAGGGATTGGGGGGCAGTGGAAAATGCTAATTCCTGCATATGGGAATTAAAATAAAATATGACATAAAACTATATACAAATTAAAAACGAACAAAAATGTTAATTCCAGGATCCCGACCAAACCACCAAAAGAGGAAACTCGTGGTGGGTACTGGCATTATACTTTTTGAAAATCCTCCTGGTGATTATAATGTGCAGCCAGGACAGGGACCCACCAGCTTGTAACCACATGTCCCTCTCCACACCCTCTTCGGGTCCCTGTCCCTCCTGGGGACACCTTAAACATGGTGGCGCCTCAGTCCCCTGGAGGACTCCTGAAAACATACTGATGCCTGCTTGCCAGCCCCAGGAGCTTCTGTTTTAGGAGGTCTGGGACAGAGCCCAAGAGTTTGCATTTCTAATAAGTTCTGGGCGACGCTGATGCTGCTGGTCTGGGGACTGCACTCTGCAAACCACCACTTTACACAACGCTAGAAAAAAGTGGACCCGTGAAACTGAAGTTTCCTGGCTCACTGTCTCCTTTCTGCGGGCAATGCTCTCACCCTGAGTGGGAGCAAATAAATCTGGGGTGTGCTGGTCAATGTCACCAGAAATCTGGGAAGGCCTAGGGAGGCTGAGGGCTTTGGGGCTTCTCCTCCTCTTGTTTCTCTCCTTTTAAAAGCAATCCTGAAGAGACGGTTCCTGAGCATTAGCTGTTTGTTCCCCTGCACGCGGCCCAAACCCTTTGCCTGCAATGCAGGTCTTCTTAAATATTGAATAAGTCTGTTTCCACCAGCTGCCATGGCCAGGGCCGAGGGAATGCGGATATTGACAAAGTCTTAATGTGATTAATCAGGTTAAAAAGATCAGGGTGCTGAGCTGGTTTCATAAAAGACCTTCACTTTTTTATCACCAAAACCTCTGGTGCCTCAACACCTTCCCCATCCCTCTCCCACCCCTTCCAGGGCTTGGGGATTTATTTTATTTTATATTTTATATTTTATTTTATTTTATTTATTTATTTTCTGCCTCTGCTCTTGCTGTTCAGTGAACCATTAGGTGAATTAGAATAGCCTGGGTAGTGGATCAGGTTTTGAACAAGAGCAAAAAGCATCAGATGGACACAGTCAGCGTTCAGTCATCCAGCAAATACTTACTGAGCACCTACTGTGTGCCGGATGCTGTGGGATACAGTGCGCTTAGTGGACAGGGGTAACTAAAACAGCCAAATATTCCTGTTCTGTTGGAGCTGGGGAGATAGACCATGCACCAAAGAAATAAGTAATATAGTAAGATAGTGTGTCACATGGTGCTAAGTGCTAAGGAGAAATATGGAGCAGCAGACAAGGAGGAGGTAGGATTCTGGCACGAGGTTGCAATTTTAACTAAGACAATCAGAAAAGGCCTCTCTGAGAAGGTGATGTTGGAGGAAAGGCCTACAGAAGGTGAGGCAGTGGACAGAGGAGAGGGTAGAAAGGATTAACGAGGCCCCTTCTACAATGTTGAGCTCCGAGATTTCATTATCCTCATCATGATCATCACCATAAAGATGGTAATAACTAATGTTTATTGAGCATATCTCATGTGCCATGTGTGTTCCAAACAAAGACTGTATATATTGGCTCATTAAATCTCCCCCCAAAATCCAATGAGGTCAATGTTATCACTATCCCCATTTTCCAAATGAGGAAACGGACATGTAGGGTGGTTTAATAACTTGCTCAAAGTCACACAGCAGCAGAGCTGGATTTAAACCCAGGTGGACTGACAATTATCCCTACCCCATCTCTCTCCAGATTTTCAGGGAGGAGCCCCACTCTGTGATTCACCGCAAAACAAATTCTCTCCCTGGTTGGGATTGCACTGCCCTCTCCGCCTTCAGAGAGGGGGGCGTGGTTCAGTGCTGTAAAGAGGGTGGGGCACAGGGGGCTCGGCCAATACACAAAGCTGTCTGTGTGTCAGTGTAGAGTATTCATCAAATTTCTCCAAGACCTCCTCTGGATGCAAATCCTGTGCTGCAGCTAAGGAGGCTTTTACAAAACAGATCAGATCAGGTCATCTGCTTGTAAAAACAGAATTTTTCTCAGAACTGCTCTCAGAATAAAGACAAGATGCCACACCATGGCCCTGCAGTTACCACCAACTCATCTCACACTGGGCTCCCCCCCCTCAACCTTGCTCAACTGGCCTTCATTCAGATCCTTGAAGCCTTTCACATGCTGTTCTTGCTGCCATAATTGTCCTTTTTTCTTTGCTTTACTCAGTGAACGCCTATTCATCCTTCAGCTCTCTGGTCAAATGTCACTGCCTCAGGGGAGCCCTCCCAGATTAGGTCAGATTTCCTTGTGATGCTCCCTCATAGACCTCTTTGGAACTCTTGTCTCAGTTTTTAATTATATATATAATATCCACATGCATGATTACTGATATAGGTTTACCTCCTCCAGAGAGAGGACCAAATCGAAATTATTTTCTACTATATCCCAGCACTGAGCACCGTGCCTGGCAAATGTTATAAATGACCAAACAGAAGGTAAGGTTCCTCCCAACCAAATATTCTTCAGAAAGCAGAAATTCCTCTTCTATCCAAATTGTTTTTCACACTGTCAAGCGCCTATCATTCTCTCTCTCAATTTATTTTACATAACAAAATAGTTCAAGTAAGTTCTCAACTACTCAACCACCAGTCAAATCCAAAAGGTGAAGGGTAGTTACAGTAGATAAATTTTGTTAAAATCATAAAACTTTCCTTACTTTTCTGGTTTAATTATTTTTTCAATACATATCAGCAGCAGAAAAAAGGTTTTATTGATTGATTGTTTTATATAATATGTGATTTTAAGTATGTGTGTAATACAATTAATGAAGCAAATATTATAAATGGACATTCGATCATTTCATCTACATCCCTAGTAGTTTTTGCTTTCTTTCTTCCAGTTCCTAATAGATTATTACTTATGTCTGGCAAAACATTTTGTGGGAATCACTAAGTGCTGGAGGTACTGGTGGCTCTAGCTGCTGGCACCCATTGGGAAGGATCCTGAAGCCACTGAATTAACCATCTGCTTTTCTCCAGTCTCTGTGACTGTCATTTGTCACTTTTTAAAAAAAGATTTTATTTATTTATTTATTTATTTATTTATTTATTTATTTATTCATGAGAGAGAGAGAGAGAAAGAGGCAGAGACAGAGTGAGAAGCACGCTCCCCGCAGAGCAGGGGACTCCTGATGTGGGACTCGATCCCAGGACCTTGGGATCACCACTTGAGCCTAAGGCAGATGTTCAACTGGCTGAGCCACCCAGGTGCCCCATTTTGTCACTTTCTGTCAGATTTGTGCTCTGTCATTGGCCTGGTGGACCCGCTATGCTTTGGAGCTCTGTGATTTGGCCACTGTCTCCCCAAGGGGACTAAACCTTTCTCTGGAAAATCGGTTTACCTCCCAAGGAGCTTACCTCTTTCATCTGTAAATGGAATCCGTAAGTGCAACCCTCCTTTTTGGGAGGTTACTTAAAAAAAAAAAAAACAAACACTGACTCTAGAAGTAACTTTTTTAAAAAAAAGAGTTCTGTGTAACAGTAAGCAGCTGGCGTTTATGCAGTTGCGTATACACATTCTGGGCACTGTTCTGGGCACTTCGGATATGTATTACCTCAAAGGGTCCTCACAGCACCCCTGTGAGGAAGGCGCCATTATTATTCCCATCTCACAGGGGAGGAAACGGAGTCCAGAGAGGCCAAGTAACTTGCCCAAGGTCACAGGCTGGCAAGTTGCACAGCCCGAATTGCAATGTGGAGGCAGTGCCTGTGCTTCTAATCGCTGATCAGTGCCCTCCTGTCCTTCATCGGAATAACATTCATGCTTAATGTGTGGGAAATATCAGAAAGGGAGACAGAACATAAAGACTGCTAACTCTGGGAAACGAACTAGGGGTGGTAGAAGGGGAGGAGGGCGGGGGGTGGGAGTGAATGGGTGACGGGCACTGGGTGTTATTCTGTATGTTAGTAAATTGAACACCAATAAAAAAAAATAAAAAAAAAATAAAAAAAAAAAGATCTCAAATCCAAGCCAGGAGGAACTGAAGACTACAGAATCCATTGCTGCAGAGCTTCATATTAAAGAAAGAAATTCTAAGCTGCTCAATCTTCATGACAACTCCTAACAATAAGTGGTGACTGGTTATCTCATTTTACAGAACAGAAGAATGAGGCCCTGGGAAGTTCCTTTCTTCGCTAGGAAAATTCTGTATTGACTTTGGTGTCCAAAAGATCTGGGTTTGAGTCCTGAATCTACCCTTGACCGGCAGTGTGAATTTGGGGAACTGAGACCTCTCTGTCCTCTCTAGCTTCAGAAGTCTGGTCTGCAAAATGGGCATGAAAGCAACGCCTCCTTCACATGCCCTGCAAGGATTAGAAGAGATCACTTATATACGTGCAAAGCACAAGGTCGAGCCCCCTGTCACTGCTCTGTGACTTTGTGGACAAGAGCCAATTCATTTGCTTCCTGTGTGAAGGTGCAGCTCTGGAGCACCACCCCTGGGTGGCACAGCCAGGATTTGAACCCAGCTGGATACTCTTAGTTCACTGGTCTTTTTAGCAAGAGGATGGTGAAATGCTACAAGCAGGCAGGGACACCCCCCTGCATCAGAGATCCCCCTGCAGTAGAGACTTAGGCCACTCTACAGTCTGTGTCAACCAGAAATCTCAGACCTGTGGTGCCTCCCCAGGATGAAGACTCCCATCCCACACCTGCTGCCATGACAACCAGAGGGAAAATTTTCCAGAGCAGGATTCTGTTCAGTCCCAGGGCCTATGTGTGTGTGTGTGGGGGGGGGGGGGGGGGGCCTTTGGTCTTCTGGCCACTTGAAGACTTCACTACCAACTTCTATGGTATTTTACCCTCTGAGTGTGTTCAGGACCAACACGAGGCTGTCTGCTACCACCAGTCGATTTCCAGAAGCCATGTCAGTGTTAGAGGAGAAACCCCAGTCTTGGAGGCTACACAGAGGCAGTTGATGTGGCTGACTCTGGAATGGGACCAGGGGCTCTCCACATAGATGGAGAAATAACTACTCAACAGGGTGGCCTCAGCCAGGACTCTGCTCCCCAACACACATCCACACAGGGGAGATCCAGCAGAACATGGAGGGGAATAAATATCTACTTATCCACTCCCTCAGCAGGGTGCCAACTAAAAAAAGTTTCATCACACAAAGCAATGGCATGCATCCTCTCGCTTTACTTCCAACGACCTTATCCAATGAATACTATCATTCTCCCCATTTTACAGAGGAAGAAACTAAAGCTCAGAGGGGCAAAGTCACTTTGTCAAAGGTCACACAGCCAGTGGGTATTACAATCTGATCCAAACACACATCTGCCTGGCTCCAAACCCTACCGATTTGACCACTGCCTCCCTCTCCATACCCATGGGGCATCATGAGTGGGTGCTCAGTGTTTGTTGAGCAAGCAATCAAAGGATAAACAGTGAAGCATTTTGCCGCACCTCCCCAGTGACTATTAAATCTCTATTAAAATAAGTCTCTGTGTCCTGAAACCCCAGCTGGTTAGTACAGGAAAGTCCCAGATATATTCCAGGGACCTGGAAGGAGGCTAACATAAGAGAATGGGTAAAATGTGTGGGTGTTAATGCCTGGGAATATAGCAACAATCAGAAGCAAAAGATTAGATGCATGTTTTGCAATATGGAAGGATCTTAAAAACACGGTGCTGAGTGAAAAAACAAGTGAGCAACAAGGAGGTTTATATATACCATTCATATAAGTTAGAAGTACATATTTTGAAGGTGCATTTACAAACAAAAGAGATGTCCGTTCAATGGGATAGACGGGTTGCCTGCGAGGAGAGAGGAATGGCCTATGAGGATAAGGAGATTAAATAATGAAAATTTGAGAAGGAAATCTTTAGGGTTCAAGGGTGGTCTTGTCCTAGGAAATGAGGAAAAAACTTCATTGTCAGCACCTGTGCCAGAACAAAAATTTATTTACGAAGCAGATGAGTTCTCAGTGGAAAACTGAGAGGCTACAAATGAGGCCAGCTTTCCTCACACTATAATCCCAGGAGCAAAGCCCCCTCCTGGCCACCAGCATGGGAGCGCTATTTATTTCTCCCTGGGGATTCATCTCCAAAGAGGCACGTGTTGTTCAGAAGAGGTCATGCACCCAGACCCCTCTGGAGATAAGACACAGAGAATTCATATGCCTGTCCCAGCCAGATAAACCCTCCCAAGGAGGGCAGGGGTGGGGGGCAGAAAAAAACAAATCTAAAGAAATGGCAGCAGGTCTCTTTCTGAGAGGCAAAGGAAGTGTGTTATTGGTCTGCACCTTACATGTCCCCTCTAGGGGTGGGGACATCTTGCTTTTGGCTTCTGGGACGTGCCAATGCTGATGACTTCCTCTGGCCAGGGCTAGCCAGCTTGGGTGAACAACATGGAGGTCTCTGACAATCAGAGAGAATGCTTCAAATGCCAGGAACTCGTGTCTTCCATCCTGCCTAGCAGCCCTTCCCACAAGCCCCCCAACTCCAGACCTTTGGGGGAAATACTTGGCCATGTCCCTGCCTGACATGGCAGCAGCAGAAGCCACTTCCAGTATGTTGCTTAGCACTGGCAGATTAATCCAGCCACTGCTCATGAAAGAAAAAATCCTGAGCTGCTGCCTTTCCCTCTGGGGAGAGAGGGATGGTGCATTTTAGCAAGCATAGAAGGAGCATTTGCAATCTCCCTAAAAGGCACCCCCCTCACTTGGCATATGCCGTTGCTCTTGCTTCTTAAGCCACTGGTCCCTGGTTGCAGTCAAGGTCCCTCTCCACATCCCCAGATTCAGATCTGCTGCATTAATGACAATAACAGGTCCTGTCTCCCTGGGAATGGGCCCTGACTCCTCCCACACCCCCACATCCGATCCCTCCATAAGACCTATCTGTGATCCTGCAAAGTCCACAAAAATCTGACCACCTTCTTCCTTGCCACCACCTGGCCCCATCACTAGTCCCCCAATCTCTGGTTTCCCAGCTTCCACCATTGCCGCCTGCAGTCCTTTCTCCACTAACCAAAGTGATCATGACCAAGACTGTAAATTAGATCATTTCACTTTCCTGATGAGAACCCTCCCCTGGCATAAAATCAAATCCAGACTCCTTGTCTGCACTGGAGTCCTGCATGACTTGGCCCTTAGCCCTCAGCCCCCAGCCCACCTCGCTCCCCTCACCTTCCCCTCCTGCCACTTACACTGGTCTTCTTGCTATTCCTTCAAGACACCACAGTTGTCTCTGCCTCTGTACTTCTGTTCTCTCAGCCTGGATTGTTTTGGTTCTTTCTAGAATCTCAACTTTCAATCCAAACATTGCCATCCCTGAAAGTTTCCCCTGGTTACCCTTTTTTTTTTTTAAATCTATATGTAACTAAATTAGCTCTCTTCCCCCTACCTACCACTTGTCTTCTTCTATCATGTCCTATGGTTTCCTAAAATCATTTTATTGATGTGTTTATTTATTCACTGCCTTTGTAAGCTCTAGGAGGGTAGAGAACTCTGTCTCGTTCACCACTGAATCCCCAATGACTACAGCAGTGCCTGGCACATGGTAGTGAATGATAAATATTTGGGAATGAATTGGCCAAAAGCAGTGCTTCTCAAAGTGGGGTCCCTGGAGCGGGCAGCAATTACATCGTTGGAAATGATATGTGGTTCTAAGTTCCACTAGAATCAGAAAGTCTGACTTAACCACCCTTCAGAGAATTCTGACAAAGGCTCAAGTGTGAGGATGTCTGGCACAGAACCATCTGCAATCTTTCACCGGATCCCCTCTTGTGACAAATGAACAAATAACTAGCTGGGTGGTCAGCCTTGCCGGGGGAACGGGGTAGGGAGGGAGGAGGGAGTCAACCCCCTGCCCTTGACTGACCACTGGCCTCTGCAGACCCAGGCAGTCTCTACTCTCCAGTCATGCGGAGGATGCTGTGTGGTGCAGGGTGGGTGCTTCAGAGACCACTGTGTCCTTCCCCCTGAGTAGGAGAGCAGGTAACTCCCCCAGAAAGCCACGTCTCTGGTCTTGGGAGAACTCTTCAAAATTCCAAGCATTTGACATAGAGCTAAGATGACCTCAACTCACCCTGGTTTGCCCAAATCTTTTCTAGTTTGAGCACACGGAGAGCCCAGCATGCCAAGAATCCTCTGTCCTAGGCAAACTGGGACTGTTGATCACCCTACTTGGGGTCTCGGGGGCTCACAAGTGCTTTCCCTTCACAAGCCACACAGTGTATCGACATAGATAAGAGAAAGATGGGATGGGGCAGGGCAGGAGTAAGGAGAGGAGGACAGCAAGAGAGTGAGAAAAAAAGAGGGGCAGAGATGGGCAGGGACACAGGAGAGAGGAGACAGAGGATTTTAGAAGGGTAGCAGAAATGGACAAGGGGACAGAGGTGGTGAAAAGAGGAAAGAGATCCAGAGAGAAAAAAATTTGGGGACACAGTGGCGCTAGAGTGACAAAGGAAAAAGCTGACAGGTAGAGGGGGATGGGCACAAGTGGAAGGCTGAGGGCCAGAATGGACCACACAGATGCTTTTTTGGCAGCATCTCGCATGGAAGGCCTCCCGATAAACTTTGAGAAATCATTTCTCCTCCCAGCAGCCCCAGAACGCCGCCCCGCCGTCAGCGGCTGGCACTGGAACCCGCTTACATAATCTGTTCTCTACTGAGAGCTGCTTCCATTCACAAGTCGTTGCTTGTCATTGTGTAGGTGCATTAAAGAGGAAAAAAAGGAAAGAAAGGAAGAAAAACAGAAAGAAAAAGGCAACTGAATGAACTCACTCAGATTATATTGAGAGATGAGGAGACTTTCCCCCCTCTCTTCTCTAAATAAACCCTTCCCAAACCACACATCATTGTGATGCTGTCAGATGGTTTTCCTCTTGTTGATTAATTGCAAAGGGGTGGGCAAAACCCCCAGCTTCCTGAGGCATGTTATCTTGCTCACTAACTGGATTACTAAGCCAGAGTCTGACACGGCTCCATTACAATGAGATATAAGCGTGCGTTATGTCATTAAAACTAATGACAGCAAGACAATTACTTCGAGGAAACCACGGTGACATTGCATACGGCAGCACAGTGCCTTGGTGGAGCTGCAGCCCACATTTCCCTGGCCCCAAAGGAAAGCAAATCGGGCTGAGAACCAGCTCCGTTCTCTCAAATCCCAAAGGCCTGGCCAGGCTAGAGAGCAGACTGATCACCGCTGCCTCGCCACTGAGCCATCCAAAAACCTAAGTCCCTAGATCCTGCCTGAGAAAGAAGTGCCCCCCATCCCTGGGTGCTCAGAAGTTGCAGGGAATGGGGTCAACACTGCTAGATCAAGCTCGTGCTCCTGTGGGAAACAGGGATTCGGTGGCAGAGAGTAAGTGGTTGGGTGCTAGGGAGGCAACAGTCCTGGATCTTACCCTGCTCAGCCCCTTGGGAAATGGTGAGCAGCAGTGGAGAGAACCCTGGGAGAAAGTCCACGGGTTGCAACACACCTAGACCTGTTATAACTAACCCCTATAAAGTATTCTGCATTTCAAAAACACTCCTTTGTCTATAGCAGTGGAGGCTTGTGCAAACACTGTCTCAAGGCCCTGCACTCAGAGCTTCTGATGGAGTGGGTCGAAGGCACACCCCTGGAATCTGTCTTGGATTCTCTTAGACATCGAGAGCTTTCTACCCCCAGCAGAAGGTAAATCCAGAAACATGTGCCTTTGCTGTCTTTTGTCCCTTCTTTTACCTGCAAGTTCAGTGTGTGCAGACTCCATCCCCACTCCAAAAAAGCTCTCCCCTCACTTTCTGGAAGGGATTTTCCAACTCCCCCTCAGTAAAGTGTAAATGACTAATAAGGCTAGATGTGTTATCCCATCCCAAGCATCTGCTCTTTGGCCAAGAGCAAAGCCTTAAGACAAACAAAACAAACGAAGCTTTAACAATGGACTTTCAGATGTCACTGAACTGAGTGAAAACACCCTAAAGAGGGTGGCCCAGGAAACCCTCTCTCTGTACCACCCCCCAAAGGCTTACATATTGTAGGCAGCCATTTCCTTAATCTAAGTCCCACAAAAGATTGTGTCTTTGTCACCAGTTTATTCCCAATACCCACCATGGTGCCAGGCATACTGTAAGTATTCAATAAATGTATGGTATACAAGTTAAGTGTCAGAGATGCTCTCTGGTAGGAGGAGAGAGAGGCCTTGCCTTTGCCTGTTGTAGATACGAGATGAAAGCCAAGTCCTTCTAAACTCTGCACCAATGACTCATCATAATCAACAAACACTGAGTGCCTACTGTATGCAGACCTCTGGCTGGACCATAGGTCAAAGGCACCTCCTCAAATTGGCCTGTCCACTAGTCAACCAACTGAGGTTTCCTTCATTTATTCATGCATGCAGCCATGCAAGTCACTGCTGAACAACAGCTGTGTGCTAACCTTGACTTTAAAAATTGGGATGCACAGCCTTGGCCCTTATGGATCTGGCCTGTGGCATCTCCGGAGCCCTATGCAGAAGCTCCATGGCAGGGAAGTGAGGGAAAGCTCAGGTCTCCTAGGAAAAATTCACAGGTTCTGAGCTGGTGATTTGCAATGATTCAGCAAAAACTTCCCAAGGATTTGGAGGAACAAAAGACAGAGTAGTCAGTAGGGCTTCTCCTCCCAGATCCCTTCCTCCAGGGCCTGACCACCACATTCACAAGGCCTGCTTCCTCAGGTCTTCACAGGCTTTAAGGAAAGGAGGTCATTATGCCCATTTCACAGATGGAGAAATTGAGGTCCCAGGGACCTCACTAGCAACTGCACAAACATCACATAAGGAATAAGTGGGACCAGAAGTCTTCTGTCTCCAAGCTCTGTCTTCTCTCTCCTGGGCCCTAAAGCTACACAACTGGCCCACAGGATTCACCTTCCTCTACCTCTCCTTAATCTTGTTTCAGTCAGGGTGACTGCACTGTTACCTCACCATCACCAACATCAACCCCATTGCTAACATATGTTGCTTACTCCTCCTGGGCTCAGTACTATGTACTTTGCAAACATTAACTCAAATTTTTTATAATCCCTTTAGTATTTTTGCTTTACAAATGGAAAATTGAGCCTCAGAGAAGTGAAATGACCCAACTGGAGGGACCTAAACCCAAGAGAGCTATTTTCAGAGTCCATACTATTAGCCACCATGCCATACTACCTTAATATACTTCACTGAGGAAATTGAGGCTCAGAGAGGTTAAGAGTCTTGCCTGACATCACACAGCAAGGAAGGGCTGGAGTAGAACTTGAACTCAGGTCTGGCTTCTCCCAGAGTCCCACACTGCAGTCCCTCAAATGGCTGGTTAAGGAGGCAGAGAGGGGTGAGAACAGGAAGGAGAGGGGCCTATTTCTATGGTGCCTCCTTCACAGTCCCAGCACAAAAGGATCTCCATCCTGGGTGGCAGCTGAATAATTTAAGCTTGTCAGCTCCAGCCTACCACTACTGGGTCCTGGATTTATTTTTATCCCAGGTTACAGCCACAGCACTTAACAGAAATCTACCACACTGTTTGCTTCTCATGGTCTTCATATCAAAGCCTGATTCATCTGCCTTTACGACTAGCTCCCCACTCAAAGGGGATAAAGAACAGAAGATAGGACCATATGTTGTGGTGGTCTTTATCAGAAAGTCACAGATCCTCTATGATCCTTAGGGTGGCAGGGTGGGGGTAAATAAAGAGTAAATACCACATCCTACAAATAAGTGCTCAGAGCACCCTGACAAGAACTCACAGTCTTGGACAGGCAGCTAGGATGTATACAAGCTGTAGGAAAGGAGGAGATGCAGAGCAAGCTGGTGAGAGTCTTCCTAGGGCACCTTTTAGAATTGCAAAACCTCTGGCTGCTGCCTCTCGCCCACCAGTGAGAAAGGAAATGTCCGTATTTGTCTCCACAGCTAGGCTTCCCAATCACCAGCACAGGCTGGAGAGACATCACAGAATGTCCTCCCTCCGAATCCAGCTGGGTGGGGTGAGTGGGGGCTGCCTGAGCCAGGAGTAAAGGGATGATGCCTTGTCTCCATGACAGCAGATGTGCATCTTGCTCTGCCATGATTTACTGTGTGGTCTTAGACAAGTTGCCTTCCCTCTCTTGCTCCCCACCACCCCAGCCCCAACCCTGCTGCTGCCCGAAGGAGTCAGATTTGATCACAGGTTCTAAACTTGAAGGGCTCAGATGAGCATTAGGGAGGGTCCACTTGTCCCCAGGTGGTGTGTGTGTGTGTGTGTGTGTGTGTGTATGTGTGTGTGTGAATATGCATCTTTTCAGAGTGGAGGCTCTCAAAGGGGTCCTTGCTGCCACCCCTGGGATAAGTCTCTATAGAGCTTTCAAATGCTACAACATCTGTATGTCTATGTATCTGAGGCCATAAATAAAGCAGACCCCTCTCCAGCTGAGCACAAGATTCTAGGAACTCAGCAAAGTTCTCACAAGAAACCCCCAATCCCAACCCACCCCAAACAGGCCTCCTTGACACATGTGATAAATTCCCAAACACAGTACAAACCAGTCCTAGAAGTATGCCTGTACATACACTCCTCACATAGTCCCAGATCCACAGAGCTAGAAGGGGCCCTGGAGTCACCTAGACCATGTGCCTTATTGCACATTCAGGGAAACTAAAGCCCAGAAAGGGGAGGCAGAGCTGGGGATGGAACCCAGGTCTCCTGGTCCAAGTCTAAGTCTCTTTCCAGAAGCTTCTGTTTCCCTCTCCCTGGTGCACCACAATGCACCATTTCAAATGTGATGGGGGAGGAGGGAGGGCAGCCTTTTGGATCTTAGCCACCCCCAAGGAAGTAAGGCTGAGAAGCAGCAAGGAGATGTTTTCAAAGCACCCACATGTTAACAACCCAGTCCCAGCTACCTCCGCTGGGCTAACATGCATGCTCTGCACAGTTAAGCCAGTTGTTAAAACACTGAAATACTGCTGAACCAGATGGTGATGTTGCACTGAGGCTCCCGTGGCTCCCCTGACACTCTCCTAGTTCCTCTCCAAACTTCCCCCATAATCCAGCAATTAAAGAGTTAACACTTAGCACAATAGGGAACTCCTAAGAGCCCCCCACTCCAGGGCCCCAGCCATTGTCCAGTTTGACCAGTGAATGCCAAAGTTCGAAATTTTAAATTTCACCAGCAGCCAGATCTCATGGCTCCTTATCTGAACCAAATTTCTGCATGTCAATCATTCATACTTGAGGCTTCCCAGGGAGGAAATTAAGGCAACTTCCTCCTCAAGGTCACCCAGTGAGAAAAGTGTGGGGTTTTGAGGACACGTCTTTGACACTAATCATCATGCAGCCCACCTCCTTTGCCTCATATGGTCTACCTGAGCAGGCACATGCCCTGGGATTTCGGCGTCCCCGCTTGGCTCTGGGACTGGAGAAAATGACTGAGTGGGCCCTGCTTATGTTTCAGGCTTGCCAGTCTCTGGGCTGATGTTTTATTCCTCCCACCATCAAGAACAAGAACCTACAGAGAAATCCTTGGGAGTGCAGAAGACTGAAGTGGCCCCTGAGATAATAGTGAGGATGCTAAAAATAAGGACATTTATTTCTAGAAAGGTAGATGTAATCAAAGCAGAAAGCAAAGAGAAATCTCCTTTTTTATGGGTCACAGATTAGCAGCAAAGGTGTTTTAAAATTAAATGTGAGCTTTTGGATTCAGCTACAAGAAATCTCAACTTTCCACTCACTAACAGGTTGGTGCAGGCTTATCCCATCAGGATCTCATATAAAGAAACTAGAGTGGGGTTTGGTCTGCCCTGGAACTGATCCAAAGCCAGAAACAGGAGTCTTTCCCTAGAATCAGAACAAACCCTGTTCCCTTCTTTGCCTACTCTGAGACAGGCTTAGGATGGAGTCCTCCAGGCTGGTGCCATGATGCACCCCCATACAATCACTTACAGGTTACACCACCTGTGAAAATAAAACATCGTCTGCTCCAGAGGCTGTTGGCTGCTCCCCTATGTCCTGCCTGACCACTCATTCCCAGCAAAATGTGGTCCTTCCATGGTTCCCAGCTCTCCCATCTCAGGAAGCTCAGAACAGCCAAGCTTGCAAAAATCACTACAATTGAATTACTCAGCTGTACTAGAAGATGGTACAGTCCTAGCCCTCTCCTATGCAAGCCTCACCTGGTGTGCCTAGGTGACCCTCAACAAGGATTAACCTTTCGGCCTCAGGTGATGCTCTCCCATCCAGGGCAAAGGTGCCCACCCACGGATCAGAACACCAGAGACCCCTCCATGCAGGCTGGCCAGCCTACGAAGGGTTAATCCACTCGGAGAACTGCTGGCTACTTTCAACAGCTTCTGCTGCAAGGGAGAGGGTAAATTGGGCAGAAGCCACAATTTTGATCGCATTGCCTAAAACAGGAGCATATTTTACCCCTTCCCTGGGCACTGAGCCGAAATCTCATTTAGCTTTGGGGTGCCATTTAGGCGATCAAACACTGCAGAATGTGGGCAAATAAATGTGGTCGCTCTTCAACCTCCCTCCCTCCCCTACCTACCTTTCATCCCAAGCAGCTCATGTGCACACCTCATCCCAACTGGGATTCCAATACCCTTAGCCCATTTACACAATTGAGAAGAATAGCACTTACCTCCACACCAGAGGATTGCAGAGGGAATGGGTGAGCCAACTCCTCCCTTCCCTGCTGGGGTGGGAAGATACTAACTCCCGATGACTTGGTTTGAAAGCTCAGTAGAGGTGCCTGAAAGAAAATTGTTCATTTGATTCCCCTACTCTTCCCAAAATAAAATCAAAGCACTAGCACGCGCGCGCGTGCACACACACACACTCACACACACACACACACACCAACTACCCCTAAATCATGCAGGATCAAGACGAAAAGAAATATCACGGTCAGAAGAAGAGAAAACTCAGACCAGTCAGTGGACAGGCTTCCTCAGACTGCCCTCCACATGGATGAAGGTTTTTGCTCTGAGTCTTCTCCCCCCACCCCTCTTCCTCTCTCTTTCTTTCTCTTTCTCTCTGTCGTCCGTCCGCGTAGGCAACTCCGGGCTGCTGGCAGTAGACAAATCAATTGCTTCCCCAGTGCCTGAATCAGTGGCAGCTGCCACCACTGCTGCAAAACCCTGTGTGAGCAAGGGAGGGGGCAGCAGCTTCCCGGCGCAGGGGGAACCAAGCTGGCCTCCCACCCGTGATTTATGTGTGAGATGCCTGGAGAAAGAGAGGCGGGGGGGGGGGGGTCAGGAGGAGAGGTTGGGCGCACCAGAGATCCCCGCTGGTCGAAACGGCAATCAGGAGATTGGCGATCAGCACCGCGGACAGCGCTAAGATGCGGCGGCGGAGGGATGGGCGGGAAGCGCAACCTCCAGGCAGCGAAGTTAAGTTATTGGATGGTTAGAGCAGAGAAGGGGGAGTAGTGGGAGGGGGGAAACGGGACTTCTCGACATCACACAGTGAAGTCAGTGACAGCCTACCTACCACACACTTGTTCTAATATTGTCGCTCACTCTCAGAGCCAGGAGCTGTAAGTTCACAGCCCCTTTCCTACACACGCCCCCAGACCTTCACTGTTCCTCTCTGCTGAGAAGAGTCTGACCCCAGTGTGGGGGCCTCCAAGTAGTTTCTACCCCCAAAACTCAGTCTAGCTGACTTGGCTTCACCTGCATTGCTTCAGATTTCTGACCCGTATCTTGAGTGCCTCAGAATTCAGAGCATGAAAAGCTTAACAAATGTAAATTTCTAAAGGGCTTAGTTGAATAAGCATTTGACAGATTTCTGGGAGCTAGTTTTGGCCCCCATACAACCTTGGAAAAGTCATTTTAATGTCTCCAAGTCCCAAATGTAAAGAGGATATGACTACCCAATTTTCCTAAACATAAAAAGCAACAATGAGGACACCAAAGTTGTGAGCTGCTAAGGATACCATGATCCATAACCTCCTACAATTCAAATGTTTTGACAGAGGGAGAAAGGAATAGACAGCAAATCCAGGATGGTATGTGTCAAGCCTCACCTTTTAGCATGTGGTGTGAGAGAGATGAAGTTGGGAGAGTATGGGAGGTCTAAATTGTCTGACAACTGAGCTTTGACCAAAGACCCATCCTCAAAAGATCTGAAGTGAAATCACTATTTGAACAAGAAAATAAAATCATTAAAAGGAGAAATATACAAAGAGAAATTGATTCCCATAGCTTCCACTGTTCCAGATCTCAAGGGTCCTATTCTTGCTTACCATGGGAAAAGGAAAGGAAACTTTAAGCAAGCCAAGATCTGTTTAGAATGAGCACTGGGTGTTATGCTATATGTTGGCAAATTGAACTCCAATAAAAAAAAAAAAAAAGATCTGTTTAGACCTGGAAAGTTGAAGGAGAACTCTCTCTACTGGGGACCCTCCTCTAAACTTTCCTACTCAGATGGCCCAGGGTGAGATACTACATCTGTCACTTAATTCTCTCCTTGAAAAGTAGGACTTAACATATCAGAGTGTTAGTGATCATTTAGAGCTTCACTGTATAGATGTTCACGATCATCATGATCATGATCATGGTGATGATGGTAATGATTATGGTGGTGGTGGTGGTAATGGCAGCTATCGTTTATTGGAAACTGATTCTGCACCAGCTATTCTCCTATAAACTTTATATGTATCAGCTCCTTCAATCCTTGCCATGACCCTTTGAGGAGACTACTATTACTCCCATTTTACAGATAAGGAAACTGAGCTTCAAGAAGGGAGGAGGAGAGTGAGGGGTGGGTGATGTTGGATTATCGGACTGAGACAGTTCGATCCCCTCACTTTACACATGGAGAAAGTGAAGACCAGAGAGGAGCAGTGAGTTGCTCATAGCCAAAGAGCCAGAAAGTGGCATAGTTGAGTCTGGAACTTAGGCCTTTCAGGTACCAGGGCCATGCTCTAGCACCAAGGACAGTGCCTGGCACAGACTAGGCCCTCCATAAACATCTTGAAGAGTGATTCAATAAGACAGGGATTAAAGTCACACAGGATTCTGGTGGTAGAATCAGGAACCAATATTTCCCAGGTCTTTTAATTCCTAGTCCCAAGGAACATCTACCCCACCTCACAGCCTCTGGGATTAGGCACATGTTCTGAAAGGGTCTGTCTCTAATTCAGATCTCCTTAGGAAATGAAAATAGCTACCACCTGCAAATGCCTACACACCTACTGTGTGTTAGCTAAGCACTTGACACTCTCTCCAGTTTACACAAGTACCTGAGGTGGGTGCTTTTATTGTCCCATTTTCGGATGAGAAGACTGAGCCTCCAGCATGTGAAATGACACCCCAAAGTTCACAGTTAGATAGTACCAGAGGCAGGGCTGCAGGGATGTCTGATCCGAGGCCTGTGTTTTGGCCACCCTGCTAGTTTTCTTCCTCAAACCAAGCCCCTAGAGGCCCCTGGTAGAGTGAAAAGGAGGCCTGAGTTGCCCCCCACACACATCCTGTTTCAACTAGAGCAGCTGTGCTTTTAAGTGTTTTGCATACTGGGCATCTGCCCAAGCCTTCATTGAAACAGGGCTTTGCAGCAAAATTTAAAAATGATAATATGGTTGAAACCAGAGCTCTGCACCTTCCCTGGTGACCATGCCATCTAGGAACTAGCCCCACCTTCTCTGGAGATTTTGCCTCACCCGCTGCACTGCCCTGGTCACTATCTCTAACCCCTGGCTCTGTCCTGGCAGCTCCTGGAGAGTTCTTAGTTCAAAGAACCGACTGCTGCTGTAAGCTCTGACAGCTCTGCAGGAAGGAGATACCTCGAAACCAGACACCTCAAGGCTCAACCCAGCCAGACTCTGATCCTCTCAAGGATGGAGCACTGCGGTGGGATTTCTCAAGGCTCTGGATTCAGCAAGCTGCCCTGTCCTGTCTGCTCTGCCCTGTCCCAGAGGCAGCCCACTAAGTCTCTCAGTCACCCACAGGGAGGACAGCCGATGCTGGTGATGGTAATAACCACAAAAGCCACCCACTATGTTCTGAGTGACTCCTGTGCACTTTATTATTATTTCATCCTTACAACAATCCTATGTGTTCAGATGGTAATAGTTATATTCCCATTTTACAAATGAGAACACTGAGACTCAAATGCCTAAAGCAACTAGCCTGAGGCCATTTCATTAGTAAGTGGTAGAACTGGGATTTGGACTGAGGTCCTCTGAGTTTGTAACTATTATGCTATATGGCATCCCTAATTATAATGGTCTCTCCCATTTATTTTTGGTGTTTATTATTTACCTAGTGACATGCTTTATCACTTCAGTGATATTCATGACTTGACTTAGCATAGTGAAGTATTACCTATCTTAAAGATGAGGAAATTAGGCACAGAGAGGTCAGGTGACTTGCCCAAGGTAACACAGCTACAAAGAAGAGGAAGCTCAGGGTGTGAATCTAAATACTTTTAAGACCCAGCATGATGTACCATCCCTGAGGGAGATGGGTATGGAGATGGCACAGAAAGAATGTTATTTCACTTGGCAAATGGAGCAGAATAATGCCCCCAAAGATGTCCACAACCTAATCCTCAGAATTGGTCAATATGTTGCCTTAAATGGCAAATGGTACCTTATAGATATGATGAAGTTAAGGATCTTGAGATGGAGAGATTATCCTGAGTTATCTGGGTGGGCACAATGTAATCATAAATCCTCACAAGGGGAAAAGGGAGGAGAAGGGTGAGGGGTGTAGTGGTATTGGATTATAGGACTGAGATAGAGATGAAGATACTATAGTGCTGGCCCTGACGATGGACGAAGGGGCCACAAGCCAAGGAATGAGGGTGGCCTCTCCAAGCTGGAAAACACAAGGAAATAGATCTTCTCCTAGGGCCTCCAAAAGGAGCATAGCCATGCCAACACTTTGATTTTAGGGCCTCCAGAGCTATAAATCTGTGTTGTGCTAAGCCATTCAGTTTATGTTATGTGTTATAGCAGCCACAGGAAAACAACAGGGCATGTCTACCAAAGGAACCCACAATAAGAAGCCCACAGCAAATCAGTCTTAGCAATCACAACTGAGCTTCTTCTGGACTGGAGGACCTGGTGCTTCCATCAGACCTAAGTTGCTCTAAACTATACAGTATGTATGTGCATGTACACATGCATCTGTACACATGTGCACACAGACGGAGGCCCTACAACAGAAAGGACTCAAGCTCAAAGCTTCAGCCAGACAACTAGGCTCATTGGCTGGATGGCACTGCAGGGGCACACAGTACTTCCTTCATTCTCTCCTTCTCTTTGACAGCCTCCAGGGAAATGCTATCATCAGGAACACAAAAGGGAAGAAATGTCACAGGGCAGCTTTCCAGGAACACAGCTCATCACTGGGAATCAGTCAAAGACAAAACAAGTAAATAGAGCAGAAAGACAGGAGAGCAAGAAAAGAGAATTGCTGGGTCCCTGAGACTGGCCTATGTTCCCTGACAGATCCCTTCCCACTGAGGGATGCCTCAGCGGCATAGTCAGTTAAGCATCTGCTTTCCACTCAGGTCATGATCTTGGGGTTCTGGGATTGAGCCTCATGTCTGGCTCCCTGCTCAGTGAGGAGTCTACTTCTCCCTCTCCTTCTTCCCCACCATCCCCTCCCTGCTCATGCTTTGTCTTTCAAATAAATAAATAAAATCTTTTAAAAAATCCCTTACCACTGAGAAAGAGGAAAGTCTTGGGGAAGCCCATTAGCCCCCTAGGAGAAAATAGGGTAATTATAGAGAAGACACTGCAGGACTTGGTGAGACAAGTTTTTATGACAAGTCAACAAGTATTATTTATTAATCAGTCAGTTCAGTGTTACCAGGGAAGGCATTGTCAGAGGAAATAAGCCTGGGCTTGCCTTCCTGCGCTCTGGGCTTGATGCTTGGCTTCCACTCACTAGCTGTGGGACTTTGGGCATGTCATCTGCATGCTCTGTGCCTCAGTTTCCTTGACTATAAAATGGAACCACAATACCTTCCCCCACCTACCCACCTGTGTGGCAAAGACATTTCATTGAGCTAATGGACACGACCAAGTTTCCCTGTCTTCCTCACAGAGTCTAGATAAGCAACTAGGTCCAAACTACCAGAGGTGGTAGAAGAAGAACACTGGCAGAAACAGGGTGATGAAATTATCAAAAGGCCATATTTTAAGGTAAGATTACCTAGGTTCCAAACTGGCTCTACTACATACACACTGTGGCCCAGAGGACATTGCTAAAGGTCTCTGTGCTTCAGTGACCCTATCTATAAAGAAAAGGATAATAACTGTACCTCCTCACGTGGTTGTCATTAAGATCACACAAGCAAATATATGTAAAAGCACTGAGAATGGTGCCTGGGGTATAGGAGGCCCTATGGGTATCATCTTCATTTATTACTTTTGCTACTGTGACTATAATTATTATCAATGAGATGCATTTTCCAAAGAGTGATACACATTGGCCTGAAATACAAAAGAAGATGTGAGGTGGTCTGTGGATACAAATTTTTAAGGTTTGAATGTTACATATTTCTTTTCCAGTGCATTAGATATATATTGTATTTCCATTTCCAGTAGCGACATAATGTTTTCTTATATACAAATGTACTTAAGTTGATATAGAGCAAAAAGAGGTTTGCTTTTCTCTTTTATTTCCGGTACCTCAATGGCATTATCTGCCCGGAGGTCAGTCCTCTAGGTATGCTGGGTTCACCTAACTGCCCTCCTCAAAGTAACTGCATCTCTCAGGGGGCTGTTTCAGTTAATTCCAGAAAATCCAGAAGCAAAGTCTTTTTTATTTCTTTTAAGATTTTATTTATTTATTCATGAGAGGCACAGAGAGACAGGCAGAGACATAGGCAGAGGGAGAAGCAGGCTCCCTGTGGGGAGCCTGATGTGGGACTTGATCCCAGGACCCCGGGATTACAACCTGAGCCGAAGGCAGACGCTCAACCACTCAACCATCCAGGTGTCCCCAGAAGCAAAGTCTTATGGCAAGAAAATGAAGGAAGAATGCAGGATCTTCCCTCTCCCGGGTCCCCTCCAGAATCTGCTTCTGGTCTATAAAGAATAAATAACTAGCAGTGATTGAAGAGTGCCCATATGTGGGTCCCTCATCTGAGCTCCTACAATATTGCTAACCCTCTCCCTGGGCCCCGCCTGCATGACCAGCTCTCCCGTTGCACTGGATATTCCAAGAACATAGTGTAGTGTCTGACTTCTCAGGCCCCAGAACAAACTTGACATCTGGTCAATGCTGAATAAGTGAATTATTATTAGAATGTTTGATGCCTGTATCCTTTATCTTACTGTAATCTCAGGCAGGGGGAAATCTGACCACCCGCAATCGCATATTTAGTTTAAATAGGGCAAGGAGGCTCACATCTTCAAAATGAACAATTTTAGGAAGACCTGGGCCAGGTCATCAGCCTAGATGAACAATGCCAGAGTTGCTAGCCACAGGGTGAGGGCTGAGCAAGATGGGAGAAGCCAGAAAACCTGCCTGAAAAGTAAGATGTGAGCTGGTTGGATTTGGGCAAGTGGGAAAAGAGTAGAGTGAGGAAGAACTGCTTGAGAAAAAAAGCTCAGGCGACTGGATGCCCATCAAGGCATAAAGGATGAGGGGGCTGACATTTGACAGAAGAATCTACAATTCCAAAAGTAGCTTTAAGCTATGATGGAAAAGGAATGAATCCAGAATAAAGAGATGCCAGGCCCCTGCCTGGAGGAGAGAAGGAAGTCGGGAGAGGCAGAAATGTTTCCTATCGGGTCTTTCAAAAGCACTCCTCCAAAAATACCCACTGGCTTTCCTTGAAATGAACAAACCAGATTCCTCAACTCTGCCAGCATCTGTCAACAAGTCTTGGTTATTAGCTAGTGTTGGGGAGGGAGCAGAGGGAAAGCTGGCTCCTTATTTAGTGGCTTAGCTATTGATCAAGCTCCTAGCAGAATGGTTGAAAGGGAGTTAGCTTTGAGTCTCACCTTTTCTACTCACTGGCTGTGTGACCTTGGGCAAGTCACTTCACCTCTCTGAGTCTTAGCATCCTTCTCTGTAAAATGGGATGAGAGTAATATCTACATCGTTAGTTTATGGGATCTTATGAAATGAGCAGGACTCCACCCCTCCATACTACTGGCCAACGGGAGAGATAGACAAGAGACCTCCAAACAACAAAACAGAGCGGCAGTGGCCACAAGAGAGCCATGAGAAGTGTAATGTGGAGAAGACACATATTTCTGTGATGCATGGCGGCAGAGGAAGGAGGAACAAAGGTATCTCTGTAGGAGACCTGGGAAGTGGGTGGGTGGTGGGTGGCAGAGGGTGCGCCACGTGCCCAACCTCTCAGAGCCCCAAGCATCTCTCCCTCCCTACTCCGGTCCTTGCTCCAACATCTGGGGGAACAACTTCCCTCCAAGGAGATTTCTCAACATCACACTTATGTAATCCTAACATGATACGACAGATACCCAGCGGGCTTGAAAAAGGAGAGGCTAGCTCTCCCCATGAATCCCATTTGGCTAAGCAGGCAAGGCAGTGATGAGTGGCGCAGAGATGGAGAGGGACTGGCTTGCACGGCAGCGACTAGCAGTCAGATTAGCTGGCAGGGTGATACAGCGCTGTGTCCAAAACCTTAACAGTTATACACATTTACCATCTGACCCATTAGACTCTTCAAGAAATTAACCTAAGGACATAATTAGATGTATACACAGAAATTAGCATCACAGTCTTGCTTGCAATAATGACAGATTGGAAACAATCTGAATGTCCAGCAATAGGAGGGTTATTTGAATAAACTGTGGTATAGTCTATACCAGCAGAAGTGAAGCAGCGCCACACTGGTCTGGTATACCTTGACATAACCCTGAAAAGGTGTAATCTGCATACTTAAAAAAAAAAAAAAACTACAAGCCTGCAGCCTGGGTAGCTCAGCGGTTTAGCGCCACCTTCAGCCCAGGGCGTGATCCTGGAGACCAGGGATCAAATCCCACATCAGGCTCCTTGCATGGAGCCTCCTTCTCCCTCTACCTGCGTCTCTGCCTCTCTCTCTCTGTGTCTCTCAAGGATAAATAAATAAAATATTATTTTTAAAAAACCTACAAGATTGTATATATAGTTTGATCCCATTAATAAACAGGGTCCCGGGGAAGACAGAAATGCAGGCACTCTATCCCTCCGTCAAAGTCCTAACCAAAGTAAATAAAATTCATTTATTTACTCAACAAACATAAGCTGAGGACGGACTTACATGCCAGATGCTAGAGATACGGAGGACGCAAAAGTGACACCATCCCTTTTTTTGCCCAGCTTTGAGATACGAAGTTCACTTCTTTCAGGGAGACTTCCCTGATTACACCAGCCCAGACTGAGATTCCTCTTTTTTGATCCCTGGCAGTGCCCTGAGAATTTATGAAGGATGATAATAGCAATTTCCTAAGACCTCAGCTAATTTCCTTACATGTAGGATATTGCCAAATACATATAGTGTTTCTGGAGAGTAAATCCTAGGATTGATCTCCACGTCCCAGATGAGAAGACTGAGGTTCAGACAGAATAAAATATTTGTTCAGACTCATACACTACACGTAGCCAAGTGAGGATTCAGGCTGCCCTGTCCAACGTTAGATCCCATATCTCCTCGAATACCGTGTTTGTGCCAAACACAGAAGAACTTGCTGGGGCCCAACACAGGGCACCTGTCTGCACTCCCAAGACCCTTTCCCCAACTCTTCCCAACACGGCTGGACCCTCCTCTTCTCTGCCTCCAGTGCACATAATTCAGACACTGTAACAGCCTGTCTCCTTCCACCGTGTTCCCCAGTGTGGGGGAGGGAGGCATCTGACCACCTTAAATTGCAGGTTTAGGTTTCATAAATGGCTCATGTAAGTAGTGAATGGGATTCTCTAAGGAGCCTATGCCTTCCAGATGCGGCTGTCTGTGAGCAAGGTTAGAAGGACCTAGACTAGACCATTGTCCCAGAAGATGAGTGTCAGAGTTGCTGGCTACATCCAGATATCAGTTCCTGAGGATAGGGGACCACATATGTCTCTTATGTCCTCAACACAGGGTCTGGCACAGGATAAACACCAAATAAATAGTGGATGAATGTATGATTGAATGCATGAATGACAAAGGGCACCATTTTTGCCAGCCATTTTTTTCCTGGATAAAAGGTTCTTCCTCTGGGTTGGGTGCCTATAGTTAGTTCACTGAGCCTTGCACCATCATCACCACACCCAGAAAACTGCAAAGAAACGGAGCAGAAAGAAATTCAGGCCACCCATTCAGCCATGGCCCCTCTCATGACCCCAACCACATGGAAGACAAGGCTTGGAGAAAAGATGAGGAGTGATGGCTGCAGGGGAGGTCAGCTGCATATCCCCTGCCTGGGCTGATGCTTCTAAAGCTGCAGCCACATGGAACATTCCTGCTCACTCAGACAGCAAAACCAGGAACCTCACACCAGCCCTTTCTAGCACAGGAAGCAAAGAGAGAAAAAGCCTCAGGGGACATGATTCTGGCTGTGTTTAAAAATGCCTACTGGTTTTTCAGGGAAACCAGATAAGTTCCAGAGGGTACTTTTCATAAGCATTTATATGTCATTCTCAAGTCAGCCTTGAGGGGCATCAAAACAAGATTATGTCTCCTCATGGACCTATGCCTATATTCCCATAATTCATTGCAGGAAAAGGGAGCAGAGGTTCTGAGCCTCTCCATCCTCACCTGTAAAAAGAGAGTAAAGGGAGGGGGGGATGTTTGTAAGGATCAAAGGGCACTGAACACATGAAAGGACCCAGCACAGAACTCAGCAACTGAAAACGTTCAGCAAATGCCTGCTTGGTCTGAAGGCAACAAAAATCACCATAAAAATGGCAACAATATCTGAAAGAAATACCTCTTTCCAGTCTAGCAAGATTACATCTATCAGCCTGGCATCTCAAAAGAATGGATGCAGGACAGGTAAGTTTTGAAGGAAGAAGGGGAAAACTAGGGATCATGAGGTGTTTTCTCAGACATCAGGCCACGGTGGGCCCCAAGAAGAGAGATATTACAAGGGCGCTGGACTCACAGAGGGAGCAAAGGGAGTATAGACAAGGAATAAAAGAAAGGAAGGAAGGTTTTGCTGATTACACTGATGACCTCAGGGCACAGTGGGAAAACATGAGGTGTGGCATCAGGAGTCCTGGGTCATAACCAGCACACATTTGGTTGCAAGAAACAAACCGCCACAGAGATGGATCTCATGGAGTCTGGGATCAGCCTCCCTGCCACCATCATCTCTTGCCTGGACAATAGTGCCTCCCTGCAATGCATCTGCTGCACATGCCCAGGGATAGAGCCTCAAAATCAAACCAGGACATGCCATTCCTTCTCTTGAAACCCCCTCTGGTCTCTCCCCATTGCACTTAAAGAAAAGGTTTCCCTGGCCCCCCTCTCTCACCCCATGCTGCTTTTCCCTGCCTCCTACCACTTTCCCCTCTCTCACTATGCTCCAGCCTCAAGCCTTTGCTCTGTTCATCAAGCACGTAGGCTTATTCTCACCTCAGGGCCTTTGCACCAGCCGTTCCTTCTGCCTGGACTGCACTTCCTCCAGTTCTTTGCACAGTGGGCTCACTTGTCCTTCATGTCCTAGCTTAGGTGCCTCCTCAGAGAGGTCTTCTCTGATCACCTCATTGCCAATTTTAAATTTTAAATTTCTGCATAGGACTTATTAACACCTGATGTTTTTTTTTTTTTTAAAGAGGGAGCTTTTTTAAATTTTTAAAAAGATTTTATTTGTTTACTCATTAAAGAGAGAGAGAGAGAGAGGCAGAGACACAGGCAGAGGGAGAAGCAGGCTCCATGCAGGGAGCCTGATGTGGGACTCGATCCCAGGACTCCAGGATCATGCCCTGGGCAGAAGGCAGGCGCTAAACTGCTGAGCCACCTGGGATCCCTCTGATGATTTATTATTAATTCAAATAGAGTCTGTTTCTCTTACTACAATATAAGTTCCATGAGAGCAGACACCTAATCATCTGTCACAGTTATATCCCAGTACCTAGAATAGTGTCTAATATACGATAGGTGTTCAACAAAAATTTGTTGGATGAATGGATGGCTGTGTGGGTACATGGAGGGTGGATGGAAGGATGGATGGATGGACAGATGTATCCAAAAACAAGACATGAAATGTAGCCAGATCTCATATGATGTGGAAGAGGTCCATCATACACCAAGTTTTCTCCCAGTCTCCAAGTAGCTCCAGGGTATTTCTTTGCTCTGCTTACCTATCTCTTGTCTCTCTTTTTATTTTTATTTTTATTTTTTAAAGATTTATTTATTTATTCATTCAGAGAGAGCGAGAGAGAGGCAGAGACACAGGCAGAGGGAGAAGCAGGCTCCACGCAGGAAGCCCGATGTGGGACTCGATCCAGGGTCTCCAGGATCACACCCCGGGCTGCAGGTGGCACTAAACGGCTGTGCCACCAGGGCTGCCCTTGTCTCTCTTTTTAAATACATTTTTTTATTTTGTAATGACTTCAGGTTTATAGAAAAGCTGTGAGCCTCCATATGCCCTTTGTTCATCTTCTCTCCTAATGTTTTTTTTTTTTTCAAAGATTTTATTTATTTATTCATGAGAGACACACAGAAAGAGGCAGAGACACAGGCAGAGGGAGAAGCAGGCTCCCAGGTCTCCAGGATCACGCCCTGGGCTGAAGGTGGCGCTAAACCGCTGAGCCACCGGGGCTGCCCTCCCCTAATGTTAACATCATGTATTACCATGGTATCTTTGTCAAAACCAAGAAATTAGCATTGGTACAATACTGTTAACTGACTTCCATTGATTTCACTAATATCCATTTTGGTTGTTCTAGGCTCTGACATTGCCTTTAGCTGTCATGTCTCTTGGTGTCCTCCAATCTGTGACAGTTTCTCAGTCTTTCCTTAGTCCATGACTTTGACAATTTTGAGGAGTACTGGTCAGGTATTTTGTGGAATGTCCTGCCTTCCCACGGGCTTGTCTGATGATTCTCAGGATTAGATTGGAGCTATGGATTTGGGAGAAGACTCCCACAGAGGTGAAAGCCCTTCTCATCACTTCATATCAGGGGGTCCATGATGTTGACATAACTATGTCTCTTTTCCAGCCACTTTCCTTGGACTTGCATATGATCTGATTCTTCTTGGCTACCATTTCTGTGCCTCTACTATCTGAACACAGGCTCTGTGGCTTTGATCCGTTGGTTTAGTAGTCTCCATGGAGCAGGGTATAGGGCAGGGTCTCATAAGACAGAGAACCAGAGGGGCAGCAGGCTTTTTTATGAGGGTGTGTCCATTTCCTGGGGCTGCCATGATAAATTACCAGCAACTGGATTGCTAGAACAACAGATTTATTCCCTCACAGTTCTGGAGACTATAAGTCCGAAATCAAGATGTCTCAAGAGGGCCAGTCTCTCTCTTAAAGGCTGTAGGAAGGAATCTGTTCCATGCCTTGCTCCTAGCTTCTGGTGGTTGGCAACAGACCTCAGCATCCCTTGGCTCATGGCTGTACCACTCCAGTCTCTGCCCCATCATCATATGGCTTGGTCCCCCAATCTCTTCTGTGTCTGTGTCTTCATTTCTTATTCTCATAAGGACACCAGTCATATCTAAGCACACCACCCTAATCCAGTATGACCCCATCTTAACCTAACTAATTCCATCTGTAAAGATCCTCTTTCTAAATAAGTTTCCATTCTGAGGTTCCAGGTGGACATAAATTTTGAGGGATGCTAGTCAACCCTGTGCAGAGGGGGTATGACAGGTAGGGAGGTAACAGTCAGGCTCTGAGTCCAAACTCTTCCCTGATTAGTGAAGCAATCTTGGACAAATCATAAGCACTCATCCTGCCTTGCATTCCCCGTCCTGACTTGCCTTCCCCATCTATAGAATGGGAGAAGGTGATAATAATACTGTTTGCATAATAGGGATCAACTAAGTTGAGAACTATTACAGCATCTTTTAATCTATGGTGTACTTCATAACTCTGAGTTATTATCAGTGGGCAGCCATGAGAATGCCTTGCAGACCTCCAGCTACAAGAAGCTTAATTAACCAAGGGGCCCAGCTGCTACATTCTCAAATCCATCAGTGCAAATGAGGCCACACTTCCCATGGGCTGCTCCCAGCCAATGACTGAGCGCAGCAGGATACTAAAACAGGCCTGATCCAGGGAGACAGGCCCTTCTCTGGCAGTGGCTGGAGGACTCATGACACTTTGTGGAGGCTTCTTTAGACTATAGGGGAGTCTAAGACGCCCCCACCCATCCTTCCCTCCTTCTTCCCTTCATTCGGGGTCTTATGGCTCTCCATGCCTTCCTGGCATTCTTCCTATTTTCTCCCACGGGTGTTTCCCCTAATTAAATTCTTGCACACTTAATCCTGTCTTGGTGTCTGCCTATTGGGAGGACTCAGACCAGAACATTATCCCAGAAACCATCTATTACTTTTGCTCAATCAGCATACATCTCCTTGTTTTTGATTATCCTTTGAGTAAAACACACCTTCATGTCCAAGCCTGATCATTGGATTGGCCACAATGCCAATGTTTGGGACACAGAAGGGCATGTGACCTGATGCAAGCCAATGGATTCCTATCTGAAACTTTGCTACTGTTTTTAGAAAGGAGATATTTCTTTTACTGCTGCTAAGCTGATAGAATGTAAGCCTGGTGCTGCTGAAGAGGATCTTTGCTGCCCTCCGGCCTGAGACTGAAATCTATGCAAAAGAGAAAGGGATGTGAGAAACTGATACCATTATTTTAGCATCTGGATCCAGCCATGCCTGAAGCTCTAACACTTGTCCATAATGTATGTCAATACATTCCTTTTTTTTCCCCTTCAGCCTATTAGAGTGTTCCAACTTAAACAAAAAAAAGTCTATAATTTTCCTGACACAATTCTTCAAAGTGAGGACCAGAGATTGTGGCTTCTGGAGAAGAACTACAAAGTCAAGTAAACATCAAGGATTGACAAAATGGATTCTTTTAATTCAATGTGTGAACTACTTTCAGAGTGTCAGAAGGATTAAAGAGAAAAAAGAAATAACCAAAGAAGCATCAGTGGGAGCCAGTTTGGCTTTAGGCTGCTTTTTAAAGAAAGCCTCTCCACAATTAGGATTTCCAAATATAATCCCTCTCTCGTTCGACAGAACCCAGTACCTAGACAGCTACTTCTAAAAATAAGAGAAATAAAATCTGTTTTGTGATGAATCATAAACACATTTCATCTCTGGTTCTTCTCCTGTTTTGGTATGAAATTCAGAAGAAGGTGTTTCCCTTCTTTTAAAAAATTAAAATTTGTGAGGATTTCTATCAATAAATTAGTTCTCCTCTTCTCTCTAAATGGATTATTTTGGCAAATTCTCCCATTTGGACAGCAGACTGATATCAGGCCCATAATATCAACTACTGTTGAGGTTTATCCTACATAGTGAAAAACATCTTGGCCACTCTTTGCTTGGCAACAGATAAGAAACCCAACAAAGCCAAGACTCAATAATTCTTTTTCTCTTAGCTAAACATAAGAGCACCCAGCCTGCTGAGGTGCAATGAACAGGACTATAGAGTTTAGCAAAACTGTGGACTGTGCGACATTTCTAACTCAAGGCTCAATCTCTCTCCTTTGGAAATAAAAATATAATAAACCATTAATGTTTAACTGGAGGCATCATTAATTAACATAAGGAGCCCTGACTTCACTATGCAATTAATTCCCCTTTCTTGAGTAATGCAAATGGCAAACGGAAGGTCTGTCTTCTATCAGGACCCTTCTGCCCCTCTTTCAGATGTATCTCCATTCCTGGCACGGTTTTGATGGCAAAAAGCAAAGGCACCTACGTGTTCTTTAAATAGATCTCTGCCCTGGCTGCTTTGACAGCTAATGGCCAAAGGATGCTAACACACAGTGGCATCTGTGTTTGCAAAATCAAGGAAGTTTTCCATCAACCAACTTGCTCCTTTATTAAGGGGAAAAGCAATCCGCATGCAGGAGCAAAGCTTACTAGGAGATTTGAACCTCTGAACTGCACTGAGCAGAAGCCCAGGGATGAGGAAGACTCAAATCAATAATAATAAGAACAACAGCCTTAATGATCACAGCAATAGCAGCGGCGATAATGGCTATTATTTGCTGAGCACCTTCTGCAAGTCTGGTTCAAAATCACTGCTTTATATGATGATCTCACTGAATTCTTCTTTTTTTTTTTAAGATTTTATTTATTCATGAGAGACACAGAGAAAGAGAGAGAGAGAGGCAGAGACACAGGCAGAGGGAGAAGCAGTCTCCATGCAGGGAGCCCGTTGCAGGATTCAATCCCAGGAAGCCCTATGTGGGATTCGATCCCGGGACTCCAGGATCACGCCCTGGGCTGAAGGCAGGGGCTAAACTATCGAGCCACCCAGGGATCCCGATCTCACTGAATTCTTACAGTTAACTCTAAGAAGTAGGTGCTAATATTATCTCTGCATAACAACATGATTGTGGTAGATTGGTTGCAAAAATGACCCTAATTCTTCCTTTTCCTGTACCCACAGCCTTTGCAATGTGACTTTACATAGCAATGTGATTTTGCAGTTCTGTCCTTCAAGACATGAAGTCAATTTCTCTGCCCCTCGAATCAGGTTGGCCTGTGTCTTGCTTTGACCAACAGAATGCCAAGATTCTGGACTTCAAGAGGGCCTTGCAACTTTTATCTCCTCTCTTGAACTTCTGTTCAGTAATAAGTCCAAACTAGCCTGCTGGAAGATAAGAGGCCCCCGAGCCACCCGAGACAGAACTGAGCCCAGACAAGGCTACCCTTGCCCAGCCAGCTCCCACAGACTCACGGCCCATAAGCAAGCTCAGAAAAATTAACCATGCTCTGTCCACTATGTCATGTCTACCCAGGCAACGCACAGACTAGTGAACAATAATAAATGTTTATTATTATGTGCCACCGAGGTTTTGTGGTTGTTTCTTATGTATCATTATTGTCAAAATAGACTGATACAACGAGGAACCTAAGACAGAGAGAGATTAAAGTGACTTCCTAGCAAATTTTTTAGCTCATAGTAGGCGTTAAACAAATATTAGCTAAGTGAGTAAATGAATGAAAAAATGAGTTGGAAACAAAATCTAGGTCTGTCTGACATGACAACCTGAGCATTTGACTAATAGGCTATACCAGAATGTACATTTCTATCCTGAGTTTATTCTCTTTCAAAATTACCCAGCATAGTACCAGTCTCAGCAAATGCACCTGGGTGGCTCAGTCAATTAAGTGCCTGACTCTTGATTTTGGCTCAGGTCATGATCTCAGGGCTGTGGGACCACACCACATATGGGGCTCTGTGCTCAGTGTAGAGTCCGCTTGTCCTTCTTCCTCTGCTCCTCCTCCTCCTCTCTCTCTCTCTCTCAAATAAATAAATAAATAACATCTTTAAAAATAATAAAAATTTAATGTCCATTTCATTTCTTTTCTCTGCTGCTCTTGATTACTCCACAACCAATTTAACTCAATCCCTACCTTATTATAAAGTCCATAGAGAAAAGAGGAAATTCAGAACCTGAAAAAAGATATATTTAACACAATTACAATCTGCCCTTGGATAAAGGAATAGGTTTCACTTCAACTTTTCTCTGTTGTTATGTGTTCTATATAGCTGGGATCTGCCCATACCCCACCTTTGATCCCTACCTTTTAATTCACAAGTTTAGACCATGTATATTTATTATGATTACTGATACATTTGAATTTCCCTCTACCATCTTATTTCATGCTCTTTGTTTACCCTGCTTTTTGCATGGCTCTCTAATGCCTTCCCTGGTATTCTATTTCTCCCATTGCTAGCAGAAACATTTGTTAGAAGTGGGGGTAAAGATTAAAAAAGTGTCTTTCAAACTGAGAAGGCCCTTTGAGACCAGAAAATGAAAGAAGTGACTCCATACAGTGTACAAAAGTTTTATTCAAAGTAACTTACTGACATGTCAGGACATAGGGTGGAAAAGGAACCACCAGCCGCACAGTCATTCTCTGCAAAATCCAGACCTTAGTCCACAGATTTTATAGAGTAAGGGGACATGCAAAAAGGTGTTGTAGTGAGATCAAAGGGCTTGCATGCATCTCAAAGGGCTTATATGCACCTGACTTACATTAACCCTTGATTAGGTCTTGTGGCACCACTGTGCATCAGGAAAGGGAAAGGATGTTATCTCCAACAGATTCATGTGAGGCCAAAACAAGTTTCCCCCAATTCCAGCCTCGGTGGGTATTTCTAATCTCCAAGGAACCCAGAACACAAAGCCCGGAGGGAGGTCATAGAGCAAACATGAAAAAAGATGGAGGGCCAAAGATAGAATCTGTATTGTCAGCGCTTGTACAACATTGTATTTTCTTCCCATTCTTTCAGTGGTTACCTTCTATTTTTTTACATGCATATGTGATTTCATCTAAAATGAATCTACTTCTCTACCCTCCTCCAAGAAAATGCCTTAGAATAGTTTAATTCTAACCCCTCCCAACTGTCTTACACATCTAGCATTGTTTTTTTCTCTACCTTTCAAAGTAATCACCCTGGCACACTGTATAAATAGATATTTATCACTTACTTATTATTACATTTTAAACATATACTATGTTCCTTATACAACTGTGTTTTCACTCTACCAACTCAAACCTTGCAAGGTAAGCAGTGGAAATATTATGATCAGGAGACAAGACTGAGAAGCTCAGTGTCTTAGAAGGGTAACAAACCAGAGAGGGAGTCCTAGAGGGAGAAGCCAGTTCTCCAGACTCTCATCTCGGTGCTCTCAGAAGTGTCCAGGACATTGCCAGCTAAATAAGGCTTAGTGTTCCCTCTTCATAAATATTTTGTTCACATTTCATCATCATAACACTTTGTATGTCAGTGACAGTCTGAGAACTTGTCTCTCATGCCTGAGAAAGTTCTTTGTTCATTCCAAACTCTGTCCTGATTAGAAGTTTTTAATACAAAATATCTTTATCTATATCTATATATCTGTCTCTACATCTCTATCTCTATCTATCTATCTATCTATCTATCTATCTATCTATCTATCTATCATCTATCTATCATCATCTATCATCTATCTATCTACCAAGATAGAGATATATATTTTTTCACAGCTTGTCATTTTCCTTTGTCAGGCATGCTTTGTATATCTCAATATCCCTTCCCCACTCTGTGCCTTTCAACGCATATTTTTTTCCTTGATTTTCCTTTCTAGCAGCCTCAGCCATCCCCCTACCCCACCTTTCCTTTCACTGTGACCTAGTGGTGATGTGGACAACAAAATGGACATCCATCCACTGATGCCAGGAAATGAAGGAAGATTCTGTGGAATGCTGAATACCAACTTCAATTTTTTTGAAAAATACACCCCTATCTACCTGCTGTAAAGAGCTTTAATCTTTCTCTTCAGGGGATTAAAACATTTCAAGGTAGCGAATGAAAACTCATTTAATCTCTCTGTTCAAATATGTTCCATCAGCCTATAGATTATTAAAAAAAAGATGACAGTGCCAAATGTGAGAAAAAATAAATAAACTCAATTTGTGCTAGCAGTCAAATTTCAAAGCTGGGGTCAGGTCTCATAATGGAAAAGAAAAGGGAGATCTTTTTCACACCAGGGAACCAATTCCACTGTCATTATATTTTACTTCCTTTTGCTTCTGCAAAGCCCCATCCCTCAACAAAAGGTCTTATTCATTTTCTCCTCCCTCTAAATCTCTGTACAAAGCTAGGAAAATAATGTCCTAAATGACAGTAAGAGCTAACAATGATTGAGCACTTACCATGTGTCACCCACTAATCTAAGTAGTTGACATGTTATATAACAGATTCAATGCCCACATAAGTCCCCACATAAGTAGGGGGCACCACTAGTATTCCTACTTCACAAATAAGGAAACTGAGGCACAGAGACGCGATACACCTAAGGGCTGGAAGAGGCGGGATTTAAACCCAAGGACTGTAGCTCTGGCACTCACACTCTTAACTACTTCACTCCACGGCCTCTCAAAGGCATATAATTACTGTCCCTTGAGATAAATCACAGTCCCAGTCATCTTGTATTATTCATCCTTGTCTACCCTGCTCAGTAGGCCCTGGGCACATAGGAGCTGATGTGTAGACCCTGCATCACTGGCTCCCTTGCCCACTGGGTTTACCAATGGACACTCTGACAGAAGATCAGAGCATGAGGGGAGAGAGAGGTTGTGGTCTTTATTCCCATGCCCCCTCCCTGCAGGGTCACCAAAGGTTGGTCACTCTCTTGGCCAAATGCCACACAGCTCCATCAGGCGGTTGTCTCCACAACTTTCTCTCTCAAAATCTGCATAACTTCTCTCTCTCCTCGCCCCTTAATACCCAGAGGTGGCAACATTCTCCTGCTGGTTCAAGTCCCCAGTCTGATGCCCAATCTGACAGATTCCCTAAACCCCACGTACATCTTTGAAAATAGCCCTTTCATACTCTGCAGATTTTCTGGGTTGAGTGTTCCTCTGTCCCTGCCAGGCCCCTGGTGGATTTGCCTGCCTAGGACAATTCATCAGAATCTCCTCAGACTATCACTTCACAGATGGCAAAGAGCCTGTCACCACAGGGAGAAGGATTATTTAGTACCCTCAGAAAATGGTCACTGGTCCATCAGTGCCTCTTCTGAGACTAAATGAAAACACATATAAATCATTTCTTCTAGAAATATCTGTGGAGTGCCTTCTAGATATTAGACACTACCCTGGGGATACACAAGTGGATGGGACAACCAGGTCACATACAGAGAATACATGAGAACTAGAATGTCACTGCGGCTGTGGATAGCGATAGGAGGGAAGGGCTTCCGAGATCGGGAGGCCTCCTGAGATGTGCCATACTAAAACCTTAAGGATGAGAGGACATGGCCATGCAGTGGGGGGCAGAGTAGGGGTATGAATGTGGTGTCCAGTGTTCCAGAGGAAATCGTGCTTCAGAAGGCTCAGAGGCGGGAAGGACAGTGGGCATTTAGATTGCAGGTGGTACAGCTGTGGAAGCAAGAGGGGAGCGAGCCTCAGAAAATCAGGGAAGAGGAATTTTCCCTTTTGCAATGATTAGGAGAACACTCCTGGTGTTCGGTGTCAGGCTAAGGATTCTGAATGCCCTGGATGTGCAGGACAGCCCCTTACCATGAGGACTACTGAGTGCCCTGAGTGTGAGCAGGTCCCCTTTGTGAAGTGAAGTCAGCAGCTGTACCAGCTTCCCAAGCCCTCCAAGAAGTCTGTCTATACCAGCTAACATCTGACAGGAAATGGGGCAGGACTGGAAGCTGGGATGCAGAGAGCTAAAGAGGGTTTGCATCACATTTTTCTGAGAGGACAGCACCAGAGATGGAGGGAAAGGGTAACTGCCAGCAAGAGAGGATGGGGATGGGTGGGGGCTTCCTTTATTTAGAGTCAAAGAAGATCATTCTAGAAAGTACTGCCATCACCACAGAGCAGTGTTTTTCAGACTTTAACCTAAGACCCACAGTAAGAACTACATTTTATATCACAATCCAATTCTACACACATGCACACAGACATGTGACTGAAGCAAAAGTTCCACAAAACAACATGCAGGCTTACCATGGGTGATGTTCTCTGATAGATTTTGATCCATGCTGATTTCTACCCATGAAACTGACTTGATAACTCATTATAGATCTCACTTCTTGGTGTGAAAAACAACACTAAAGACATAACTAGAAGACAGTATTGTTTTTTACTATTATATTTGTTTTTACTCTTTTTCTTTATTTTCATGGAAGTATAGTTGACATACAGTGTTACATTAGCCTCAGGTAATGCAACACTGCGATTCGACAACTCTGTACGTCATACTGTGCTCACCACAAGTGTAGCCACTGTTTGTCACCATGCAATGCTATTACAATACCACTGACGATATTCCCTGTGCTATGCCTTTCATCCCCGTGACTTTCTCATTCCATCACTGGAAGCCCATGCCTCCCACTCCCCTTTACCCATTTTGCCCATTCTGCTACTCCCTCCCCTCTGACAACTACAGGTTTGTTCTCTGTAATTATGAGAGTATTTTAAAGATTAAAAAAATGTGATAACACATTATGTTGATGAGCATGTGGGGAAATGAGCACTCTCATATACTATTAGTGGGAGCAAGAATTAATGCAAATCCATTAGTGGGCCATTTGGCCCTCCTTATCAATATTTTAGATGCATATGCCTTTGACTCAGCAATTCCACTTCCAGGAACTTCTTACATATTTATTCACACATATGCCCAAAGATGGATGCAGGGGAATATTCACTGTGGCATTGTTTGTCGTGACATCAGGCTGCAAACAATATAAATGCTCAATAGGACACTGATAAAATGAATTATGAGATATCCTTACAGAAGTCTAAACAACCATGAAAATAAATAAGGCAGGTTATTATGAATTAAAATGGAAGAAGGTCCGACATGTATGATATAGCTGACAAAGCAAGGGCAATAGGCTGATAATTGTTAAGCTGAATGATGAGTACAGAGGGATTTACTATACTCCTCTACTTCTGTATATGTGTGAATTTTCACATAGTTTAAAAAGTAAGGAGACAAGTGTCCAAACTATGTGCGGTATGCTGCCATTTGTGTTTAAGCCAATTTGCTTTAACAGACAAGGGGATCTGTAAGGGCCTGAAAGTAGCAAATATCTCTGGCAAGAGACCTAGGGAACAGGTGTGGGAGGGAGATTTTTAACTTTATACCCCTTTCTACTCTTTTAACTTGTAACCACATGCACCTTTTATCTATGTGTATGTGTGTAATTAAAAACAAGAAAGAAATAAAACTGATTTATCAACCTCAAAAAGGATAAACACCACTTACCTAAAATCAAAAGACTCAGAATTACACCTGAAAACCAAACAAACTAATTCATGATAAGGAACGTACTCCCACCCTTGACCCTCGACTAACCCCCATGACACCACAACCTTTGGAGTTTCCCTGAGCAAACAAGTCAAAAATAGAACTGTGTCCAGTTACATTTTTCTGCCAAATTGTTGTTTCCTTGAATTGATGTGAACAAAGATTAGGCCACATGGGACCCCAATTATACCTAGGTTATACTGGAAATAATTTCAAGTTTAACTTGTTCGGTTCCCTCACTTTAAGAATGGTAGACTATGACATGGCCCCTTCATTTCTCTATGTCTACTGGGAGAAGAGGCCTGAAATGAGGATATTCATTACAGCATGGTTTATAACAGGGAAAAGCTGAAAATAGTTTAAATATTCATCAGTAAGAAAACGACTAAGTAATGACACATTTGTATTATAGAATACTATTATCAACTGGATGTTTGTGCCTTCTCCTATACCCCTCTACATCTGCCAAATTCACAGGTTGGAGCCCTGACACCCAAAGTGATGGCATTATGAGGAGGGCTTTGGGAGACAAGTAGTTTATTTTTTTTATTTATTTATTTATTTATGATCACCACAGAGAGAGAGAGAGAGGCAGAGACACAGGCAGAGGGAGAAGCAGGCTCCATGCACCGGGAGCCTGATGTGGGATTCGATCCTGGGTCTCCAGGATCGCGCCCTAGGCCAAAGGCAGGCGCCAAACCGCTGCGCCACCCAGGGATCCCCGAGACAAGTAGTTTAAACAAGGTCACGAGGGTGGGACCCCCAAGATGAAATTAATGGCCTTGTAAGAGTTTTCTCTCTCTTTCTCTCTCTCTTTTTCTTCCATTTGAGGACACAGAGAGAAACCAGAAAGAGGCCCTCACCCAGAACCAAATCAGCCAGGATCTTGATCTTGGTCTTCCTAGTCTCCAGAATAATGAAATAGAAATGTCTGTTGTTTAAGCCCCCTTCCCCAGTCAATAGTATTTTGTTATGGCAGCTCAAGCTGACTCAGAGAAATAGCACAAACTATTTAAAAATATAAGAAACATATATGTACTGACACATTAAAATTCCTAACATGTTTAGGTGGAAAAAGCAAGTTGTGGTTATGATGTTATAGTATTACACAATTATGTAAAATGCACATTCATACAATAATATATATATATATATTTATACACAAATGCACAGATAATTATCTGGAAATATGAACATCTAACAAATGACGGGATACCCAGAAGCACAGAAGAATCATGGTCAAAGGGGATATTAGCTTTGTTTGTAAACTTATATTTTTTTATAAAAAGCTATTTCTGTATTACTTGTGTAATTAAAAGCAGTTTGAGGACATACCCGCTCCCAACTGTTCAGAGAGAACAGCCTAACTTCAGGCTATATAATCAGTCAACTTCAGGGCTGCTTCTAGAATCTGAGTTCTAAAATCTGCCTTGCAACCCAAGAGTTCTTCCCACTACCACTCAGTTCTCCACTAACATTCAGTTCTTCCCACTACCACGCAGTGTAATTTTGAAACGAGCAAAAATTACACTCTGCTCAGGGGAGAAAAGGGCAGGACTCGCATCCCACCAGACACCAATGAGGAGATAATGTTTTCATGCACTAAACGTAACATGGTTAGATCTCAACAAGGTTAGCTAAGACAATTAATTTCAAAGCCTTACAACTGACAGCAATACACAAATTAGCTTCCACATCAGCTTTAGGAAACTAATTTCATTACAATGAAGAATTCAGAAGGGAGCTCTGATGCCTTTTTAAAAAGTGAGATGTAACTTCAAAGTGAGATGAAACTGTTTTCTAGAGCAACTTCATAATTATACCACAAGGACAATGTTTACCTCAAAACCCAACACCCAATAGGGATAAGATGGAAGGAAGAAAGAAGCCTCAAAGAGATGTCAGGTTGAAATCTGCAAGAGACTTTCATGAAAGGAAAATAAAAAAGATTAAGGGTCTCAAAAAGTTTATTATAAATTATAGCAAGAGCTAACATTTATTTATTCAACCAAAAAGTATTGAGTACCAACTGTGCCAGGCAGTGTTCTAGGCACTGGAAATAAACAGTGAATAAGATGCATAAAAATTCTGCCTTTGTGGAACAGATATCCTGGCAATAAACATAAGTGCTACAATAATCTGGGCAGGTGAACAAGGAGTATCAGGTAGGAGGTTTTTTTTTTTTAATTTTTATTTATTTATGATAGTCACAGAGAGAGAGAGAGAGAGAGAGGGAGGCAGAGACACAGGCAGAGGGAGAAGCAGGCTCCATGCACCGGGAGCATGACGTGGGATTCGATCCCGGGTCTCCAGGATCGCGCCCTGGGCCAAAGGCAGGCACTAAACCGCTGCGCCACCCAGGGATCCCAGGTAGGAGGTTTTGATGTGAAATACATAGAGGAGTCAGGGATGGTCTCAGAAAGTGACATTTGAGCAAACACCTGAAGGAGGCAAAACAGTAAGCCCAGCAGATATCTAAGAGAAGTTTGTTCCAGGCAGAGGGAGTGGCAAGTGCAAAGGTTCTGAGGTAGGGACATACCTGGCATATGTTTAGGGAGTAGCAAAAGGCTAATAATGGCTGAAGCGAGAGCAAGGGAAAAATCCCAGAAGATATGAGAGAGGAAGCCAGGAGCCAGATGGTGTAGGGCACTGTAGGCCATTGTAATGACCTGGGCTTTTACTAAGAGAATGGGAGCCACAGAAGAGTTCAGAGAGCAGGAGTGACATGAACACACACAGCACTGGATACTCTGGTGGAGATCAAGGGAAGAGGTGGAAAGACCAGTTAGGAAGTCACTGAAACAATCCAGGGGAAAGATGATGGTTCACTGAGTATTTACTGTGAGCTGGAGACTTTACATACTATATCTTCCAGTTTTATTTATCTTAACTGAGATATAATCCACATACCACAAAATTCACCATTGTCAAATATACAGTTTGATTGTTTTTAACATATTTACAAGGTTGTGCCATCAACAACACTCTCTAATTCCCAAGCATTTTCATCACCCCAGAAAGAAACCCTGTACCCATTAGCAGTCACTCCCCATTCTCTCTCCCTCCCACCTCTGGCAACCACTATCTATTTTCTGTTCCTATGGATTTGCTTATTTTGGACATGCCATATAAATGGGATTAGACAATATCTGATCTTTCATCTCTGGCTTCTTTCACTGAGCATCATGTTTTCAAGGCTCCTCCATGCATTCCTTTTTAAGGCTGAAGTAAATGTTACAATATCTTATTAAATCCCCACAAAAGCCCTATAAAGAAAATACCATCATTATCATGCCCAGGTTTCTGACAGGGAAACTGCAGTTCAGAGAGGTCAAGTAAGTTGCCCAAGAATAGCCAGGAGAGGGGAAGACCGGAGACTGAACTCAGAAGTCTGGCTCCAAGGCTCGCCAATTTGACTACTTTGTTAATCACCTTACTGAATGAATGATGGACTTTAGTCAGGCCCTTCATTGGACTGGGGAAACAGAGGCCCTGATTTCATAGAGTTTGGGCGAAGCCATCACCGAAATTCAGATGTCACAACCTCCTTTTCAGCTGGGGTCCACTTTAGCATGTCCTTGTGGCACCACTGGGGCCTTCTCATTCTGGCTGGAGTCAGATAAAATAGAGTGAGTTCCCCTGGTGAAGGTGAGACCTTGAAGGTGGGGATGAAGGGAGGGAGGGGAATACAACAGTGTCGCCTTCCCCAACTGCCAAATTCACAAACATCAGTGCGGCTCAACAAGCAATTACTGAGCCCTGACCATGTGCAAGAATCTATGTGAACAGAGGCATCACCAAGATGTGGTCCCTGCCCTTAAAAAGTTCCCAGGGCAGGGGATCCCTGGGTCGCTTAGCCGTTTGGCGCCTGCCTTTGGCCCCGGGCACGATCCTGGAATCCCGGGATTGAATCCTGCGTTGGGTTCCCGGCATGGAGCCTGCTTCTCTCTCTGTCCCCCCACCCCCTCTCTCTCATAAATAAATAAGTAAATCTTTAAAAAAAAAAAAAAAAAAAAAGCTCCCAGGGCAGTTGGGGAAACTGTTATCCCAGTATTACATCAAAGAAGAGGCTATGGTATTCCTATCTTTACCATCTCGGCATTACTAGGAAGATGGCACAGTGCTGGGTAGAGAGCTTTCCTCCAACAGACATTTGCTGAGGAGCATCTATATACTCCAGATGTTACCCATTCCCCTTGGCTCTTTCTTATTAACCCTGCTCCACCTACAGCCTTCCCTCTCAATCCTAACCCTTCCCAGTTTCCCCAAGGAACACTTCCTAATAAAGCCTTTCACATCAATCTTTGTCTCAGGTCTGCTTCTGGGCACTACCCAAGCCAGGAGGTGAGCTAGAAAGTCATGTAACAATCACTAACACTAAAGTTTACTGAGTACTTACTACGTGCCAGGCAGGTATTATAAGCACTTCACCTGTATTAACTCATTTACTCCACAACACCACTAAGAGGCAGATGCTATTATTATACTCCACTTGCAGATGAGGAAAATGGGTTGCAGGGACTTGTGGCTGCCCAGTCAGTAGTGGCAGAGCTAAGACTTAAAACCAGGCAATCTTTCCAAGGCTGGGCTCTTGACCATTCTATGATCTGCTGCCTTTTGGGTAGGCTTGGGAAACACAGCTGGCATTTGGGGAGGCTAAGTGCCAGGGGTAAGGTGGCATCTGTGTATACAGAGAAAAAGAAACAGAAAGGCATGGAGGGAAGAGCAAGAGGCACATGCACGGGGAGGCATCTGAGAAGACATCAGAGGTCTTCCATTGCAATGAAGCCCAGCCATAGTTCTTGCCAATGAGTTCCAAAAGATTGCCTGTAGAGGACATGCAGCCATGCGGGGCAGTGGGGGGCAGAGGGGACAGGGGGGATGCTCTCCAGGTGAAGAGAGGTTGGGAATAAATGCCCCAAGTTCTCTCTTCCACCCTCCTCCAATAGCCAGTCTCCCAATGGCTGCCCCTAGGCAAAACCTAGGGATCCCAAGAAATGCAGCCCAAAGGCCCTCCCATCCCCCCTCCCCATGTTAACAGAACAGGGAGGGGAAAGCAATGGATCTGAGGGCTGAGGGACTTTGGTCTGCTCTGGCTTCATCAATTCATTCATTCACTCACTCAGTGAACATTTCTTAAATGCCCACTAAGCCAGGTGTCCAGAACCTACAACACTAATAGTACCCAGCCCCTCCCCTGAGAGAGAGTTATTTGTAATTGTATTAACTGTGGGCTGATAGTGGAGATGACATATGACTCAACCTGGAAGTAGCCGCGGGTCTGGAGTCACTTCACTAAGATGACTTCACGCTTCATCTCAAAGGATAAGAAGGGTCTGCCATGTGGGGGAGACATCTGTTGTTTTCACCTGCTCTATCCGACATTCCCCAGGGGAATGACCTTTAATCCAGCTCAGTCCCTCTGGTTGCCCATGGGATGAGCACATGACCCAAGTCTAGCCAATCAGCACATTCCATTTTCCTGGCCACAACAATTAGGCAGGGTGTGGGCACATGACCAGACCCATCCAATGCGAGGCAACTCTGGACCCTCCCAGGATCCTTCGTGGGAAGTTGTTCACTTTCTCCTGATGTTGTTAGAATACCTGGAGGGTGAGCCTGGGCTGTGGGTGGACACCTTGCCACTAGCAAGCATGAACGTACTGAAGAATGAAGCCAACACCAAGGAAAAGTGATCTGAGAGAAATAGAAAGTCCTGATGGTATCATTTGAGTTCTGGGATCCAGCCATTCCTGAGGCCATCAATTATTCAGTTATTTCAACAAATACAAGTTTTTTCTTTGCTTCAGCCTCTTTATGTTGGGTTTCTGTTGCTTGCAATTAAAAAGGCCTTGACTGATAAGATGGGGAAAGGCAGAGGAAGTAGGGCTTGCCAGGAGAACAGACTCAAGGAACCACAGACAGTTGGATGTGCCTAGAGGGTAGAAATTTGTAAAAAGAATGGGGCAGAAGGTGAATCTGGGAAAGTGGATGTGGACCTAGAAAGCCTTGAACCCTCAGCAAAGGACCCTAAACTTCCTTCACAGATTCCAGAGCTTCTACAACTTTCTACTCTTCCCTCAAATAATCAGCAAGAGTTCCTAGCACCTCAGGATTGTGGCCTGTCTGGGGCAAGTACAGAAGAGGTGGTTCCTTCCCTCAGGGGCTTCCCATCCAGCTGGGGGAAGAGGAAGCAAAACAGGGAAAACTATAACCAATAATAATAATAGTGAATATTTATTATTAATGATGTGCCAGATATGGCACTGTGTTTACATAGATTTTTTTTCATGGAATCCACATACCACTCTATGAAGCCAGTGTTATGAATGTCCCCCATATTTTATTGATAATGAAAGTAAGGCTCTGACAGGTGGAATCACTTGCCTAAGGTCACACAGTTTGGAAGCGGCAAAGCTAGAACTTGAATTCAAGCAGTGTGACTGCTGAGTCCACATACTTGAAACATTTTGCTGAGCAGTCAATTGGTTCACAGGTGGAATGAGAAAAGTAAACAGGAAAGGAAGTCAGAAGGTCAAGATGGAGTCTATAACCAAGCTGTAAATGGCTCTGCCCCAGGTCTCATTTTGGAAGACAGCCCCACGGAGGGCATGGCTGTGGGTCACAGGTGTGCATGGCAAACAGCCTTTTTACTCACTTACGTCCTTGTGGGCTTGGGGGCTGCCTGGCTCTGCTGAGGAATACAAGACAAGTAGAACCCTTGTCAAAGGACACGGAACTTGAAATGCAGGGAGAAGGAGCAGCAGGCTGCCACTGACCCCATCTTTCACAAAATGCCCTGTCTTTCCTGGATGACACCACTTTTTCCATGTCTGTGACTGCCTCCTGGAAGGTACCACAACTTGACATCCCACTGCAGATTCTCCACACCAGAGAAGCCTGCAGAGGCATATTTGCTTTTTATTCTGGAGAAGGTAGATGGGAGTAGATTCTGAAGTCCACTCATTGCCTACTCACCTCATTCTCTCATATTCGGAATGTGCATGCACGTGCTAGTATGTGCACGCAAACACACACACACACACACACACACACACACACACACACTAACCCTCTATTGATGAATAGAGGAAATGGTCATACTCCCAAGGCCCCTGAAATCCTGCCTCTTGTGGTAAGCCTTCCTCGAACACCCCTCTCTTGTCTCAGAGTTCCAAGAACCTGACTCACATGGAGAAAACCGGGCTCAGAGAGATTACATGGCACATAAGTGTCAAAGCCACAACCTGATTCCCACTGTGACCTTGGGCAAGCTGACTAGCCTCTCTGAGCCTCTGTGTCACTGCTTGTGAAATGGGATTAATAGCTATCCTGCAGGGTATAGGGGAGAGATAAATACAGCAATATGTAGGAATCCCATGTCATGGCACCTAGCATGTAGTAAGCATTCAACAACATAATAGCAAATTAAATTAGATTACATTAGATTACAGCACTGGGTGTTATACTATATGTTGGCAAATTGAATTCCAATAAAAAATATACAGGGATCCCTGGGTGGCGCAGCGGTTTGGCGCCTGCCTTTGGCCCAGGGCGCGATCCTGGAGACCCAGGATCGAATCCCACATCAGGCTCCCGGTGCATGGAGCCTGCTTCTCCCTCTGCCTATGTCTCTGCCTCTCTCTCTCTCTCTCTCTCTCTCTGTGACTATCATAAAAAAAAAAAATATATATATATATATATATATATATATATATATACAAAAAAATTTTAAAAATCTAGAAACTGGGATGCCTGGGTGGCTCAGTGGTTTAGTGCCTGCCTTTGGCTCAGGGTGTGATCCTGGAGTCCCAGGATCAAGTCCCACATCAGACTCCCTGCGTGGAACCTGCTTCTCCCTCTGCCTGTGTCTCTGCCTCTCTCTTTGTGTGTCTCTCATGAATAAATAAATAAAATCTAGAAGCTAATGGGGGGGGGGGGCTCAAGATACTGTGTTTCATCTCATTAAATGTAGCATTTCAGCTTAGCCTCCATAGGATAACTGACCCAGGCTGCAGTGGCTGCTGTCCCATGAACGTCCATGCTGCCTGGACTTGAGCCTCCCGGTCCAGCCCAACATGACTCAGCACCTGGAAACATGTGCTTCTTTAAATAGATCCTGCTCTCAGCTGATTCTCAAGGCTGATCAATGACTTACCTGTCATTGGTGGGAGGTATCCTGGGGCTTGCTGAGAGTCTGCTGGTGTGGAGCAGAGGGACATAAGGGACACTGGAGGAAGGTCACTGGTGACTATGACCCTGCTAGAGAATTAAGAGAATGGCCAGATGAGACAGCACCCAGAAACAGGGAGGTTGTCTGCACCCATCCCACCAAACTGGTCCATAGGGTTTAGTGTCATGCCCCAAAGCCCCTGCAACATTATGGAGGGGTCAGGAGACCTAAGTTTAAATCTCAGCTCTGCCACCAAAAGCTTCCTGACCTTGGACAAGTCCTTTGCTTTCCTATCTTCTCATCCATCAAGCCATACTCTAATTACAAATGCACAACAGGAGGCAGAAGACAATCCAACTGCTCCCAGTGGAGGATCAGCCAAATGACTTATAGTCCATCCATACCATGCAACAAGTACTGGTCAAACGAGAGATGTTACTGACGTGGGCTGAGATGAAACCACCTCCGAGCCACTGTGGGACAGTGAGCTGCCATCAGAGGGCTTTGTGTCATGTCCTGCATAGATATGTACACTAGAATATTCATAGAATAACTCTAAAAGGAAAGAGACACACACAGACACACACATTCTGGTAAATGGAAAAGACTTACATTTTGTAAAAAAAAAAAAAAAAAACAAGGAGACATAAGTCTTTATCTTTTACTTTTTGCTTTTTTTTAAAAAAAATTCTCACTACTGCATTTTTCCAAAATAATTTCCAAGTTAGCAACAAGAATCTCACATTCATGCTCACTGGAAAACAGGGTGAGCTCTAGATAAACGAGGTCACCAAGGCCCCAAGCCTGTTTCCAGTGGCCACAAGTTCAATGGCTTTTGGCAAGCCTCCAGCTCCTCTGAGGCTTGGTTCCTGCTGTTTGTCAGCAGTATTTTTGCCCATGACTAGTAGAGAATATCAAATATGGAAGAACTTGGAAAGCACATCTGTTAAGTATATATGCTTGCTAATAACTTCTTACTTCCATGAAACAGAAGAGTGAGTCTATAAAGGGTCAGCTAGATACATTTATGAGACTTCCTCTCTTAAGGCATTTTTTCAAATGCATTCCAGCATTTTGTGTGACTCAAATCCCACAAGCACTGGTTTGGGGTGGAGCAGAATGGGGTTAAGGGCCCACCTCCATCATCCACTAACATAAACATCCAAAGTCTCAGTCCCTTTATTGGTAAAAAGGACAGCGGTTATACTTCACAGGGATATTGTGGAAATTAAGTGACAGAGCATGTGTGAAACTTTTAGCATAGAGTTAGCACCTACTATGTGCTCAACGAGTAACAAAATCTTTCTCTTAAACTTTTCTTGTAGTTATACCAGCAGCCATTTTGCTTTTAGGATCTAGATGCTCTGTATACAGTTTAGAAAAACCACGACCTCTGGATGGAAATGACTGTATCTTCTGTCTTAGCTGGAGATCCTTAGAAGGCAGAGCATGAGGCAAAGGTGTACGTGTACTGGGAAGTGCGACCCCAGGGAAAGAAGCAACACAAGTAAATGGAGTGTATTATGAAGCTGGCAACAGGTTGGTTGCTCAGAAGTCTTCAGAGAGGCTGTACCTCTGAATCATCCATCTGGAGCCAGAAATAATATACCCACCAGCTCTCATGGGATGTCAACTCCCCCCACACCTTGATTTCACAGAGGTGAGTATCACCTGGACTTCACAATGCCTCATGCCTCAGTGGATATAAGAAATATAAGGAACCAGAGCAGCTGCCACAGCAGGAATGACAATAGCAAGGATGGTGCAACAACTAATGTCTCTCAGACCATGAGAATATTATGAAGTGCTGCTAAGCCCACTCTGGCCAGAAAGGAAGGCAGGTGCACAGGTCCTAGAAGGGACTACTACACCTTCTGCACAGATTTGCCTCCTTACATAGCTAGGATGTCCATCTGCCACCTGCTAACCTGCTTGTTTAATGTCTAAAGCACATGGATCCACCCCTGACCACCCATTTCAGAGAACAAGTAAGGTCTTCTGGGCCCCAGGGAGCATCCCATCCCAGCCTGGTCCACTCCCACAGAATGTCCTGCTAAGGATGGCCAGAGCCCTCTGGACATTCTCAGCTCTTTGCTCCAGAAGGCTGCTTACTTTGACCTCGACCCCGACCTCGTTACTTCAGCCTCTTGCAGAGCTGTCCATCAGGAGTGGCATTTAAATGTGAGATCCTGGGCTTTTTATCAAAGGACACGATGAACAACCACACCATGCCAAATCTATTCTTGCTTCTGCTGGGTTTCATTTGAGATGTAGAACCATGGTATTCAGTGCTCTCTTTCTAAATTCCTTTTATTTTATTCATTCATTTATTCAGCAAATATGTATTGAGGGAATTGGTAAGAAAAAAGTCAGTCTAATAGAAAAATGGTTAAAAGTTAATGAATACACAGTTCATAGAAAATAAAACACAAATGACTCTCAAGCATTTGAAAAGATGCTCCATTTCACTCAAAAAAGAGAAATGTTTATTAAAGCTATACTGAGAGACCATTTTCCCCATCAGATTGGCAAAAATCCAAAAGGTTAATAACACATTTTGTTGGCAAGGTTGTGGAGGAATAGGTATTCTCAAGCATTTCCGGTAGGAGTGTTCCTATGGTGCATAATTGGATGATATCTATCAAAATTATGAAAGCAGATATTCTTTGACACAGCAATTTCCCTTCTGGGAATTTATCCTACAGAGATGTTTGGACTTGTGCAAATTGATGTACATACAATGTTATTCACTGCAGACTTCTAAGAGCAAAATATTGGGAATAATCTAGATGCTTTAAATAAATAATAATCTAAGCAATGACATTCTATGTAGATTTTTTTAAAGAATGAGATGTCTCTCTATTCACTGATATAGAAAGATCTCTATGATAGAATGGCAAATAATAAGGCACAGAGGAGCATGGATATGGCATGCCCGCATTAGGCTAATGCTGCCTAACAAACTACCTCAAAAGTTTAAAAAGTAATTGTTCACTCTCATGCTCTCAGACTTGGGGTTCTGTTGATCTCAACTGGGCTCAGCAGGGTGACTCTGCATTAGGCTGCAAGGTCCAGAGCTTGCGGACTCTATTCCACATTCTTCATTCAAGAGCCAGGCTGAAAGGGACAATAGTTAAACCTCGGCACACTCCTCTCATGGTGAATCATGGAGCACAAGAGAGGAAGGGTAATGACACAAAAAACCTTTTGAGACTCTTATGTCTTGTCAACTAACATCCCACTGTCCAAAACAAATTATATCACCAAGTCCAAAATCAAGGGGTGAAGAAGAACATTCTATCCACCATGAGGTCATGGCAAGAGTATGGATATGTAATACCACCAGAGAACTGTAGAGAATGGGACCAATAATTAAACTAACATTACATAAACACACACATGCAAACACCCAATTTTACTTATTTTTATCTAAAGGTATCCTGGAAAAAAACTGTAACAATGGTAATCTATACTGGAGGACCGGTGGAAAGTGAAAGCTTGTAGACAGAGGATAGGTAAGGAAGAAGACATTCCACTGCATACCTTTTGACATTTTTAAAATCAGGTGAATGGTTTACCTGTACAAAAAAAAATATTTTAAAATGTACATGGAGCATCTACTAGGTGCCCGGCACTGGGAGAGGCACTGGTGACAGAGCTATAAACAAGACAGACCTGATTTCCACCTCCAGGTAGCTAATCCTTGGGTGCAGTTGTCTCTACTCTGGCTGCCACCAGAGCCACCTGGGAAACTTTTTAAAATGCTGATGTCCAGCTCCACTCCCAGAGATTCAGACTGTAATCAGTTTGGTGTACAAACTTTTACATACTTTTAAAAGGTCCCAAGGATTTTGGTGGGAAGCCAGGGTTAAAAATAACTAGATTAGCAAATGGAAAAAGATTAAAATAATCAAATAATTAGTTGGTTGTACTAGGCACATTAACTAGTTATTGGAGATTTCTTATATTTTCTCTTCTTGGAAAGCAAAACTCTTCTTAGCAATTGAATTCTTCTCTCTCTCTGATTAAAAGTGTAAGACTCTATATATCTTCCTTTTCACTTTGGCAGCCAGGAAGCTCAGTGTCAAAGCTGAAGCTCAAATGGAGCAACTTCCTAAAGCCATAATGCCTACACATGTGTAGTCTTTTTCTAAACTGAATTTCTGCCTTTACTTATTTTTTTTGGTGACCTTGAATCTCGATTTCTATTTTGCCATTAGAACATGGTTTGTATTCTTACAAGGTGTCTCAAATCTTTTATAATGCAGAGGAACTAAATTATCATCATCAACAATAACAACAATATAATACCTTCTGTTTATTTACTTGACACTTATTATGCTCCAAACACTGAGATTGGCACTTGAAATATTTATCTCCAATCATTTTTTAAAAACTCACAGAAGAGGTATCATTAAGCTCATTTTACAGATGATAAACTGAGACTTAGAGAGATTAATTGCTTGTCTGGAGTCACAAAGTAGTAAACATCAGGGCTGGTATATTATTTTCCTATTGCTGCCAACAAGTTACCACAAATTTAGTGAATTAAGACAACAGAAATTTATCTTACTGTCCTGAAGTTCAGGTGTTCAAATAGGTGATCAGGGCTGTGTTTATTCTGTAGGTTCTAGGATAGAATCTTCTTGCCTCTTCCAGCTTCTAGAGACTGCCTGCCTTCTTGGGCTCAGGTCTCCACTCCTGCCTCCGTTCCCATAGTCACATCTACTACTAACTTTGACCTTCCTGCCTCCCTTGTGATTACATCCCACCTTCATCCCCAGAAAAACCCATGTTATCTTCCCACCTCAAAATCCTTAGCTTAATGGCATCTGCAAAGTCCCTTTTGCCATGTAAGTTATATATTCCCAGGTTTCAGGAATGTTTGAGGACCATTACTTAATTAACCATCTCTTGGATTCTAACCCAGGCTTCTCTAACCCCTAATCATGTGCTTTCTACAATACTTTGCTGCATCCACAAAATCCAGGCTTTATTTCTGTGAAATCATTATTCCCAGGGCTTCTGTGGGTCTTCAAAGAGAGAGGAACATACTTCTCCACAGATTGGACAAGACACAGAAAAAATATACAATCTACCAAAGATAAATTTCCCCATTCCAATTGGAGTTGTAGGGCTATTCATAAGATAGGGCAGCAAAGGATCCATCCCCTGCTATTCTCTGCTGTTAGCTAAGTGAGGCTTCAAGATGTAGTGAAAAGTGGCTTTTCTGCATTATTCATTTGCTTCCTTTGTTGCCTCTTCCACTAGAATGTCAGCCACAGGAGAGTGGGGCCATCTCCATCACACTCACCATAGTATCCAGAGCCCAAAAAGCATAGCACAGAGTTAGTGTTCCATTGATAAATGCAAGCCCCAGAGCTACTCTGCTTCAGGGGGTAGGATTTCACCAGGGTACCTGAAAGATGGGGGAGGAAACTGAGTAGGCTTTGTCCCCAATTCCTCACCTTTGGGTGGGGTTAACGTGAAAGCTGAGGTCCTTGGTCAGGACCATAAATGAGAGGAAACATGAGCAAGATGGTGTTTGCCTTGCTGCGCCCTTCTGAGAGCAGAGATTACATCTCTTGAACATTCTACATGAAGCATTCTCAATCGATCGTGCATAGACATCAATAACAATCCACCTATAAAAAATTCCCCCACAAGGACACAAAGATAGATGTACAAGGATATACTGCATTGTTTGTAGCAGCAAAAGAATTGGACACAACCCAAATGTCCATCAATAGAGGTTTGGGGAAATAAATGATCATATAGTCACAATGACAGAATGCTATGCAGCCATTGAAAGAATGGGATAGATAGGGTCTGGGGAGGGTTGTCCAAGATGTAGTGCTCAGTGAGAAAAGGCAAGTTGCAGGAAAGTGTATAATGTATGGTTCTATGTTAAATATATATAAATAGGGATCCCTGGGTGGCGCAGCGGTTTGGCGCCTGCCTTTGGTCCAGGGCGCGATCCTGGAGACCCCGGATCGAATCCCACGTCGGGCTTCCGGTGCATGGAGCCTGCTTCTCCCTCTGCCTGTGTCTCTGCCTCTCTCTCTCTCTCTCTCTGTGTGCCTATCATAAATAAATAAAAAATTTTAAAAAAAATTAAAAAGAAAAAAAAGATTTAAAAAATATATATATATAAATATATATACTTCTTAAACTGTGCACTTTAAGATCTGCACATTTTACTATATGTAAATTATAACTCAATAAAGAAAAACCATTATATGTATACATTCTAGTTCTTTGGTCTTTAAGAAGCAAACTTTTTCAAATTATTTCTGAAATTAGGACTTGCCTTCTCATATATGTAGCATTTTATGTTTTGCTATTATTAAGTCGAAAGGGTGGCTTACCACTGGAGGTAGCTCACAAAAGAAGAAATGCAAGAGATATATTTAGCATTTACACAGAAAGTAAACATAGTAGATAAGCATATGCATAGAAAAGCTAAAAATGTACACATTTGGAATTCAGGAGTGAAATAATTGGGAATGGAAGTTGCAAGACCTTTGTACTAGGGGCACATATTACTTTAGTCATGAGAAACAAATTAAGGTTAAGGAAAACCCTTTCTGTGACCGGGAAATAGTGCAAACCTGTGGATTTGAGAAAATGGAGGGCATCAAAGGGGCATTTGACGATGTAACAGACCAAGAGAATTGAACCTCACTCATGTTTTCAAAATAGAAAGAACTTTGTTATTGTTTTCTGATTATAAAAGTAATTTGTGCTCATTGCATAAACACTCAAAGACCAGGGAAAGGAGGCATTGAAAATTACCCATAAGCCCACACTGTACCACCAAAGAGAGCAAAGCCTAACGCTGGGGTGCACTTACTTATAAGAGGAACACCAACCTTTATATACTGCTTTAAAACTCGATTTTTGTCCCACCTAATATGTAAATAATATCTTCATTTAATATGTAAAGAAAATCTTTGCATGTTGTAATACTACAATATGTATCATCCTCTTAATAACCTCAATGTATTATGTATGTTATGTAGTTGTACCATTATTGGCATAACAGAAACTCTATCATTGAATATTACATTGTTTCCAATTTTTACCGATTGAAATAATGATGCAGGGACGCCTGGGCAGTTCAGTGGTTGAGCACCTGCTCTGGGCTCAGGTTGTGATCCCAGGGTCTTGGGATTGAGTCCCGCATCAGGCTCCCCACAAGGAGCCTACCTCTTTCTCTGCCTATGTCTCTGCCTCTCTCTGTGTGTCTCTCATGAATAAATAAACAAAATCTTAAAAAAAGAAAGAATGATACAAAGAAAATTCTCATACATATATCTTTAGGCACTTATCTGATTACTGAGAATAAATTCCTAGAAGTCCTATTTGCTGAGTCAATAAGTTTATACATACTGAAGGCATCTGATTGCTGTGACCACATACTTTCTCATAACACGAATAATCATTAGCATCAGCAATTGTTGAGCATGAAGTTCATGCCAGGACTTGCATTCCTTTACCTTCTGAACAGTCCTACAAGGCTGGTGTTTTTATTGTACCTCATTCTATAGATGGAAAAACTGAGGCTCAGAGAGGTATATAACCTCTCAATGTCACACAGCTAAAAACTGGCAGAGCCAGGAATAGAACCCAGATATGTCCACCTCCAAAGGCCAAGCTCACAGTCAGAGCACTGTGCTGCCTGCTAATCTCATGGCTTCCAGAACAGTCATATTATTTCATTATCCAACCTATAGTGCATGAGAAAGCTCATGTCCTCACTTTTGCCCCTTTCACTAAGTATTATCATTTGAATCATGTAAGGAGTGTGTAGTTGCAAACACCAAAAGCCTCAGTTCAAAATGGCTTAAATAATAAAGTGATTAATTGGCTCAAATAACCAGAAGTCTTAAGGGAGGTTAAGTGTCAAGGATGCCTTGATTGAGCAGCACAGTAGTGAGACCAATGTTCAGGTCTTGTTTTTTCTCCTTGTCTTTTGTGGTGCTGGCTTCATCCTCCATCTGACTCTCCTCCATGGTCTCAAGATGGTCCCTGACAACTCCTCATTCTGTGTGCCTTCTTCCCCAAGTCCAGACAGGAGGAGAGAAGGTTGACTTTGTAAGCCCTCTCAGGAGAGTGGGAGATCTTTCTAAGGATCCCTCAGCTTGCCAGTGGCCTGAATTGCCCCATGTGCTCATCCTGAACCAGTACTGTAGGTAGGATTATGATGACAAGTTTAAGCCTGGGCTGCATATGCCCTTTCCTAGATCTTGTAATGAAAGTAAATTTAGCTTCCTCTGAGGCTATAATAGAAAAAGCGTGGAGTGAAATTCATGACACTTCACAAGAGAAGAAAGGTCGGATATTGGGGATTGGAACAAACACACTTGTACCCCACCCTTCCACTCATGGACCTTACCAATGTAGGGGACCCTACGTATCATTCTACCCTGTTCATGGCAGGGAGAAGCATCAGGGAATTAACATCCCCAGGGAGCAATCTTTGACCAATGAGAGAGCAGGTGTACAGTCTTCAGCCATATCAACTTGAATGTGCCCTATCTTGTCTGATCTCAGAAGCTAAGCAGGATCGGGCCTGGTTATACTTGGATGGGAGAGAGTAGGTGTATAAATACCCCAGCTCCCTCAACCCTTAGGTGGATTGACTGAGGAGCATGTCTTGCAGTAGCCCCCAGAATTCTCCAGTAATAACTAGCTCACCCTTCTTCCTCTTCCCTTCTCATGTGTCCAGTCCCCTGCTAGTGTTTCCTAGGACCACCTCCCAATAAATCACTTACACTTGACTCCCTGACCTGGAGTCTACATCTTGGGGACAGAAACTAAACAGTAACATGGTACAAAGTCCACTACATTTTGTTTCTAGTCTTTGTCTGTTGTGGGAACATTCTAAAAAGATAAAATTTCAGCGTTGTAAGGTTAAGGATAGACATTCACGTGGTGGTTCTCCAATCTGCCAAAAGGACAATATCTGCCTCTAAGCTACCTCCTTCACCTTCAGTGCAAAGGAGAAAGGAGCCCATCTTCCTTCAGAAGCCACTTTGCATGCACAGCTACGTCAACAATGACCAGACAAGAATGCAGTATTAAGCATCCCACTGTGAGTCTGTCCTGCAGATACAGACATCTGGACTCCATGGTGAGATCCCTTTAGGAAAAAGAGAGAGAACTCTAAAAACTGACTCAGCCTTTCATAAATTGGTGTTTTTAATATTCCCCTTCCTGGGGGCATTTGCTATAAACAAACTATTGGTCTGGTTGAGAGATAAAAAAGAAGCCCTTCCTCAAAAGATGCCACACATTAATTTTTAAGCTCACTCCTGAGAGATGCAATCTCTCCTTTAGTGCCAGTTAATGGAATTTGTATGACAATAATTTATTTACTGAAGTAATTAATTGCCATATAGCTTTGCATGGCTGGATGCAGCATTGGCAAGTGGCTGATTTCTATCAGGAAAAGGCATGTGAGCAGCTTCATTTCACAGACGAGCTATAAACTAAGCAGATTTCTAACTCAGAAATATCCATTTTCAAAGGGAAAAATCCTCTGGACTCTGAAATGGGGACTGATTCCCTGAGTCTAAGACTAGGAAGGGAACTGAAAGCACATTGTGTTCAACTGCCCCCTTTTACAGAGGAGTAAGCAGAAGCCAGGAAAAAGAAATGCTCCATCTCTAAGATTTCCAATTGAGTCAGTGCACAGTGCCCAGGCAGCCTGATTCCCAGCTCAGTACTTGTCCCACTAAGCTCTCTGCCTACACCTTAGGGTGCTGATGAAACAGACAGAATGTGTTCCCAGGAGGAGAGACTGGGAGCCTATTGAAACAACTGATTTGAAGGCAGAGACAGGAATAATGCCTGGCCCAGAGTGCTCTTGAGAGCACATCACTCTCTCTCCCAAAGAAGACTGAATATGGGATAAATGGAAATTCTTGAGATAAGCCACAGGAGGTTACTTAGACCAAAGGAATTTAATGCAAATGCCTTTGAGCTCTATGGAGGCAACAAATGGGTGAAGGACGGCATAAGCAAACACAAGGGAATGGTGAAGACTGGAACAGATATGACAACACATGCCCATCTCAAGGATCTCAGTGCTAACAGACCATTTCCATCTTTTAAGAGAGACAAAAAGTTCAAAATGTTACCAAAAAAAAAAGTTACAAGATATCTCCTGCCTTTTAAATCTTGGCAATTTATGTCATTTTAAAAAGAGAAAGGGATACCGAGGTGGCTCAGTGGTTGAGCGTCTACCTTTGGCTCAGGTCATGATGTCAGGGTCCCCTGTGGGGAGCCTGCTTCTCCCTCTGCCTATGTCTCTGCCTCTCTTTCTGTGTCTTTCATGAATAAATAAAATCTTTTAAAAAATAATAAAAAATAAATAAAAAGAGAAAGATTGAAGGTCCCATAAACCAAAAAAAAAAAAAGCCATCTCCCAAGATATAAGTTTGTAAACACTGGTATAGAGTATCAACAACTGGTGGCAGATCTGGCCATTCATTCAAACATTCATTCATTTGTTCAGGGTTGAGCGCCATGGTCCCTAAATCTTTCTATACATTAGAATCACCTAGGAAGCTTAAAAATCTCAATGCCCAGGTTACATGCTATACCAATTACACCAGGATGTTCAAGGGTGGGAGCCAGGCATCAGGATGTTTTAAATACCCCCAGATGATTCCAACACACAGCCAAGTTTGGGAACTGCTAGTCTACAATGAGCCAGGCAGTGAGTTAGCTGCCAGGGACACAAGAATGACCAGGACAAACATATTCCTCACCTTCCCAGGGCCTAAACCCAAGTAAGGGATTCAAACAGGTAAGTATGTGTAGCCCGGGCTGCCAGTTGTCACCAAACCTGATCTCCCCACCTTCCAGGGCACATGTGGGACTAAACTTCCCAGCCTCCTTTGCAGTTAGATGTAGCCACAGGTCTGAATTCTGGCCAACAGAATGTGAGTAGAAGCCACAGTAACTGATGCCCACCTATTGACCCAGCCATCTCCTCTGAATTATTGTTAAGATCTTGTTACAGCAGCCTAAGCAATATGCTAAGCAATTAAAATGTAGAGAAAAACTGACAACCATAGTACCAGATGCTGTGAGACACAGATCCAGATTGGGAGCATCAGGGAAGGCCTCCGATTAATTCCTTTACTCATTCATTCAACAAATATTTACCAAGCACCTGCTATGTACCAGGCACTATTCTAGATGCAATTAATGAAATCAGCAAATAATTTATTGTCATATAAACCCCATTACGCGTTGTGAGAGACACAGCAGTGAAGGAAAGACTCAAAAATCTCTGTCCTCATGGAGTTTAGGTCCCTCAGAGTATGAGGTGACATGGATACTCACACCTGGAAGATGGATAAGGCAGGCAGAAATCTGTGGGGGGTGGGGCGCACAGATGCAGTGCTCCTGGAAACGAGAAGGACCTAGGGGTGGGAGAAAGTGGCATTTTGGGGGAGCATGGAGTATTTGGGCTTGGCTGGGAGAGGGATGAGACAGAAACAAAGACAGACTGAGTCTTAGAGACATCCGGGGAGACAGAGAAACTGGCAGAAAGAGAGATGGAGAGAGAGCAAGGCAGAGCAACTGTCAGACACCCAAACGGACAAAGACAGAACCAGAGAAAGAGTGGACTGGAAAGATCTGACAGGGACAATGAGACAGGGACAATGAGACAGCTACCACAGAGCCACCTCCCCCTGACCCCCACCTTCATGGCCTTATTTCTTGCACAGGAGACAGATGTCTGCATTTTACTTAAGTTTCCTTTGCTTTGTTGAGAAGATAAATATTTGATCTCCCACAATGCCCAGCAGTTTCTCCTACACAAGAAGGGCGTATTTAACTAGCCTGAGAGCAAGCCCCATGCTTGGCTCCGGCAGAGCCAGCTGTGAGGATTGTCATCTGCCACCTAAGGCTTGGGTTGGGTGATGGAGGGCAGAAGTGGGCGTCAGGAGACCCTCCTTGACTCTGGATAGCTGTGAGGTCTGAGCCTCAGTTTCTCTGCTTATAAAATGAATAGGTGCTTTCCCACTGTGGCATTCTGTGGCAGCATGATCAAGGTTTGTGATCAGGTATTTCAATGTGAAATTGCTTAACAGATGTCTCCCTAGGAGAGCTTGAGGGCAGGCTGTGTCTGTCTTGTTCATGGATAAACACATAGTAGGTGTTCGAGAGTATTGATCTGTTTAAAGTACGGGAGGGAGGGAAGGAGGAAAGACTGGAGGGAAAAAGATGTTGAACATGCCATGAGTCCTGTGCAAGGGAGAACAGGCTAAAAGGGGATGAAACTCACCTGGATTAAATCTTCAGGAAAAGAAAGCCAACAGGATGGGCTCACTGGGTTTCCCCAGGAAACTTATAAACGTTAATGCCTCTTATAGAGGCATCCACAGTTCCACAACCACAAAGGGAAGGAGATTGACATATAGAGGTGGCCAGCACAAGGGAACCACAGTGTATACTGAGCAACAAGTAACAGAGCTGTATGAGGATCTCAGCTCCCCGAGGCTCTGCAGCCCAAGCTTCCTTGGGGCTTGGTGATGGTTCAAAAAAATCCCTAATCATCCATTCCTCTCCCTCCTCCTTAGGGCAGGAGTCTGGGAATGTGCTCCTTTCTGGCTAAAACTGAGTATTTCCAGATAGTGGAGGCCTCCAGATTTTCAAAGGGTAGAAGAGGTGCTGAATTCACACTGGTACAAATGAGGAAGAGACAGATCACTTGGCAAAATAATTAGTGGGAGATCCAAATGCATAAAGGCTCTGATGATCCATGAACACAAGTCAGTATACATAAATATGAATAAATGAGTAAAATGGGGGGAAAGGGAAGGTCCTTCTTATAGGAGGATGCCAACAAAGAAATGTTTTTTAAAAAAAGAGTTAGAAATGCTTCAGTAGATACTAAAACTAATGGGGGAAATTTTGATGAGTACCAAGATATTTACATAGTCTCCAAGTCTCCTCCCCAGAGCTTATTTACTGAAGAAGAAGGAATAGTAACCTGACAGTGGAAAAACCTGTCAACCATGCTAACCAAGCCATCTAAGTGAATCTCACCATGAACAGGACAAACCAACAGCATGCACACACCTCCTGATGTGATGCATTGTTTAAAAAAATGCAGCTTCATCTCTGCATTGTTCCTGCCAAAAATGCACAACCTGAATCTAATCATGGTCATCGGGGAAGCTGAATTGAGAGGCATTCTACAAAATAACAGGCTTGAACATTTTAAAGATGTATAGGTCAAGGAACAGAGAAGGGCTGAGGAGATGTTCCAGAATAAAGGAGACTAAGGAAACACTGTGACTGAATATAATGCAGAGTCTTGGATTGGATTCTGGATCAAGAATAAAAGGATATTACTGGGACAATCTACAAAATTTTACAACAGACTGTGGATTAGGTAATAACGTTATAGAGAGATGTTACATTTCCTGATTTTCAAAACTGAATTGTGGTTATATAAGAGAATGTCCTTTTCCCTGAAATATAGACAGGAGGTATTTAGAGGTTAAGAGAACTAGAAGGATCTGAACATCAAAACAGAGTCAGGGCTGGTTTCTGGAGTCTGGGGACTTGAGTTCAAATCCCAGCTCTATTGTCTCCTGGATGTGTGACCTTGGGCAAGCCATCTGATGCTCTGAGCCTCAGTTTCCTCATCTGTAAAATGGGGCAACCAATGGTGCCCTTCTTCGTGGGATTATTGAGAAGATTTGACAAGAAAGCCCTCTACAAAGTCCAAGAACAGCTCTGGTGCATACAGATGTTGGATGAATGCTAGAGGCAGCTGTAAAGCTACAAGTCTCAGAGCTGATTGAAAGTCTTCAAAGTCTTCCAGTCCAACTTCCCTCTCAAATATGAGAAAGTCTCCAAAGTCTTCCAGTCCAACTTCCCTCTCAAATATGAGAGGTGTATGTAAGTCTCAACTCTCTTGCACCATACACAAAGATAAACTCAAAATGGATGAAAGATCTTAATGTGAGACAAGATTCCATCAAAATCCTAGAGGAGAACACAGGCAACACCCTTTTTGAACTTGGCCACAGTAACTTCTTACAAGATCCATCCATGAAGGCAAGAGAAACAAAAGCAAAAATGAACTATTGTGACTTCATCAAGATAAGAAGCTTTTGCAAAGCAAAAGATACCGTCAACAAAACTCAAAGACAACCTACAGAATGGGAGAAGATATTTGCAAATGACGTATCAGATAAAGGGCTAGTTTCCAAGATCGATAAAGAACTTCTTAAACTCAACAGCAAAGAAACAAACAATCCAATGGGCAAAATGGGCAAAAGACATGAACAGAAATCTCACAGAGGAAGACATAGACATGGCCAACATGCACATGAGGAAATGCTCCGCATCACTTGCCATCAGGAAAATACAAATCAAATATACCAGTGAGAATGGGAAAAATTAACAAAGCAGGAAACCACAAATGTTGGAGAGGATGCGGAGAAAGGGGAACCCTCCTGCACTGTTGGTGGGAATGTGAACTGGTGCAGCCACTCTGGAAAACTGTGTGGAGGTTCCTCAAAGAGTTAAAAATAGACCTGCCCTACGACCCAGCAATTGCACTGCTGGGGATTTACCCCAAAGATACAGATGCAATGAAACACTGGGACACCTGCACCCCGATGTTTCTAGCAGCAATGTCCACAATAGCCAAACTGTGGAAGGAGCCTTGGCGTCCATCGAAAGATGACTGGATAAAGAAGCTGTGGTCTATGTATACAATGGAGTATTACTCAGCCATTAGAAACGACAAATACCCACCATTTGCTTCGACGTGGATGGACCTGTAGGGTATTATGCTTAGTGAAATAAATCAATCGGAGAAGGACAAACATTATATGGTCTCATTCATTTGGGGAATATAAAAAATAGTGAAAGGGAATAAAGGGGAAAGGAGAAAAAATGAGTGGGAAATATCAGAAAGGGAGACAGAACATGAAAGACTCCTAACTCTGGGAAACAAACTAGGGGTGGTGGAAGGGGAGGTGGGCAGGGGGTGGAGGTTACTGGGTGACGGGCACCGAGGTGGGCACTTGACGGGATGAGCACTGGGTGTTATTCTATATGTTGGCAAATTGAACACCAATAAAAAATAAATTTGTCAAATATGGGTCTCCCCAGGAAATGCCCTCCACACAAAGAAGCAGGATTTTAAATACCACTGAGACAGTCAGGGCTCTAAGCAATCCCAGTCTAACTGCTTTGTTTCACAAATGGGGGAATCTGAAGGCCAGAATCTTCAAGGTCAGGTATCTCACCACATTCAGGCTGACTCACCAAAATTTTAATTAACACCTACTATGTGGCCAGGCCAGTGCTAGCCACCACAGGAGTTTCAAAGATAATCAGGCTCAAACACTAAAAGTGTGGAAGTGTAGGTGTGTAATTATTATAAAGTGCTGACAAAACCGAGCCAGAAGAAAATCCTGTCTACGTCTCCTTATGAAACCTCACCAGTCCCCAAATATGCATCTTTAAAATGCCAATCTCTTGGTCTTTATTCAAAGCCTTATAATAATACTGGAATGTCAAACCCTTCCTCATTTTTCTCTCCAAATCTTGTCATGCTCTTATTTAGCACCTTCAGTGGCTCCCTATTGCCCTTGGGATAAACCCCACACTCCTTTTCAGGGTACACTTCAGCCCAGCTACTCAGAACAGCCCTGTGAGTAGATTGACAGTTAAGCCAGGAAATTTTTTGAGTACCTACTGTGTATGAGTCTCTGTGACGGTACCAGGAGGGTACAAAGTTTGGTTTGCTGCCTCTACTGTCGGCAGCTTACACTGTAACTAAGAAGCAGACATGCCTTAAAATATAGTCAGCAACATCATGGAGACAATCTGCAGCAAGTGTTTCTGCACGTGTGATCCACCGAGAAAGCTCTGCATCTCAATCATGACACTAATATCACACAAGGATGCCTGACACACAGCAGCATGTCTGTGGTCAATACTCACAGCAAACAGGCTTGGTCTGGGCCGTCTGAGGGAAGCCAGCATAAACGGCAGGGCCTGGTGTTTCATACTGTGCTGCACAGAATACCATCATCCCCAAATACGTCCACAGCCTAATCCCGAGAACCCTACATGGCCAAAGGTTGAGATGTGGTCTGCAAGACCTCAAGATGGAAGAGTTCTCCTGGATTATCAGCATGAGCCATAGATACAATCCAGGGGTGCTTATAAGGGGGAGCCAGAGGAAGCTTTGACTTCAGAAGAAGAATCAGGAATGAGAAGACAGAAGCAGGAGGTCAGAGTGATATGCGAGCTGTGGACTAGGAGGCAAGGAATATGGGGAGAAGCTGGAAATTCACAAGGAAGTGAATTCTCCCCCTGGAACTTCTGCCAACACCTTGATTATACCCCATTTTGGACTTCTGACCTCCATGACTACGAAATAACAAATCTGCATTGTTTCAAACCACTAAGTTTACGGCAATCTGTTAGAGCAGCCATGGAAACTAACACGCAGGCATTGTGCCCCCCTCCAGCTCCTTGGTCCCCATGGCCCCCTGATGCCAGAAGTAGCATTTACTCCCTGACTTTCTTCTTAAGACCTGGAGGGACAATGACCCCACTGATAAGAGCCCAGCTACAACACTATTTTCTGTTGGTTTCCTCAAACTGCTCACAGTTTTGGAAACAGCCCTGTATTAAAACAGCCCCTCAAATGACCCAGTCTGAAAATGCCAACTGTTTCCTGCCAGGACCCTAACTGACAGACTCCCATTAATCCCCCTGCCTGAGGAAGTCCAAAATTTTACCCCTAGACTTCTGCATATTCCAGCACCTTCCAGAATAGTCCTGGACCCTTGATTTCTGCATATCCCAGAAATTAATGCCCTCGTGGTCCTTTCAACATCCTCAAACCTGGTGCCACAGGAGCTTCCTCAGATACAGGAGCTTTATATACAGTACTGGCAGCCTGGTGACCTCTTCAAACCTCCCAGAGAATTGACCAATAGCAAGATTTTGTTATTTAATCTTTACCTGAATATTCCACAGGGGGCCCAAAGAAGAGGTGTACATCACAGCAACATGAACAATGATTGGTGGCCATGTGGACATCACCAATCCTAAAAGATTTATTGGGCTTTCATTTGGGTCTTCAATTGCCTCATGCCTCTCCCCAACTTGCTCAGGCATCTCTTCTCTGCCCCCAATCTCTTCCCCCCTCCACTCTCTTCAAAGCTTTGGAGGGAGTCCTAGGATGTGCAGGCAGAAAGCTCATCATCCCCTCCCCAAACACTCATCAAAACAATCTCTATGCCTATGAGGAATTCCAGTGGGGGAAAGAATGTTTCTTACCCTAAGTGCCAAAGTAGCATGAGTTTGGAATTTGGAGGTTGAAAAGCAAACCAACATGAGAGAAGGTGGGAAGACAGAGATCAAGAAGCCAGGAACCCTAGCAACATGGCAGCTGGTGGGAGTCCAAGAAGGAAGACATTTGATGAGAAAGTCCCTATAATGGGAATGGCTAAGGAAATTTACAATGTTGAACATTAAATTTTAACCTGTTTCTTTGTCTGTCTTGAGTTGTAATCCAGCTCAGCCATCCCCAAAACTTCAGTGGAAGTCTGTTACACACAACTCACCTGTTTTGATAATTCTTTGAGGCATTGAAGAGAGGTACTGGGTTCAAAGCAAGGCAAAGAGAAGACAACAGCTTCAGGAAGCAAGATGGCACATGAAGCCACCTCAAATTCCAAACAAGAAGTGACCAAGAGTACAGGAGCCCTCTGAGAATTCTCAGATATATCCAATAAGGTACTGGGCTTCCCACAATACATAGGATGGGAGCTTGGACTATTTTGATTTTGATTTTAAAGGGATAAGGGGTCCAGAAAGTGTGCAGGAACAGGACACATCACACACTAGTGACACTTTCAGACTTTGAACCTGACCGCTAATGGTCAAGGCCTCACAATCATAATGCAAAAAGAGATATCCCTGGATCTCTGCTGAACTGCAGTATTAATTACATGTCTGCAAGACAGTCAGAGAGAAGGCTAAAATTAGCCAACGATCTGATATGTTGACACTTGGCATCAGTAACTGAAGCTTCTATGAAAGACAGATTTATAAAATGAGCTTATATTTCATGATAACACACAAGCTTTCAAGAACCCAAAAAGATTCTGAAAGTTCAGGATTTTCTCTGCATCCACCTGGCTGTGCATGACGGTAAGGAGAGATGCTGGCTTAAGTACTCCTTGAGGTAGAAGAGAGAAAGAAGAGAGAGGGGCAGAAAGCCCATGTCTTAGTCACTTGCATGTGTTTTTCTGGTGATGCTCATTAATATGCATACCCGGAACCAATGATTTTTAGAAAAATAAAGCAAAGTATAGTGCTGTGGCTAACTACAGAATTAGTGAATTGCTTAAATTGCTGAAAGTTATGCCTAGGGCACTTGGGTGGCTCAGTCAGTTAAGCATCTGCCTTCGGCTCAGGTCATGATCTCAGGGTCCTGGGATCAAGCCCTGTGTCAAGCTCCCTGCTCAATGGGGAGCCTGCTTCTCTCTCTCCCTCTTCCCCTCCCTGCTCATGCTCTCACTCTCTCTCTCAAATAAATAAACAAAATCTTTTAAAAATAAGGAAGGAAGGAAGGAAGGAAGGAAGGAAGGAAGGAAGGAAGGGAGGAAAGAAGGAAGGAAGCCATGCCTAGGGTCTCTGATCTAGGAAAACCAGTCTTATATACCAGAAACTGAGCCAAGGGTTTAACAAAATTAGCTCATTTAATCCTCACAAACAGGTGGTAGGTAACATTATTTTACAGACAGGGAAACCAAGGCTCAGAGAAGTGAAGTCACTTAGTTGGTGTCTCAGTCAGGAACTAATCAAAGAGTTGGAAACCATTTCAAGTACTTAGAACACAGAGAATTTAATGCAGGGAACTCCTTACATGGGAGCAGGGATTGAAAGACTGCCTGGAGATTAGCTGTAGCAGATGCTGTACCCCTAGGCTGGTGGGATGGAGGAAGGAGGCAGTGTCCCAGAACCCTGGGGCCAGGGTCACCTATTGGAAGCTGGAAACCTGAAGGAATTAGCAAAGTTGCCAGAAGCAGAGGGGTGGGGGGAGAAATACCCTGGTTTCTCCTCTCCTTCCACCTTCAGGCATAATGTCCGTGCCTCCAGTGGATCAGACCCAGCAGGAACCCAGCTGACATGGAAATCTGAGAAATGCAGCCTATAGGGATGAGCCCCCAGGACCAGGACAGCTAATGAGTACTTTAATCAGAATTTGAACCCACATCTGATCCCAGCCCAGTAAGCCGCAGCTCCCTTCATGCAAGAACACAGTGGCCAAATTCAAATTTCTTCAGAGTGGCACCCGTAGTCCCTTGTGGAAATAGAGAATGCTCAGATGACCCTCCCAGATTCTGGACCTGGGATGCAAGCCCTGTAGATGCAGGGGGATCACTCAGAGGCAGGAGTTCCAACTCTAGCTCATGTGATTGCTCTCTGTATGATGTTAAACTAACAACTTCACCTCACTGAGCTTCAGGTAACTCCTCTGGAAAATGAACGATAGGAATACTCACCTCACAACGTTGATTTAAAATTTACAGGGCACCTGGTTCACCAGAGGTGCTCAAAAAATTGAGTTAATTCCTACCACCACCATCAATATTAAGTAACCTGTTCACAGAATTACCATTTCACTTACAGGCTAGGTGCTCTCGTGAGAGCAGACAGGGCTGGCGGAGAAGAAAAGTGAGATTCTCAGTCACGTCTTACAGAACTGTCCTGGGCTTTCTCTCAGAGCCTCCTCTGCTGTCAAGCAAACTTATTCAAGTTCGCGAACAGCTCCGGGGAAAGAGTACCTAGGGATGCCTCGAATTATTTATTCTGGTTTCTTGTCTTCAATGAGTGCAGTTACCTCACGCTGTGACCCTACATTGCTTTCCTTAGAAAATGATTCGTTATGGAAGAAAGAGATAACCAAATACCTAAGCCAACAAGCCCGACTCGCAGAATCTGCAGATCTAGTAGAGCCTTGGATTCAGAAGACATCGGGGACCGCTAGGACTATGCAGTGTTCGAGAGGGGTAGGTACAGGGTCAGCACAACATTCGCTGAACTGCTTTGCTGTCTGTGGTGGGAAGGGTTTCATTAGTTGGGCATAAGACCAGCCGTGAGTCATGCACTCATTCTGATCGGGCTGGAGGCAGTGCCGCTCCCCAAACGATGCCTCCATTCATCTTTTGGGGGGACCCCAGTTGCACCCCTCTCTACCCATGAAGCTGAGATGGTGGAAGGGTGGAATCATCTATGACAGCCAAGGGCTACTCATAGTGCGGTCCAAAAAAATGCCTACTCTCTGCACCGGGGGGAATAGTGTCCCTCTCTGCCAAAATGTATGTCCGCTCAGAACTTCAGAATGTGACCTTATGCAGACACAGAGCCTTTGCCTATGTAATTGGTTAAGATGAGTTCAAATTGATTAGAGTGGCCCCAAGTCTAATAACTGGAGTCCTTATAAGAAGAAAAGTAGAAATGTCACTAAGATGCCAATACAGGTTGTTTCTGACTTTGCTCCTCCTCACAAGAAGAACGACTGACAACTCTTCACAGACACCACTGAGAAAATCCCAGAACACAGGAGTGAGGCTGATGAGGCCCCTGGACCACAGACACCAAGCTGGACCACAGGACGGTGATGGAAGTTAACTAAGTTTATTGTGATGATCATTTCACAATATATACAAGTCAGGTCGTTCTGCTGTGTGCTTTAACCTTACCCTGTGCTCGATGTTAATTCCAGCTCAATAAAACTGAAGGAAAAAAATAAGCAATTGGAGGGATGTGTCTACAAGGCAAGGGATGACAAGAATTGCTAGCAACCACCAGGAGCTGAAGAGACAAGGAAGGATTCCAACCAGAGTCACTGTGGGAGCACAGCACTGCTGACACTTTGGTTTCAGACTATTGGCCTCCAAACAAGTGAAGGAATACATTTCCATTGTTTTATGCCCCTCAGTTTGGGTAACGTGTTCCATCAGCCTCAGAAAACTAACATACTCTCAATTTCTATACTTATGTCATCATAGACCAGTAAGTTTAACAGACCAGCATTGGTCCACCGAACACACTTCGAGTAGCACTGGTCAAAGGCACTATGACTGAGGATTTAGCCCCATCTTTCTCCAGTAGTTAGGCTCCTCAAGGGAGCTTGTCATGTTGGCTTCCCTAAGACCTGGCACTGACATTTTGGAGGTTTGGGGTGACAATATCCCAGATACAATAGCAGGTAGAAGGGCGGTAGTAAATTCAACCCCGAGATCTAAGGAAACTATTCTTCATGTCATTGACCTAGTGATCTAGTGTGTATCTTCTCCCTTCCCCCCAAAACTTACTACTTAATGAAGATTCCTAGAGATAATTAAGGCAGAAGTTTCATATTGTATGCACATAATGATCTACTGGCAGTAGCTGCCTGGAGAATAATTCCATGGCTCAGAAGAAAAAGTACTGCATAATTAGTCATGTCTGCTGGGGATTGAATTTGGGAGTAATAGCATCCCTATACCAACCAAACATTCTCAAAACATTCCAGCTTCCCTTAGGGGAAAATCTATTTTGGAGACATAATTTAAGAATACACCTACTGAGGGGCGCCTGTGTGGCTCAGTTGGTTGAGTGTCTGACTCTTGATTTCAGCTCAGGTCATGATCTCAGAGTCGTGAGAACAAGCTCCACACTGAACATGGAGCCTGCTTAAAATTCTCTCTCTCCCTCTATACATCCCCACCTCGAGTGTGCTCACCCTCTCTCTCTCTAAAAAAAGAGAAAAAAATGCACTTACTGAAACCATAAAACTCCTAGAAGAAAACAGAGGGTAAGCTCCTTAACTGGTGTTGGATGTGATTTTTTGGATTTGATGTGAAAAGCAAAAGTAACAAAAGCAAAAATAAACAAGTGGGACTACATCAAACTAAAAAGCTTCTGCACAGGAAATAAAACCATCAACAAAATGAAAAGGCAATGTATGGAATGGGAAAAGTATTTGCAAATCATATATCTCATAAGGGGTTAATATGCAAAATATACAAGGAACTCAGTAACAGAAATACAACCAATCCAGTTTAAAAATGGGCAGAGAAACTGAATAGACATTTTTCCAAAGAGGACATACAGATGACCAACAGGTACATGAAAAGATGCTCAACATCACTCATCATCAGGAAAATGTGACTCAGGGGGCACCTGGGTGGCTCAGTTAGTTAAGCATCTGCCTTTGGCTCAGGTTATGATCTCAGGGTCCTGAGAGAGAGCCTTGCATCAGGCTTTCTGCTCAGCAAGGAGTCTGCTTCTCCCCCTCTCCCAGCCCTGTTTATGCTCTCTCTCTTTCATAAATAAATAAATAAATAAATAAATAAATAAATAAATAAAATCTTTTTTTAAAAAAGGAGAAAATGTGAATGACTTGGAGGAATTACAATGAGATATCACCTCACAACTGATACAATGGCTACCATCAAAAAGGCAAGAGATAACAAGTATTGGTAAAGGTGTGGAGAAAAGGTATCCCTCTTGCACTGTTGGTGGGAATATAAATTGGTGCAGCCACTATGGAAAACAGTATGGAGGTTCCTCAAAAAATTGAAAATTGATCGCCATACAATCTGGTGATCTCACCTCTGGGTATATATCCAAAGGAAATGAAAACAGGATATCAAAGAGATGTCTGCATTCCCATGTTCACTGTAACATTATTCACAACAGCCAAGATATGGAAGCAACCTAAGTATCCATCAACAAATGAAAGGATAGAGATGTGAGATGTGCGTGTGTACACATACAGTGCAATACTATTTGGCCATAAGAGAGAAGTCCTATCATTTCATTTACAACAATATGGACGGACTTTGAGAGCGTTATACTAAAGGAAGTAAGTCAGGCAGAGAAAGACAAACGCCATATTACCTCACTTATATGTGGAATATTTATTTTTAATTTTTCACTTAATATATGTGGAATCTTAAAAAAAAAAAAAAGCCAACTTCTTGAAAACAGAGAATAGAAAAGGAGTTTCCAGGGACCAGGAGATAGGTACAAACTTTTAGCTATAAGATGAATAAAGGGGATGCCTGGGTGACTCAGTGGTTGAGCATCTGCCTTTGGCTCAGGGCATGATCCCAGGGTCCTGGGATGGAGTTTCACATCGGGCTTCCTGCAGGGGGTCTGCTTCTCCCTTTGTCTCTCTCTCTGTGTCTCATGAATAAATAAATAAAATCTTTTTAAAAAAAAAAGATGAATAAGGTCTGAGAATCTAGTGTAAAATGTGGTGACTACAGCTGATAACATGATATTATATAATTGAAATTTGCTAAGAGAGTACAACTTAAATGTTCTCACACACAAAAGGTGTGAGGTGATGGATGTGTTCATTAACTAGATGGTGGGAATCCTTTTGCAATGTATCCATATACCCAATCGTCACAATGCACACTTTAAATATCTTAACATTTTATTCATCAATTATATACCTTAATACCTTAATAAAGCTGAAAAAAAGAATACCTCTGAGAGTTATAATAATAATGATGGTGATAGACTTACAGAATCTTACTATGTGTCTTTTACATGTTAATCAATTTCACCCTCATGTAACACTCTGAAGCAGACATTATTATCATCCCCCTTTTACAGATGAGAAAACTGAGGCTGAATAAGGACTGGTCTCAAAATTCCAACCCAGGCCAGGCCCAAGTCCAGCCCAGAGATTTTGCCCTTAACCACTATGTCTGTGGATATCTTGGCATCATATCTATTTACAACTCACTTTATAAAGAAGTACTTCCTTTTAAATAGCCTAAATGTAGATGTGTCCAGCCTCAAGGTGGATCCCCCATCGTGTCCGCCTTATCCATGCCATTGGTGACCTTGAATTTCTCTGAAACAGAGTGCCCTGGAGAGTAAGAAAAGTAACAAGAACAACAATAGCTAATATATGTTAAACACCTACTATGCATCAGACCCTATTCTCAGAGCTTTAAATCTTAAGTTATTCAATCTGTACAAGCCCATGAGGTGGTCACTGTTATTACCCCAAGGGTAATTAATTGCCCTTAGTTTTATAGAGAAACACATTTCCAGACAGCTGCTTTCCCCCAAACCCATGTCACAGCTCTTCGTGTGCTCAACAAATATTTATGGAGCACCTACTACGTGCCAAGCCCAACACAAGTTGCTGAGGCCACCAAGGTGAATGAGACAGAGTCCCAGCCTGAAGGAGCTTTCAGTATAGTGAGGGGACAGATGGAGAAGCAAACAATTAGAGTACAGTGAGATAAGATACCTGGATAAGATGCCAGATAAACATAGAAGCAGCAGCTAACACTGGCTAAGCAGTATTCTCAAACAGGGGTGATTTTGCCCCCCAGAAGACATTGGGCAATGTCTGGAGGTATTTTTAATTGTCACACTGGAAGAGTTAGATGCTACATGCTATTTGCTAGCATCTAATGGGTATTAGCCAGGGATGCTGCTCAATATCCTACACTGACCAGAACAGTCTCCACATTCAAGAAATGAGCAGTCCAAAATGTCCCAAGGTTGGATGCCTGAGTGGCTTAGTCATGTGACTGAGCATGTGACTCTCGATCTTGGGGTTGTGAGTTTGAGCCCTGTGTTGGGTATAGAGATTACTTTAAAAAATAAATATATAAGGGGTGCCCAGGTGGCTCAGTTGGTTAAGCATCCAACTCTTGGTTTCAGCTCAGGTCATGATCTCAGGGTCATGAGATCAAGCCCCAAGTCAGACTGCTGCTCAGTCTGTGAGATTCTCTGCCTCTCCCTCTGCCCTTCCCCTTTTTATTTATGCACACAGACATGTGCATGAATAAATAAATCATTAAATAAAATTGTTTAAAAATAAAATAATTAATTTTAAAAATTAAAAAAACAGAATGTGCCAAGGTTGGGAAAATCTAGACTAAAGGAGTCAAAGTCAAGGTGAATTTGAGTTGGGTTTTGAGGGATATGTAGGGGTTTCTTAGGTAGAGAAGATTGGAAAAAGCAGCCCAAGCAGAGGGAATCACTATGCAAAGGCAAAGAGACAAGTAAAGAGCAAAACATGTTCAGAGAATAGAACAGCTCAGTATGAGTAATGAAATAGGTAGGGCTGGATCTCAGTGTGCTCACCCTAACCAATGGGGAGTTATTTAAAGCCATATTTGAGCAAGGTGGACAACAGGCAGGTCAGAACTGAGAGATAATCCTGCACAAAGAAAGAGGGGAGGATGGGCAAGAGCCGGGACAGGAGGCCATGGAGTCAGGCTGGTTCTCCACACCATACCTGCCCTCGCTTCTAGTTAATCCTCAGTTCTGAGTGCCTGTTCTCCGGCAAGCCTGACTGCAAAGTGTCCTCCATCCCAGACTCTGCCCGGCACAGATTCAAAAAGCAATTAGCCTCTGCTGACATGGTAGCGACAAAGACCTGTTTTCCCTGTGAAATTCTGACTCTGACAGAAAGAGCACGTAGATTTCCAAATCCCTGCCCGGGGGCATTTCTAGCCATTTTTATCTAGAACAGAAATTTTCCTGCTCAGTTAAACTAGAGAAGTAAGACAACAATCTAACTGGAGTTCTCTTTAGAGCTAACACACACACACACACGCAGAGAAGGTTATGTCTCCAACACCTCTGCATATCTTATTCTCTTCATTTCTGTTGACTTGGTCTGTATGTGGTGTTAGGGTCCCAGTGGAACTTGCTAGCCTTACAGCTTCCCAGGGATCACTGTGATCCTCCCTCTCGCAAACCAGGCCATTTGCCGTTTTTGCCATCAGCCCAGATAATCAATACTGCGCTCTCAGATCTAGTTTCCTCCAGAGGAGATTTCCTGAGCCTTTTATCTCTGTTCTGTGATAGCCAGGGCTGCAAGTGGCAGCGCAGAGCTTCCAGCTCCGGAGCTTGGACTCATTCACTGGATGACTTGGGCAAACGAACTCCCACGGTGGGTCTCATCTTCCTTGTCCATATATATAATGGGAACTAAAAAGTCTCTAATTTAAAGAGTCGTGTCAAGATTCATGGAGAGCATGCATGCAGGTTGCTTAGTGCTATAGTTGACATGCAATACACACTCAGTAGATCAATATCACTGTTACAAGTGCCACGTCATGCAGCATGGCTTTCCACACTCACCGATTCCTTGTTACAGATTCTGAACCCCTGAAAGAAAAAGTTGGAAAAGGGGGGAAAAGTGCCCAAGTCCTTCTATGCATCGGCTATAGAAGGACGTGCATATGTGTCCTCCCTCCATCCTCACATGGCAGCCCTAGAGATGTGCTGTTGAGACCTACAGGAAGGAATTTCCTTCAACTCAGAACTCTCAGAATCTGCTACCACATTCAAGCCATGGCCACCATCCTCCCAGGCAGCCCCCCAGCCAATGACTGAGCAAGGCGGGGGTGCCCACGGCCTGGCCATTGCTGTCCTACACGGGATTCCTCCAATGGGCAATCTTTCCTTCACACCCCCCCACTGGGTTAACCAGCACTTGATCCTGTCTGCCTCCTGGCCCAAAGACTCTCCCTGGCTGGTCCTGCTTTCTTCCCCTTGATCTTTCACAGATCAACTCCTTGTAAACCTCTTGCACTCATAAGTCTATCAGTGTCTGCTTGGAGGATGCAATTGACATACCTTACAACAACCCTCGATGCTGTGTGTGTGTGTGTGTGTGTGTGTGTGTGTGTGTATTCCAAGCTGGTACCATGGAGTCATTCTGGTCTACCCATTGTATGAATGAACCTTGTAGATCATAAGATGCTGATGTAAAATGGGAGATCCATGAAAGCAAAGGTGCTGGGCACACTGCAGGAACAGCTCAATACGTATTTGTTAAATGAATGTCTACACTGATGTCTGTAATGCAGGATAGTACTCTGCATGGGTGAAAGACATTCAGAAAGTCAAATTTCCTTTTAGTCTAGACCCAGCATCTGCTGAGGGGCATGGTGGATGCAGGGATGAGCAACCCAGATCTCCCTCTAAGTAAAGACATGCCTCCCAAGCTAGAGTCACTCGCCCAAGGTCATCCACAGGCCAGGGATTGATAGATGTGGAGTACACAGATTCGGTCATCTTGACCATTCCAGCTGCAAAGCTCCCTTGTGAACTCAGCTAAAGCGACCACTGGGCCTTCACTACAGCTTCAACTCCTCCCTCTGTTCTCCTGCTCCCCTTCTCTCCCTTCCCCTGGTATTGATCCCAAGAGCTCTCCTTAATAAACATTCTATGTGCCATCTCCATCTCAGAGCCTGTTTCCTCCCGGGATCCTGGACAAGGGTTAACTATACTAAGGCCATTCATATGCATAAATGCAATTCATTCTCTCTACCACCCTAGGGCTAGGAATCATTCATCCCATATTGCAGATGAGAAATCTGAGACTCAAAGTGATCACATGGGAGCTAGGGAGCAAAGAGCAAGAGTACAAGCCACCCAAGTCTGAGATTTTAATTCTCTGGAAGTGAATGCTGCCACTCTTCACCTGCACACTCTACCTTTCATAAATAGTCAAGGCAGTCAAAGCCATCTGACCCCCCCACACACCTAGCCCATCCCTTGAACATTACCCTGAGGAGCCCTCATGAAACCCACCATGAGCCAAAATGCCAACCAGGTAATGTTAAAGCTCATTTTGAAAGGAGTCGTTGCTGAGTTGATAAAGAGTTTAAAAGGATGTTTAATCAAACCTATTTATCTGATGGAAGCCTGAACCGGAGAAATATGCTTGAGACTTTCCACAGCCTGCTGGAAGGCTGTCAAAACAATCAAGCAAACACACAAAATATGTAGCTTCTTTATGGATTTTTTTTTCACTGTCTCACTGGGCAAGAGAAAGGGAGAAGAAAAGAAAGTGCAAGGACTGCACCAATTTGATTGAGATATTTGTTGTCTTTGAGACCAAAAGAAAAACTCTCTCCATAATTAAATGTCATTTTTCTAAAAGATTTAATTAGAAAGCCTTCAAGGGAGAAAGCCCCCAAACAGCTATGTCATCATACTACCATCTGAGACTGCTATATTAGAAGGGGGGTGGGTGGGTGGGTAGAAAGCAGGAGGCCGTGAAGGGACTTCAATATAGCAAAGATGAGGAGCAAGGAGGGTGAGACATTTTCTCCTGATTCACCATTTGTCATGACGTCTCTAAAATGCGTCCACAGGTGATTAGGCATTTCCTCTATATTTAGTAGGAACACAGAGCTGGACATTTATTAAAGCACAGATGCTGCATAATAGGTCATATATTTCATACTTGATTGGCACTTTTTAGCATGCAGTGGGGGATGGATGTAGTGTCTGTTACTGACTCTCTGCCTAGCATTAAATCTTCAACAAGACAGTGATAGAAACCCAACTACATGTATTTATCGACATATTTCTCTCTCCTCAAAATTTCTTCTCTCTCTCTCTCTCTCTCTCTCCCATACACACAGGTACCATAAAATGGAATAAACTCCAGAACCTAGAACTTCCCTTCCCCCCAAAATGAAAAACACTTCATTATTGTCCTAGCCTTGATGGTTAGCATTTCAAAGTACAGCCAGCTCCAACAGGGAACTCTTACAGGGGATTCCAGACAGGCAGGATCACTCTGGAACACTGCTCAACTACTTTCTTGTAGGAAATTGCAGAGGGTTCCATAGTTATGCTGCTGCAGCCCTGCCTGGTCAGCTGGGAGTTGCAGCAGCCTATAGGAGCTGGTCAAATGTGCTGATCAGAACCTCCCCACCCCATGCCCAGTAAACCAGCACTTGAACAAACATGTCTCATTTCCCGCTATGTTCTTCCTCCATGTAGGAAGCCCTTTTCACGGCTTTTACCTCCTTGAGTGGCATGGGGAAGGAAATGGCCAGGAATTCAGCTTCTACCAACACTAGTTAACTCTGACCTCCACATATCAAGGGCCATGCCAGGGGTTTCTGGGGTTGCAGATATGAAAATTGAGCCCCATGCCACAAATTGGGATCTCCAAGAGCAGGCACTAAAATGGAGTTTGGGGATGCAAAATATTCACCTGGGATCAATGCTTGCCAGAGGAAGAGGGAGGAAGCAGGATGGGGCAGAGAGATGTCAGCCAGCCACCTGGGAGCTCAGGAGCAAATGTCCATGGCAGTTGTCCAACATGAGGCTGAAAATGACCAGACCTTTACACCCCTACTTGGCTTCTCAGGAAAAGGCAAGACCTCAGGCAAGGTAGCTGTCTGCAGCTGAGGCTGACCCTAACAGGCTGATGGCTGGAGTTCACCTGGGCCCTGCTCCTTGCAGCTGCACAGGAAGTCAGGCAGTGCATCCCCGAGTCTGCCTCCCCCAGTACATTAGCTTCCTAGGGCTGCTATCTATCCACTATACCCCAGACGTAGGGCTTAAGCCATGGCAAGGTACTCTCTCACAGTTCTGGAGGTCAGATGCCCAAGATCAGGTGTCAGCAGGGTTCATTCCTTCTCAGGACTGTGAGAATCTGTTCCAGGCCTCTCTCACACAACTTCCGGTGGTTTGCTGGAATCTTTGATATTCCTTGGCTCCTGCTGCATCACAATGATCTCTGCCTATGCGTTCACATGGGGGTCTGCCTATGTGTCTGTGTTCACATTTCTCCTCTATATAAGGACATCAGACACACTGCATATAAGGGGCCTACCTACTCCAGGGTGACCTCATCTTAACTAATTATGTCTGCAATGATTTTACTTCCAAATAAGGTCACATTCTGAGGTACTGGGGGTTAAAATAGGAATTTGGCAGAGGAGAGTACAGTGAAACCCATAACACATAAAAAGCATAAATAACATGCCAGTGCCCACAAAGGATATGAGTAGCAGAGCTGCCATTGAAAGCAAGATCTTTCTATTTTTACGACAGTGCCATGGGCAAGGTCATACTAGATTACACAGCCCACTGGATTACACGCTATGGCAGGAGTTGAGCATTTCACTACCCTCCATTTTGGTAATGCAACTAATCAGTACTCAGGATTTAGTGGGTTCCTCTGCGCCACCTAAGGTGGCTGGTGAGTTCTTTCAAAGTTAAATACTGGGAACAGTCTAAGAGTTAATAGCTACTTAGAAGACATTGGGTCTTGAGTTTTATGGGTTTCAGGACATTTTTGATTCCCTACTAAGAGCTTTGATTGCTAGAAAAAAAATGCATTTATGAATTCATATGAATGATACGATAGATGAATTTGCACACAAAAAATTTTTTGCATATAAGCTCAGGGCATTCAGACTGCCCATATATGATCACCAGCTTTATATTACTCCTGCTAGAATGGCAAACTGGGGGAAAAATAGAAGCTTAAAAGGCTGTTTAAGAAGCCATGAAAATATGAGAGGGAAGTTAAAAACTGGGATTTGCCTGCTTCACCCCACAGTCTGGGGAGAGGGGTTTTCATGAGTCTTGTGACTTGGGAATAGATGGAAGCCCTATTCCCATGATCTGCCACTTCCAACCTTATACTACCACCAGAAAAGGAAAATTGCTTCTCCAAGAGAGGGAAATCCACACACAGCACCCCAACCTCAAGGGACTCTTACTTGCATTTAAAAGTAAACCTGCAAAAAATAAATAAATAAAAGTAAACCCACAAAAAATAAAATAAGAAAAATAAAAGTAAACCCACATCGAGGTTTCCCCCTTCAAGGATGAGCTGACAGGAGAAAAATGGGTACTTTGGTTTTCTTCTTCTTCAGTTTTTGTTTGTTGGACTATCAGACTAAGATCTGGAAAAATTATTGTAGGAGAACAAGATAAACAATTCAAGATAAACTATTGTAGGAGAACAAATCATCTTCCCAAGGGTTAGTATCCAACATACATAAAGAACTTATAAAATTCAACACCAAAAAACAAATCCTCCAATTAAAAATGGGCCAAAGACATGAATAGACATTTCTCCAAAGAAGACATCCAGATGGCCACACATGAAAAGAAACTCATCATCACTCATCATCAGGGAACTACAAATCAAAACCACAATAAGCTATCACCTCATACTTGTCAGAATGGCTAAAATCAACAGTGCAAGATATAAAAGGTGACTGAGAGGATGCAGAAAAAAAGGAAACCTTGTGCACTGTTGGTGGAAATGCAAACTGATACAACCACTCTGCAGAACAGTATGGAGGTTCCTTAAAAAATCAAAAATAGAACTACCCTATGATCCAGCAATCACACTACTGGGTATTTACCCAAAGAATACAAAAACACTAATTCAAAGGGATACATGCACCCCTATGCCTATAGCAGCATTATTTACAATAGCCAAGATATGGAAGCAGCCCAAGTGTCCATCAATTGATGAATGGATAAAGAAGATGTGAGATATATATATATATATATATATATATATATACACACAATGAAATCTTGCCATTTACAGTGAGGTGGATGAATCTAGAGAGTATAATGCTAAGCAAAATAGTCTTAAAATAAATCATAATACCACATGACTTCACTCATATATGGATTTAAGAAATAAAACAAACGAGCAAAGAGAAAAAAAGAGAAATCAAGAAACAGACTTTTAATTATAGAAAACAAGCTGATAGTTACCAGAGCGGAGTGGGTGGGGGGATAAGTGAAATGTGTGATGGGGGTTAAGGAATGCACTGGTGGTGATGAGCACAAGGTGATATATGAAGTGTTGAATCACTGTATTATACCCCTGAAACTAATATAACACTGTATGTTAACTGACAATAATTAAAAAAAAAACTTTCTTAAAGGTTTTAAAAATTATGCAGCATATACAAATCCAGGAAAAAGTAAATACTTTATGATTCTAATAATACTAATAATATAAAATTCTAGGGATCCCTGGGTGGCGCAGCAGTTTGGTGCCTGCCTTTGGCCCAGGGCGTGATCCTGGAGACCAGGGATCGAATCCCACGTTGGGCTCCCGGTGCGTGGAGCCTGCTTCTCCCTCTACCTGTGTCTCTGCCTCCCTCTCTCTCTGTGACTAGCATAAATAAATAAATAAATAAATAAATAAATAAATAAATTTTAAAAAAATAAAATAAAATAAAATTATAGAAAATGTAGTCTACCATAAAGGAAACTAAATCCAAGTTTGCCCAGAAAGCCAGAGAGGGCAGGGAGAGAGATTAATAAAAAGTATGAGTTAAAAGGAAGACAGAAAAGAAAGAAACAAATAAAACAAACCATCATCCCAGGAGAAAAGTTAGTGGTTTCTGAATCAAGCCTTGCTCAAATTGGCTCCAGAAAAGCATAAAATTTGCTGTTTCATTTAATATACTGCTGTGGTCTTCAGGTAAGGTTTGATCTAGGAACCGAAACCACATCATCCACTCTTTTCTTTCTAATCTTTAGACTCCAACTTTGCTACTTGGCTTCATTCTTTGACTCCATGCAACACTTAAACTTTTTAGGGTCACATCACTCTGAGTTCAGGTCCATGGCAAAGGAACATCTATAGTTCTCTCTTTTGGTTCAGCAAAAATCTCACTGCAGTAGTCATGTAAGAAATGCCTTTATATTTTAGAGATTCAAACAAAAGTATTCAGGAGTAAAATAACAAAAATCTGGGATTAGCTTTAAGAACCTCAGCAAATGGGACACCTGGGTGACTCCACGGATTAAGCATCAAACTCATTATTTCAGCTCAGGTGATGATCTCAGGGTCGTGAGATCAAATCCCACATTGGGTATCCTATTATTTCTACTTTGTATTTATTTACAAATTTTTGTATAAAGATGTATATATCAAGAGTCATTGCATCTCAGAAGCTCTGATTTTGTCATATGTTCATTCCATAACCAATCGCTGTGACCCGTGGAATGCAAACTTCTGACTGGTCACTCTTAAGCCAATTTCCCACCCCTGAGCCAAGGATGGAGCCAATGTCACCTGAAGCATCCTCAAGAAAAAAAAAAAAAAAGAATTTTTATTAGAGGAAGGGACAAAACAACAAGGGTCTTACTTTCTCAACCAACATTGGCTATGGACAGGTCTCTTTACCACCCAGTGTCATAAAGCCCCTTTCTTTTCCTCTATCTTCCTATCACTTTCTTAAGAAGCCAGGAAAAGTGGTACAATGAGGTCATGGAGTCCCTTGAAAGTTGAAGATATGACTATTCATCAAGACATACTTATCAAAAAAAAAAAAAAAAGACATACTTATCACTTCCCTAGTATGTGGCAGGCACTGTGCCAGGCAGTGGGACACATCAGTGAACAATAACACAGTTGGTACTTTAAACAAGTACTTAATATCTCTGAGCCTTGGTTTCCTCATCTGTAAAATGGGACCAGCAATATAAATATAAACCAATATAGATATATTGATATGTATATGTGTAGATAGATGAGATAAAGTTATAGATATAGGGTTATCAGACAAGAGAGATTACATGTGAAAGATTTTAGCAAATAGTAATCACTATTTGTCCTTCTCTGTCTCCCCTCCCTCCTCATTGATTCTTTTTTTTCTTAAGATTGGTTTATTTATTATTTGGAGAGAGAGAGAGAGAGATAGCCCATGGAGGGCGGAGCACAGGGAGAGAGAGAGAGAGAGAGAGAATCTCAAGCAGACTCCTCACTGAGCTCGGAGCCCAAGGCAAGGCTTGATCTCACGACCCCAAGATCACAATCAGAGCCAAAACCAAGAGTCTAATGCTTAACCAAATGTACCACTCAGGCATCCCCCTCATTGATTCTTATAGTCCCTCTCATGGTATCTAATCAGTGCACCTTCTTGACACTTCTTTATTACTTAAATGATAACTTTTTAATTTTTAATTTGTTTTATATCTTATTTATTTTAGACTTATTTACTATTATTTATTAACCTTTAAGTCTATATCAGTTAAGTTTAGATTTAACTGCATGTTAACAGAGACAAAAAAATAATTAAGGCTCAAACAAGATAGAAGTTATTCATCTTTTATATAAAATGACAGTATAGGTCAAGAGTCCAGGGCTGTTGTGACAGCCCTACAAAGTCACCAACAACCCAAGCTCCTATTTTTTTTTTCTCTGCCACCTTTAGCATGTAGCTTTCCTCTTTAAGTTTGCTTCATGGTCACGAAATGTCTGCTGGAGCTCCATCCATAACATCCACATTCCGGGCAGGAAGAATTTATAAGAAAAGGAAATGGCCAAAGGGCTCCTATCTCTCAAAATGGCTCAGCCTCCTTTAAAGAATTTTCCCAGAAGTGCCACTTGATACTTCCACTTACATTTACTGGCCACTGCTGTCCACAAGTGAAGTTGAGGAGTATAATTTTTCAGCTGGGTGTACTGATGCCCAAACACTATAGGGGTATATTACTGATTACAAAGTGGAAAATAGATATGGAATGCAGACCACTAGCAGAATATTCCTCAGTATTTCTTAGAAAGTGCCAGAAGCCATATTTTCACTTTATTAAACCATTTATTTACATAGTCTTTTCATAGCCTGCATTCTTTATTCCTGAGTGAGAATTTCTTTTGAGTCTAGGCACATTTAGTCCCAGATCTACCTACAGAACCTGATCAGGACACTATCTCTGAAGAGCTATTCATTCTTTTTCAAAGGAGACGATTTCAATGACCAATTTTTACATCTCTCAGACACAAAAGGAAGCAGGAGAGCTTGCCAGAAAAATCTAAGCCTAATGAACAAAAGTTCTCCCAATCAGCCTAAAATCCATTTCCAGGGTGAGGAGTCTTCTCATCTGTAAATGAGGAGGAGTGGAATGGAAGATTTCTCTGGCCCCTTCCAGCCCTGTCATTCTCAGCACTTTCAGATAGTCATCAAATCACCACAGGTGCAGACAGATTTGATATCAAGCCACCTGGAGAAAAAAAAGAGTCACTATTTTTAAAAATCCATTTCAACTCTACTTAATAAGCAGGTTTTTTTCCCTTTTGTTAATGGAACTTGGAAATGCATGAAAATTGGAGACCTAAACTCTTGGATAAGAAATATTAAAAGCTCCACTTCCCAGCTGCCTTATCGTCTTCATTTCACTGGGTCATATGTAACTTAGGATTACAACATCTAATGTGGCCATATCTTGAATGCAATTACCGTTGCTATGGTGGGTTCCATAAGTATGCATTACTAAGACTAACAGCTCTTGCCAGTGACTTGGAATATCTAAATAGACTACCACTAGAAAAAAAAATTCATTATCTAATTTTATTATTCATTTATACTGCAAAAGCTATTTAAACACAGCAGGCTACCATCATTTTTTTATAAAAGGATATTATTTTGCTTACGATTGTTAGCCCAACAAATTTAAAATATTTAACTTGAACAAATACATTAATGTTTTTTAATATATTCCTTGGAGTCACAATCTGGCCTCCCATCTGTTTGCTTCCCTGAAATATTGCTATCCTGAGCTGTTGTTTGTTTTCTTGCTGATCCATTTAAAGCTTAGCACTCTTCCTATTCCAAGGGTCGGATCTGTTACCATCATCCATTGTGGCCCAGGTGAGGAACATTTAGAGATTCATGGACTCCTTTAGGTCACTGAAGTTCCAGGAAGAGCAATGAAGCAGCAATTTTCATGGTGTGCTAATGTCAAGTGTAGATGTCTAGTTCATATCCACATCCCTGGAGGAATTTATTGTACAATTTAGAGTTTTTGCTTTCAGCTACAATTTATTGAGCACTTGCCAATAAGCCAAAAACTCTGATAAGTGGCTTATGTGTATCAGTTCACTTAATCCTCATGACACCAAGGTATGGATACTTTTTTATATTCATTTGTCAGATGGATGAGAAACCAGAGCTCAACGAGGCTGTTAATATTCAAGTCATAGTAGTCAGTGGTGGAGCAGGGGTTTAAATCCATGTCTGCCTGACCCTGTATCTCCAGCCCTACACACTGTGATAGAGTGAACTGTTGCTCCCACTCCTCATCCCTTCCTGAACCCATGCCCTTTGACACGTAACTTCGCAGTTCTTTTCACAAAAGAGAATGTACTTTCCTGCCACATGACTTTGGGCTAAGCCATGTCGCTTGATTTGGCCAATGTGATATTTGCAGATATTATACAAGCATAGGTTTGAAATGTGTTGCACAGTTGGGCTTGCCCTCTTGAAATTCTGGCATGTTCGAGAAAAGAATGTATCTCAGTTGGCCTGCCAGTCCCAAAAAGAGAATAAAAGACACACGGAACAGCCAACCTGCAAATTTTTGAGCAGAAGTTATATGTTTGTTGTATGCCACTTAGATTTTGAGCATGTTTGTTATATAGCAATAGCTAACTGATGAAAACTATAGTTTACTATGTCTGGAGGATCATAAATCTTCATCACAAATGGGAGGAAAATTTTGTTCTTTTAATTCGGTGGTAGTCACTGATACTTAGAGAACAAAGAAAATATATAGCCACCAATATATGGAAGATACCACCTGCCCACCACAATCTGACGGTCTATGATGTGTTGGAGCCATGTCATTCATAATTATGTTCAGATGCCTGGGCATTATTAGCTTTCATGAAACCTTTGAGTCTGACACTGAGTTTTGGAGGATTTAATCAATTCTCCAGAAATCTCCAAAGACAGACAGACAGACAGACACACACAACACACACACACACACACACACACACACACACACACTTCTCCATATCATTCAGGGAGACAGTTGCCAGTCTTATGCTTCAATTTGCTTTTCTGTCACTGCATAGAGATTCAAGAAACATTTCGAGCACAGAATGAGCCTGAAATATGTGTGAAGATAGTAATTCTGACATTTCTTTTCTTCGGAGAGTCTTTGAATGCACTGAGAAGGAAGAAAGGGAAAGCCCTCCAGGCTCAAAGAGAATAGGACAGAAAGCAGGTGATTCATGGGAAGAAACTAATGAAAAAATGAAGAAAAATATGAGAGTGGTCAGATTCAGCAAATAAGATGCCAAAACATTCCAAATTCCACAGGCTCCAGGGAAAGGCTCAATTCAAGTTACAGAGGTAGAGGCTGCAGTTTCCATGGAGTGCTGAAGCAGCGTCGACCATGGCTCCTATCAGTATGACAAGATGGGCCATCCCCTGATCAAACAGAAGAACTCAGACTGGTCAGCCACTCTCATCTTCTCTGTTATACCATCCTATCCAATAGTCATAATAGTACCAATCAACTGCCATAATGTATTACACGCCATGCAGACCAGTTGATCCCAAAGCAGCTGCTAGCCTCTGCTTACCTCAGACTGACCACTCTTTTCTTAGTAAAGTCCTTTATCACACAAAGTCATCCCATGATCCCTACACAATGTTACTAAACACCATGTCCTGAGTTTAATCCCCAAAGGAATGGGTTTACTTTATTATAATCCAAAGACCTCAACCAGCCTGCTCCCAGCCATCTAAGCAGGAAATCCCCTATCCTAGAAACAAGAAGGACTGGATATAAGGACACAGAGTATGTTTCTTAACCTTAACACTCCTGACACTTGGGGATAATAATTCTTCATGGTTTGGGGGGGGATGCCTTGTGCATTATAGGATATTTAATAGCGTCCCTTTGCCCACCAGATGCCTGGAACACTCTTCCAGTTGTGACAGCCAAAAATGACATTGTTAAATGACCTCACCTGGAGGACGAGATCACCTCCAGGTGAGAACCACAAGGACAGAGAATTATAAATGTGTCTCTATCCTGGGAAACCATCTCCACGAAGAAGCCCTACCAACATCAAGCAGAATCATAAATTCTGTAAAAATAAAATCAAACACCTTTAGAAGATTCTTATTTCAAGGAGAGCAAATACACAGTAGAAATCTGCAAATCACCTGGCTTATGCCCATGGCAGATGCCACCAATCAACTGCTGCCCTCTTTCCGTCTAAGCCTGAAGGGACCTCTACCTTTCCCTGTGCAGCTCTGCAGGCAGCCACTGCCAACTGTCAGGACTGGTTGCAGGAGAATCACAGTGCTATTGTCCCATTGCTTTCTTGCCACCCCTGCATTGAATCACACTATTAAAGAAGGGTCTCCACCCTCAGTCTTCACCAACATAGCCAACAGATGCAGCTCCCTCCCCTCAGCATTGCACAATGGCAGTAATTCTCATCTAAAGGAGGAGACACACACACTCCCCTATGGAAAAGTCCACATCCTGGGAAAGGAGGGTGTGTGCATGTGTAATGAACCCCACCCCCACTGTAGTTGTGATAGTCTCGGCACCCTCTCCTTTATTCCCCAGTTGGGAATCACTGCTATAGACTGTAGACAGGATTCCTTGGGAAGAAAAACTTTCTTTCTTTTTCTACATTTGTCCTCTAAGAAAACACACAAATGCTACTTATACATGGAGCCCTTGAAATATTCAATTTTCTTTAATAATCCAAATATGGATTTAAATATGTTTTTAACCTAATGCAATTTTAGTTATGACTTTTTAGTTTGAATAGGTCAACGTATACAGTTGGCTAATTGAAGGCAGATCTTTGTCAAGCTCTGGGCTAGAATAAATTTATTTCTCATGACACTCCTTCCTGGGAAAAACTAAGAGCTGTATTTGCCTAGCACCGTTAAAATGAAAAAAGAATCACTTTCTCCTGTGACCTATGTAGATAGTGCAGTAGGGTAGGCTCAATTGATAGTGAGAATCCAAGCTGTTGCAACATTATGTAGAATGATTTTTGCCTGAAGGAGAAAGTTCAAGTTTAAAAGCAGAGCCAAAATGCCTTCTAAATGTATAGCATTTCTACACACCTATTAGAGTGACTAAGACAACAACAAAATGACAATCCCAAGTGCTAGCGAGGATATAGAGTACCTGGAGCTTTCACACATGGCTGTGAGAAATGCAAAATGGTACAGCCATCCTGGAAAACAGTTTGAAAAATTATTTAAAGTTAAGCATACAACTACCATTCAAACCAGTGAGCCCACTCATAGGTATATATCTGAATAAAATGAAAACCTACATTTCCCCAAAACCCATACAAAAATGTTTATGAGGACTTTATTCATAATTGTCAAAAAATGGAAAAAAACTAAAATGTTCCTGCATTGGAGAATGGAGAAAGAAACTGAAATTCATCCACAGAATGCAACACCACTAAGCAATAAAACAGAATGACCCATTGGTATGCACAACAGCATACATGAATCTCAAATGCATGATGCTAATAAAAGGGTGCCAGATTCAAAAGGAGATATGCAATATATGTATTGCATTTTGCCATTTACTTGACAAAACCACAGGGATAAAGAGCAGATCCGAGGTTTAAAAAAGCTGAGGGTTGGGGGGAGGATTTCGACCACAAAGGAGCATCATGAGGGAACTTGGGGAGGGAGTGGTGGCTCTGTATCTTGATTGAGGTAGTGATTCCCTGACTGTGCATTTGTCAAAACTCACAGAACTGTATACCATAAAAAGTGAATTTTACTGGAAATAAATTTTAAAATTAATAAAAAGAGGGGTGCGTGGGTGGCTCAGTCAGTTAAGTGTCTATCCCTTGATTTCGGATCAGGTCATGATCTCAGGGTTGTGATATTGAGCCCAACATTGGGCTCCATGCTGGGCATGGAAACTGCTTAAGATTCTCTCTCTCCCTTTTCCTCTCCCTACTCTCCAAAAATCAGTCAATCAATAAATACGTACATACATACATAGGAAACAAATTGAGAGTAGCCTCTCAACTGATTGCACCATCTACAAATCCAAAATGTTTTAGGACACATCTCTGTGCCTCATCTGGAAAACAAGTTTACTTCACAGGCTCTTAAAAGGACTAAATGGGATCAGGAATGCAAAGTGCCTCAATAATTGGTGTTTATTTTTATTCATTTAACCAACCCTTAACCTGGGAAAGGTTCTAGTTATTAGGTTTACTTGCCTGTCTGGTTCACTGGGTTATAGACTTCTACTGGGCAAGGAACATACCCAAAGCATATCTGTGCACACCACAGTACCTATTCTCATGCTTCACATGGGGAAAGTGATCAATAATTTTTTGCCAAACGGAAATGTTGCAGACAGAGCCTAATAACTGTCCCCCAGCATTCACTCTTCTCAGTTTCATCATAGTTTTAGTTGAAAATTTGGCTACTGTGCTAGAGACTATATTTCCCAGACTCATTGCTAACAATGGGCATGTGGCTTGCTGTGGCCAATGAGATATAAGTGAAAGTGAGATGACCCCTTCCGATCTGCACCCTTAAAAGGATGAGTGTGCTGCTGGCTGAAGAGCCAGGACTAGAGCCATTGTCTTGGACCCAGAAACAGAAATGGCATAGGAGGATGGCAGAAGTGTCTATTCTCTGTTTTGGCAGATTACTGCATGAGTGAGAAATGAATTTATATCTTCTTAAGGCTACTGTTAAAGCAGGCCAATGAGTACCCTAACTCATACAAATGGATATCCACTGTCTGCTATACTGTACCCTCACTTAGCCATTCAAGGATGTTTAATTGTTGACAGCTGCTATGGGGGTTCCAAGAGGTCTATGACTGGTCCCTGCCCATTGTGACCTCACAGTGTACTTAGGAAGGAAAAAAAACCTACAGCCAAAAAGAAGTTTGAAAACAATACACAGATTAAGTCTTGAAATAATGCAAGTGACGTCATAAAGCCTTCATTGATTCCCCCATTATTTGAATACTTTCTAGGTGCCAGGCACCATTTTAGATCCTGGGAACATAATAATGGAAATAAAGTCAGAGCTCTTGCTCTTTTAGTACTGACATTTATGTGAGGAAAGGGCAGGAGACAAGATAATAAGCAAGTGCATCAATAAGAAAATGTTCAAGCAGCAATGTGTGGGTGGATGAAAATAAAACAATATATTCCCACAGAGAGGGACTTGGGGGCTAATATATATATGAAGTGGTCAGAGAAGGTTGCCCCAGGAGGTGGCACTTAAATTGAGACCCCAGTGATGGGAAGGAGCTAACCATGTGAAAATCTGGGAACAGTGTTCCAGATAGAGGGAAGAGCTGATTCAAGGGCCCTGGGGCAGGAGCAAACCTGATATACTTGAAATCCATAAAGAAAGCCAGTGTGGTATAAGCATATTGAGAGAGGGAGAGACAATGTTAACATAAATATTTATTGAATAGTACAAACACTAAAAATATGATTAAAGAGAAATCAGTGTGGATTAGACTTACCAGAGAAGGCTCCCCAGAGGAGGTAAAACTGGACAGAGAGGAGGGAAGAGGATTTGGATCAGCCAAGAAGACAAGGGAAGTCATTTTGGAAAAAGTATAAGGAAGATGAACAAGGTATGAAAGCAGGGGGACCCTGGGTGGCTTGGCAGTTTAGCGCCTGCCTTCGGCCTGGGGCGGGATCCCAGAATCCCGGGATCAGGTCCCACATCGGGCTCCCTGCATGGGGCCTGCTTCTCCCTCTGCCTGTGTCTCTGCCTCTCTCCCTCTCTCTCTCTCTCTCTCTCTCTCTCATAAATAGATAAAATCTTTAAAAAAAAAATGAAAGCAGATGGCAGATATGCAGCATGCATTCCTCCTCTTGCCATTTCTTTACCCACAGCAGACATCACTAATCAACCACAGCACTCTGCCTATAGAACCTGAGTATGCCCTTAAATCCTCACCCATCACTGCATCCATTCCAACCAATCCAAGCAGCATATGAGGCAAGAACTGAGTTCACCCTGAATGGATTTAAAGGCTCCCTTTACTGCCCAAGAAAGGCAAAAGGAGAAAGTCCCACACCTAAAAATGACATAATTGGACTTTCATACTTTCTTATAAGCAACTCAGTCCAGAGCCTTTTATTCAGCAACATGCAAATGCAGCTATCCCCCTCTTGTTCTCCCATTGACAATATGATGATGATTGTGCAGGCTGAGTCTGTCCAGTTGGAGAGAAGCTTATCTCCCTCCCCATAGCCCTTATGGCTCCTCACATCTTATAGGGTCAGCTCTTTGCCTCATGGGTCATTTTATTTATTTTAAGATTTTATTTATTTATTCATAAGACACACAGAGAGAGGCAGAAACACACAAGCAGCCTCCCTGCGGGGGGCCCAATGCAGGACTCAATCCCAGGACCCCAGGATCATGACCTTAGACAAAGACTCAACCACTAAACCACCCAGGCACCCATGGATCATGTTCTAAATGATGTTCTCTAACATTTCAGGTCCTGACTTGAGATGCACCACTGTGATTATGTGATCCAGTTCCAGGCACAGGTGCCCTTCAGGGGTCTGAGTGCTTAAGGGGGCTGCTGGTGCTGAGTCTACCATATGGGGGTACACCCTGGCAGAGGGGCACACTGGACCGGAATCTTAATGTCGGTGACATTGGTTGGGCATTTACCAGTTGCCAGAACCTGTGCCAAATACTTCCCATGCCAACCTCCCTTAATCCTCACATTAACCCCATGAAGATGCTCTTACCATCCCCATTTTACAGATGAGGAAACAGGCACACAGAGATTGAATCCAGAACTTGGCAACTGAATCCAGCTGTCCTGCTTCACTAATTCAATTCTCTTATTTCAATTTCTCGATTTTTTTCAATTTCTCTTATTTCTCATCCACACTTCCTACCCCATCCTATAATGCAATTTCATTCAAAACAAAGGGCAAAACTGATTTTAACTCAGAGCTACTTTCTGCCATCACTTGAGTTCTTTCAAATCGGGTGCCTCTCCCCTTTAATTTATTCATGTGACAAATATTTATTAAACATCTACCATATGCTAGGCACTGCCAGCTGGTGGAACTCTTCTGACTTTGTACCAGGAAATTCTTTCACTCTTACAAAAGCACGATTCTCTCTCTTTTTTTTTTTTAAGATTTTATTATTTATTTATTAATTCAGGAGAGACACAGAGGGAGGGAGAGGCAGAGACACAGGCAGAGGGAGAAGCAGGCTCCATGCAGGGAGCCCGACGTGGGACTCCATTCCTGGTCTCCAGGATCACAGCCTGGACTGAAGGCGGCACTAAACCGCTGAGCCACTGGGGCTGCCCCAAAAGCATAAACGGTTACACGGCTCCATTATTTATTGTTGGGCTGCAATTTTTTCTGCAAATCTTATGGAATCTTTCTCAACACAAATATTTTCCAAAAATTTAGGCTAAAATAACCTTGGGTTGATGGCTGGGGAAAAGACTGTAAAAACAAAATATGCTTCCTTCTCCATGCACTGTTGGTTTTACTGCAAATCCTCTCAGCTACTTGATTTTTGAAAATAACATTACACCAGGGCCACACAGATCAACACAAATGGATCTCAACCATGATGTTGAGTAACAAAAGCTGGTCACAGAAGGATCTGCATACTTTGTTGTCATTTCAATAAAGCGATGTGCAAAATAATACAATATGTTTTGTTGTGGGATACATACATAAGAGATAAATAAACTGGTGTATGGGGATTATAAGCACCAAATTCAAGATGTGGGTTACCTCTGGTGGAAACATGAGGGGAAAATGATTAGGGTGGAGACTCCAGTTGTTTTGGTAGTATGCTATTTCTTCAACTGAATGGTAAGTACATGGGTGTCCATTATATTATTCCTTATTCCTGTCTGTATATCCAAATATTTTACACATTTAAAATGATAGCTCTGGGGATCCCTGGGTGGCGCAGCGGTTTGGCGCCTGCCTTTGGCCCAGGGCGCGATCCTGGAGACCCGGGATCGAATCCCTGTCGGGCTCCCGGTGCATGGAGCCTGCTTCTCCCTCTGCCTGCGCCTCTGCCTCTCTCTCTCTCCTCTCTGTGCATTCTCATAAATAAATAAAATCTTTAAAAAAATATATCACCATTAAAAATAAAATAAAATAAAATAAAATAAAATAAAATAAAATGATAGCTCTGGGGGCCCCTTTGTAGCTCAGTCAGTTAAATATCCAACTCTTGATTTTGGCTCAGGTCATGATCTCAGGGTCATGAGATTGAACTCCCTGTCGGGCTCCATGCTGGGTGTAGAGCTTGCTTAAAAGTCTCTCTCTCCCTCTCACGCTACCCTTCCCCTACCCCATGTGTGCATGCACATGCGCTCAAGCTCTCTCTCTCAAAAAAAAAAAAAAAATCATAGATCCAAAATAGACAGCTAGATAAGTTACATGGTTTCTATTAGGTTGACCCATAAGAAACTGGTGCCCTAAGGCCATTTTTTAGCTACAAGGCAATTTAGGGCAACTTCATATGTTCATCACACAATGCAGATCTGCAATGCACCAATTCATCCCAAATCAGCCTTTCTAATAAATCTCAGTTAAGAATACAAAATGGTGATCTGGGTGATGTGTGTGTGTGCGCACACATGTTCCTAAACTCCAGTTAGGAACTGGAGTTTTCAGGGAACCGAACTAAAATCAATCTAAGAGCTAAAATGTGCAGAGAATGGGAAGGAGATCTTGCAGCAAAGAGCAGACCGATGCAGCATTCTCGCCAGTGATCAGTGTGCATTGTCACTCCTCTTGCTTGCATTGGTCAACAGAACCCACCCAGTGAAGGGCCTTGAATCAATGTCATTTGTCATTTCTCAACATCCTGAAATCCAGTGAGGCAAATCCTTGGCCATTAAAACCATGAGGAAGGCTTTATTAGAAATATAAAACAGGTCACTCATTTCTAAGGTGCTTGAGTAGACTGTCATTATCTTATACTCCCCTCAAAAAAAAATCTATTTATGTCAGGTAATGGAACTTATTTCAGGAACAGAAGAATAATGAGAAACCTACATTGAGTGGCTATCATTTTGCCCACTTTCTCAATCCTTTCCAACTGAGAGCTGTCCCCAAAGAGATGTGCTCCTTTTTTTTCCCTCAAAGCTTTAGAGAAAAAAAAAAGAAAGGAAGGAAAAAAAAAAAAACTTTTAGCAGAGAGCAGGAGGGAGACCCCAGATTGCAGCACAAATGATCAAAGTGAACAAACTATGCTTATATAGGGCAATTTGGATTTTAAAACTTGAGTGCACGTAAGAAACACTCCAGGAGCTTATTAGAAATGCAAATTCCTGCCCCCCCCCCACCTGTTCCTACCCAGGTCCTGATTCAAAAGGTCCAGCTGAGAGCCCCAGAACTATGCGTTTGTAACATGCATCCAAGGTGATTCAGATGCAGGGTGTTTACAGATCTCACTAGAAGAGAAAGAGGGTAGGAGAGTCTGGCCATCCTAAAACTGAGCTGAATTCTCCCAAACTCTGTTCTGGACTAATGCATTCCATTTGCAAGCCTACAGAATTATTTTATTCATGTATTCATTCACTTATTTCATTCAATTATTTGTTCAACAAATATATATTAAGCACCTACTATGTGCCAGGCGCTATGTTATAGTAAGACACCCATGTTCATGATAAAAAGAAGAGAGAGGGGAAAACAAAGCATAAAAAAAAAAAGAAAGAAAAATACAAATTAGCAGAAAAGGCAGGGGAGGATTTTTTTTAATTTTTTAAAAATCACCAGGCAACCTACAGTGGAGACACAGTACATAATTTATAATGACTATTTTACATATCTTTCTGCTGAATGTACCTAGATCTTTTTTATTTTCTCTTCCGGATGATAAGCTCCAGGCAAAACCATCCCATTTGTTATCTACAGCTGGAGATTCTGTACACTGGGGAAATTGTCGCTTCTAGCGTTGGGGGCCTTAAGGATATGTCACAGCACCGCAAACATGATTGGGCCCGAAACAGAACTGCAGAGGCCAGGCACTGAGGTCTCAGAACATGTAATGACCGCCTGGGGACTTCACGGGGCACAGGGAGCAGCCTCCTGATTCCCCTTGTTCTGTGAGCTTAGAACTGCCCCTCCCAGGCCACTTGGCTTTATCTCAGATACACATTCCATCCTAAGATGACCCGAGGTCCCATGAATGACGAGGTTCAGGGGACATGGAGCTGGGGATGTCCCAAACTGGAACAAGATGGTCACCCCCCCTTCCTCCCCTCCCAAGGTGCCAATTAAAGGATGAGAAAGACAACCAGCCATGAACACAGGGACATTGTAGGTGCTTAATAAATATCTGTGGAATGGGGTGCCTCGGTGGCTCAGCCAGTTAAGCATCTGCCTTCAGCTCAGTTTATGATCCCAGAGTCCCAGGATCGAGTCCCACATCTGGCTCCCTGCTCAGCGGGGAGTCTGCATCTCCCTCTGTGCCTCTCTTGCTCATGTTCTATCTCTCTAGTGCATTCTTTCTCCCTCTCAAATGAAGAAAATCTTTACCAAAAAAAAAAGTCTGTGGACTGAGTGAACAGTGCCTAGCCCAGCACCTGACATACAGTATAGCTAACTACTTTATCATAATGATGATTACTACTGAAACTAATGATTAAGCACCTACTCAGCACTCTTCTTAAATACCTAGTGTGGTGGACATTTTCCTAGGTGTGTTTTAAAATTTTTAAATAAAAAATCTCTGATGTCATGTTTGCCACACACACCTGTCAAAGTGGGCTGCAGTTTAAGAGATGAGGAGTTTGGTTGGTTTTTGTTTTCTGAGTTTGTTTGGGGAGGGGTGAGTTGCCATAAAATTAAAGGAAACTGGCGAAAACCTCATAGAATCGCTGTTTATTTTAATTCTCTGTATTATGTATAACCCGACTCCAGTAAATGACGGTGACCATCAAAGCTGATAGAGCTTTTGTTTATTTTCCTACCTATATAGTTCTTTATAAGCCCAGGTCTGGGAGGGAAAGACAACAAAAAACAAAGGGAAACAAATGTGTCTGTGGGACTCCTGACTGTCCCTTCTGCCTGGCATGTTTAGGTAATTCTGTTTCTACATGAAGGTCTTATTCCCTGGACTGCTTAATAATTCCTTGAGGTCACAAAAATCCGATATTTAGCAGCTCATCTACCAACAAAGCCTTTTGGGTACAAAGCAGCCTCCCAGAGCCCATGGGCCCCGACCCTGCTGGTCACTACAGAAAGCCATCCCATGATGCCCCCTGAAAAGCACATGGCCCCACAACCACACTGCTTTGCCTCCCTCCACCACCCTCCCTCCCACTGGGCCTAACACTGTGCTTACTGGTTGGATAGACCCCTTACACACACCCCTTTGTATCTAATTAGTGACCAACCAGCTACCTTTGAAGCCAGTTCCAGGGCTGGCGCCACATCTCTTCTCAATAGTCTCAGAGAATTAGCTACCCACTGGATAACTCCATGAGGTTTCATGTCCCTTTTATCTTCCTGGCCCTGGAAGACTGTACTGTGAACACCTCAACTGCCGCTGGGAGAGGAAAGTAAATGAAATTAAGATCAGCTACACTTCCTGGGTATATAAAACCTCTCTTGGGGTGCCTGGGGTGGCTCAGTTAGTTGAGCATCTGACTTTGGCTTAGGTCATGATCTCAGGGTCATGGGATCAAGCCCTGCATTGGGCTCCCTGCTCAGTGGGGAGTCTGCTTCTCCCTAACCCTCGGTGGTATGCAGATATCCCCAAAGACCTGGTCACATTTTGGGATTGCAAGTACCCAGGGATATGACCAAGGTGAATATCATAATTGCTACAATTTATATGCCAGGAACAGAGCTAAGCAATATACATATATCCTCATTTATCTTGACAACCACTCTATTAGTGGTTAAAAACACAAGCTTTGATGTCAGATCTAGGTTAAGATCCCAATTCATGGCCTATTGGGTGTCCTTGGACAAGTGATACAATCTTCCTAGGCTCCAATTTTCTCACCTGTAAAGTGGGGGTAAAAATACTTACCTAAGAGGATTGGTGTGGGGAGTCAATAGTAGAATGGATCTAAATCAATTATCACAGTCAATGTTTAGGTAATGGTATTCATGATAATGATTAAGAAGAAAAACAAAGAGGATAAATCAATTCAGAGAGGTTATATAACTTATCTAAGGCCATACAGCTAATCTGAGACAAACATGGGATGGATTCAAAGCCAGGTTTAGCTGATTTCCAAACAATTTTTAGCACCACAAGATTCTCTTCAAACATCTCACAACTCTGAACATTTGTATCCCACCTCCTATACAGCCCTACTCTGAAAGAAGCTTAAAGGAACTGTTGGGGTTCCTCAAAGAACACTGTTTGAAGACCATTGCTGCTTTTAAAAATTAATAACTAATCTAATTTAATGTCACTTCCAATATATCACAACAGACATTGTGTGACCTATTGCCATAACAATGCCTTGTAACAAACCATCAACAAATAACATTCGTTGTTCATACACTTGGAGTCAGCAGGGCTGGTAGATCCAAGGTACGTTCAACACCATCTGTCTCTCATCTTTCTCGAACCAATAACCAGCCCAAGCATGTTCCCAAGGCTATGGCAGCGGCACAAGAGAACACGAGGGAACACACAGGTCTCTCAGAGGCACAGGCTCAGAACTGGCACATTAATGTTCCTGCCTTGTTCTAGTGGCTAAAGTGGGTCACACAATCATGCGCAGAGTCAGAACACAAAACTATAAAAATAGATGGGAAAGGGAGTTAGTACCTTTGGACTCACCAGGTCCTTGGATGTGCTAAGAAGCATGTTCAAATCTCCAGGGGATGACATGTGCCACACTAGATTGCCAGAATGTTTTTTTCAGACCCCTCGCAGAAAGTCTGGCAAAGGCCCCCATGAGCAATGCACAGCTACTCTCCAATGCAAGCCATAGTCATCTCCTTAATAGATTCAAGCACAAGGGAAATAGAGTGAAGGTTGGTGACCTGCTCCCTGCCAGCTGTGTGATCTTGGTCAAGTCACTTAATCTCTCTGAGCTTCAAAGTCTTCATTATGAAACGGACACTATATCTGCCGTCATCTCTCTGGTGGTGATCAAATTGGGCCATCTAGGCAAAAAATGCTTTGTGAAGGCTATAATTATTTCTGAGCTCCTGGGCAAATCTTTCAAGGGGTTTCTCTCAGCCCAGCTCCTACTACCAAACGTAGCCCAGAGTTAACTCACAGAGAACTTATTCTAAGTCTAAAAGTCTGGCCATTTTCTTTGACCTTGACATAGGGTGGGAAGGAGAAGCTGTTTCTCTCATTGTCTGACCAAAGATGTGGGGAGTGGGAATGTGGGGGACAGTTCCTGGAATATTCTGAAACCTAAGAGTCTTGGCATGGCTTCTGTCTGTAAAAAAGGAAAGGGAAATAAACACAAGAAATGCTGAAATTGAGCCAACTCGTCTGCATCCAATGGCAACTTTTGTCCTCCAAACTTTTCCAGACGCACAAGCAGCTTAGTTGGTATTCAAGTGGTGGCTGTGATTGCTGAAAACATGCAGACTCCACCTCAAGTGGAGGTCCCTAACTCCTTTCTGCTTTGTTCTTAATCCCAGAACTAAGAGAGTGGAGGGAGGGGAAGCTGATTTCTGGTTAACAGCATACAGTACTTTCTGCAGAGCAGATTAGATGACATCACCCCAAAATGAGTGTCTAGGTGGACACTGTCAAAGTGGGAAATGTGAAGATGGGTTCTTGCACTTTGATTCTTTCTGCTTCTAACACCACTTCGACTCTTTGGTGTAGTTCATTATTGTTTCTTTGTCCACTCTAGCCACTGGTCCATTGGTCCTCGGGATTGGGGCAGCCATTAGGACTCATTCAGATAGACCAGGACATCTTACCCTCTCTGGCACTCCTTAGCCCCAAGCTGTCATCAACCCATTATGCTTTTGGAAAGCATCTTCCCACGCTCTGCTAAAATACCTCCCATGACAGAGAACTCACTAAATCTCAAGGCTGAGCAGTCTATTTAGGGGATCTTCAGACCACACCTTTGTTAGGTTCCAAATCCCTCTTCCCATAACTCCTTCAGCCCTGATTCTGCTCACGGAGGCCCCACAAACTGCATTCCCCCTCTCTCCTATGGTTTTCCTTTGGGTATATAAAGGTAACTATTGCCTCTCCTTGCTGAGAAATTTCAAGCCATTGACCTTTTGTGGCTCTTCACCCTCTACCTGGCCCCCATCGCCATCCACCATTACACTCTTTCCTTATACTTAAAGAGTACAATTGCCTCTCCTTCGGTTCAAAGCTAACCTTTCTACCTGTGTCCTCGAGTCCACCTCCTCCTGCCCTCTCCGTCACCTTGGTGATTTAATTGGACTTGCAAATCAATTAAAAATTAAAAAAGAGGAAAGCTTCACAGCTAAGTTTATAGCTCGGGGGACCGAATCAATGGTGAAGCTGTCAGTTACAGTGGAGAAGAGAAGAGCAAGTTGGGAAAGAGCTGATGAGGTCAGGGTAAGGCCAGACTAAGTTTGAGGCACCTGGTACCTTCTAGGTGGCAATGTGAAGCAGGGGGCTGGTCATAAGATACAGAAGCTTGGGAGAGATGCTTGGGAATGGGAATTAGGGAATCATCAGTGCAGAGAGGTGCTTAGAACAGGAGGAGGGATAAGAATGCTCGAAAGGGGTATAAAGAATGAGAACATCAAAGAGCCAAAGACGGCGTTTTGGGGGAACCTCAAGTTCTAAGGAGTAAGTACAGGATGATACAGAGATGAGAAAGGTACAAATACAACCAAAAGAATTCAGTAAAATGAAAGCCAAAGGAGTAGAGAGCAGAGAAGGAGGGTGACCAACCATGTCAAATGTGATGTGAGGACCATCCAAAGAGCACATGGAAAATATCCAACTGTTAGAAGATCGGGGTGATTTTGGATAATGTGATTGCTATGGAGGGATAAAGACAGAAGCCAAACTGCAGGGGGTGAGACAAGGTTGAAGGGAGAATTGGATTTCCCTTCGGAGTTTCTAACAGTAGTTTCTGATTCAGGGGTTGCATTTGTTTACTCAGGCTGCTGTACAAAGAAGCACAAACTCAATAGTTTAAAACAAGAGAAGTGCATCAACGTGCTGATGAGGTTGCTTCCTTCTAGAGGCTCTTAGGAAGAACCCATCCCATGCTTCTTTGCTACTTCTGTTGGCTGTTGGCAATCCTTGGCATCCCTTGGCTTGTAGACACATTATTCCAACCTCTGCCTCTGTCTTCATATGGCTGTCCCCTCGTGTCCCCTTGTGTGTAGGATTTGAATCTCTCAGTCTTTTGAGAGAACACAAGTTATTGAGCATAGAGCCCACCCCAAATCCAGAATGAGCTCATCTCAATATTCTTAATGACATCTGCAAAGATCCTACTTCCAAGTAAGTTCACTTTCACAGGTATGAGAGGTAAGTTCCTCAATATGTCTTTTTGGGGGCTCCTATTCAACCTATCACAAGGGTCCAAGTGTGGTAAATGGCTATATGGATACAAGAGAAGTTTGATGAAAACTCCCTCCTCCTGTGCCAATCTATGATGCCTAGAAAATAAATCATCATATTAATATCTCAGTAAAGATTTATTCATTTAGGCAAATGGTAATGTGAAAAGCCTCAACCAGGGTAATATTCATTCAACAAACATTTATCAAACTTTTTCTATGTACCAGGTATATTCCTAAAATCCTCTGACCCAGTCCCATCATTCTTCTCCCCAAAGGTAAGCACTAAAATAATTTGGATACTGAATGAGATAAAGACAAGGATTGAGAAAGATTGGGGATGGGGAGGGAACAAAAAGAGATCAGATGTTTATTTAAAAGGAAGAAATTAATCCACCCTTTAAAAAGGAAAAAGAGCCTAAAATTATCTAGAGCTGCAAATATTTTCAATAGGAAATCTTCTCTTCTGCCAGAGTTTTACTTGAGCCCAGCGCATTCCCATTTGGTTGTCTTCTCTGTATGTGGAGGGAACACGGTCCTTGGAATCAGTTCTCACAGGCTAGCAACTAAAACCCTAAGCATCAGTGAGACTCACCCAAGATCACATCTTCATGTTACGCTTACTAATATGTGGTCTCTCTGAGCCTCTACTTGCTTATCTAGAAAAAAGGCATGAGAATAGTATGTATCTCACAGTACATTCTGCACTTTGCCTGCCCAGAGCAAATCCATCATGGATATGGGTAATCAATGGATGTCTTTGGTCTGGTTTCTTAAACTCTAGGACCCCATAAAATGGGGATACCTTCCACCTGCCTCCCAAGATTATTCAGAAATGAAACAAGAGAATAAATATCAAAGACAGAGGCAAAAAACAAAGTCCAACCCGTGACTGGCAGTAGGAATCAGAACCTGGTTAACAATCTACATTTGTTCCTTTCACTCAAAATTTATTTTCCTGTGAGCTATAGCACTTGCCCCTTTCTAGATCAACTTTGGAGACTGGCCTACAGTATGCCAGGTAGGCAATAGCCTCGATTTTTTAAAAATAAGAATGAATTTATTTACTCTAGAATGAACAAACTCCATTTTTCCCTTCCAAAATGGTTACCCTTTTTTAAGAAAAATGAATCTCAAAATGAAGGTGCAAATGGAGTTCCCAAAATGGAAGTGTGTTGGGCAAGCCACATGGTCCCAGGGATTTTGTTTAGGATGTCCACCAGAAGCAATACCAGTCATCTTAGGAACTTGTAGCCCCAATCCTTTCTATGGGTTAGGTTTGCTAAATTTAGTAAATTAAAACAAAAGATGCCCTGCTAAAATTGAATTTCAGATAAACAATGAGTAGGCTTTCTTGTATAACTATAATTATAACCCATGCAATATTCGACTTACACCAAACTAAAAAATTCCTCATTGCTTATCTGAAATTCAGTGTAATGAAGCATCCTGTATTTGGATACTTTTCTTCATGCAATCCTCACTCACACCTTTAACCAAAGCCATATGGGTCAGCGACTACATCTCATTTCACAAATGAGATGATAAAGGCTGAGAAAGATCAAGAAATGTGTTTTTAAAAGCCAAAGTAATTATCTAGGAATTTCAAGCAAAAAAGAATGAATAAAAGGGGAGGAGGATCCAGGAGTGAGAGTAGCTTGTCCTAGAGATACTGAGTGTGGGAGAGAGGACATTTCTCCCAACTCCTCACAAGGAGAGGTTACTGATCTGGGGACTCTTCAGAGCCTGGGATGTTTCGTGGGCCACTTTCACTAGTAAATTGCAACACTGTGCATTCCTAGGTCACTCTCTTGTGGTGTGGCTCGCTCTCTCTATACTCCCCAACCCCCATCTCTTCCTTTCTCTTGCTGTTGCATGATCATCTCAGCTTGTGCTAAAACTGCTTACTTGGAGAAAGAAGAGGTCCCACTGGGAGCTTAGTAAAATGAAAGCCAAAGGAGTAGAGAGCAGAGAAGGTGCTAAGACATTTGCCTCAAAAACTCACATGATGGGGATGGGGCACTTGCTGGCTGATAACCAAATGGAACTTTGATTTCCTATTTGTCACTGTCCCTTGTGTGTGTAAAACCACAGTTAGGAGACAGAGTACCTGGGCTAAGCAGGATTCAGGCACTCCCCGGATCCTCCCACCAAATCCTGCCAAATGCTCAAGATCCAACAATCATGTGTCAGGCAATGTGGGAAGGAAGGAGCTATGGATGAGCATGGCCAGTGAAGAAGAGACACTTAACAGTCTCTGAACCAAGGCAATGGCCCTGCAAAGAGGGGCCAAGGTGCTAATAAGCTAGCTTGTTGACCAACTGAGGAAATGCCTTCAGCTTCAAGAGGAATTCTCCCATAAGAGCATGTGGAGTAGATGGGATACCAGTTAGGAGGCCATTGCAGGGTCTCCTAGCCTTCAACCAGTGAATAATAATTGGGCATCTTCTAACTATTGCCAGCTACTATTCTAGATGCTGGGGATACAGGAGAAAACAAGAAAGAGCTGGACCCTACTTTCCTGGGGCCTATATTCTGGTGGGGAGACAGATGATTAGCAAATAAACAATAAGTAAGCACAATTTTTTTTCAGTTGGCAATGAGCGCTTTGAAAAAAATAAAAGTAGGGGCACCTGGGTAGCTCAGTGGTTGAGCGTCTGCCTTTGGCTCAGGGCATGATCCCGGGGTCCTGGAATCCTGCATCGGGCTCCCCTCAGGGAGTCTGCTTCTCCCTCTGCCTATGTCTCTGCCTCTCTCTGTGTCTCTCATGAATAAATAAACAAAATTTAAAAAAAAATAAAGTAAATCATGGAATAGTGGAGACCGGAGGATGAGGGGATGTCTTTGGCTTTAACAGAGACCCGAAAGGTCAGAAGGGGTCAGCTATGCAAAGATCTGCAGGTAGAGTATTCCAAGCAGAGGAAAGAGTAAAAAAAAAAAAAAAAAAAGCAGGGTGGGGGTGGGGACTTGAAAAGAGAACAGATAGGCATGTGGCTGGAGCAGGGCAAGTGAAGAGGAGAAGAGAAGGTGTTGAGGTCAGATTGGTGACAAATGCAAACTTATTCCAAGTGCAAGAGTGAGCCTTTGGCTGAGGGCAAATAAGGGTGGCAGGGAGGAAAGTTTCCAAAGCCACTTCGACACTGGGGCAGACAGGGCATTATGACCTGTGGGAGGTGAAGAACCCAAGAGGAATGTTGGTCTAGTTGGGTTTGATTCCAGGATATTGATTACCCCATGTTTACCATGGGCAGGGGAGCTATGTCATAAGAGGTGTGTTCTCATGTCTTCCACTTCCATGCACAGACCCTCATCTGTCCTGCCATTCACTGGTCCCACATGGTCAGAGAGGTATAAGATTCCAAGATGCATGCTGGGTTTAGGAAAGGACAAAGATCCCTGGTAAGCCTGGTAATACGCTGTGGATCCGGCTGATCTTACCAAAGAGCCTATCCAATCAGCCCAAGCCAAGCTGATAATAAAATGGCACCTCATCCCTTCTCCCTTTCTGTTTCATGTGTACTCATCGCCATCAGAGACCTTGGGAGAAAAGGGGTGGCTGATCCCAGGCTGAATTCTGGCATCGAATCCACCATCTAAAGCTTCCCAAAACTCACAATGGTCTCTAATGTGAATAAAAGAAATTCTGAAGGATATATTTCAAACTATTTTTTAAAAAACACTTGTTTCCTTGGAGTTGAGATTACGGATGGTTTAATTTCTTTTTTATGCTTAACCATATTTTGCAACTCTGCTAAAACATTTGTTACCTGAATGGCAAAAATAAATAAATCAGAAGGATGAAGGGTCTGTACAATTAGATGAGACAATCCCCCAGCCTTATAAGTGCTCCTCAGAATTTGGGAAGAAAACTAAAATATTCTAAAGGAAAATGTTCCCTCCTCATGTTTCAGAAAGGCATAATCTCCTTTTTTACAAAATGCATGGTACCTACTAGTTAAGATCTGAGTTTCTCCAGGATGTAATATTCACAGAACATAACCTTATCCCCAAAAAACCTGACCTTTGAGCTTTGTATTTTATTACCTTATTTGCTTTTACAGCCTCTGTTGTAAAGATGTTTATTTTCAGCAACACGAATGATCGATTCTCTTCCTCATCTCTCCCTGCCTGCCTTCTCCCAGTCCCCAAGTGCCTTTGAAAGGCCCAGGACAAAAACCAGCATTCGGTAGATGGTAGATGTGCTTCCCTGTGATTGCACTGTCTGTGCTCATGTTCAAAGCACCATTTTGTTTTCTCATCTTTGTCCTGACCGATTTCAAATGATGGTTAAAAAAAAAGAAGAAGAAGCGGAACCTGATAACAATTGTCTGACCAAAATTAAGGCAAGTTTTCATCTTGCAACTGGAAATTATCATATATTGAATTTCTCACCGAAAAGTCAAAACTCATAGCCTACAAACCAGCAGTCTGGGTGGTTAAATTTGGCTGTCATGTATGTCTTATTTTGCTCCTAACATATATAGCCTGCATAGTGCTTTCAATTGGACATTGTTAACAATATTTACAAATCCGGAGATTTTACTCCACAGTCTGGATTCCCAGGTTCTCTTGAAAAATCTGAGGATATAGGGGCACCTGGGTGGTTTAGTTGGTTAAGCAACTGCTTTCAGCTCAGATCATGATCTCAGGGTCCTGAGATCGAGCCCCACATTGGGCTCTCTGCTCAGGGGGGAGTCTGCTTCTCGCTCTCACTCTGCCTCTCTCCATTGCTTGTGCTCTCTCTCTCAAATAAATAAATAAAATCTTTTTTAAACCCCCCCCCCAAAAAAAAATAGGGCACCTGGGTGGCTCAGTGGTTGAGCGTCTGCCTTTGGCTCAGGGTGTGATCCTAGGGTCCTGGGATCAAGTCCCGCATCAGGTTCCCCACAGGGAGCCTGCTTCTTCCTCTGCCTATGTCTCTGCTTCTCTGTCTGTCTCTCATGAATAAATGAATAAAATCTTAAAAGAAAAAAAGCCCTGAGGATGTAACAATCCTGTGGGTTCATACAGCCACCTGACAACCCCAGCTTGGAGCTAAGTAACAGGGCATGGGCTCTCCTATTTACCAAACTCTCCACCACTCTGTATGGTCTCCCAATCCCATGACCAAGTTTCAATTGTCATTTATCTTCTTACACCTGGATCGCTTTACTTGTTTAGGTTACCTGCCAGACCACTGTAGATATCTGAATTTGCAACTTGTCATCTGAGTCAAATAGAGCCAATTCAGAGATGTTTCATTGTTTCCTTCATATTCAAAATTGTATCTGCGCTTCAAATTGCATGAAGATAAAACCATTGTGTAGAGGGAATGATAGAGAATGAGACAAAATATAAAAAGACTAGCTGGAGGCCCCGGAATAGACACATCATCTCTTTATGACTCAGCTTCTCCACTTGTAAATTTTCATTTAACAAACGTTTAGTGAGCATTCCCTACTTTCAAAGCACTGTGCTGGGAATGGAGGAGGAGCTGGCTTACATATTGGACCAACTTTGGAGCATGCCTGCAGTTTTTTGACATGCCTCCAGTGCTGTGGATGGGGGGCTGTAGCAAGGATTAGAGATGATAGAGTTTTCTGGAAGATGAAAAGTAGACAGAAGAAACTGATAAGTAGTCAGATGAAGCCAGTTTTCAGTAGTCATAGAAGGAGTGAACTAAGGAATTAATAGCAAGCTGGCACGCACAAAACCCCAGAAAGGCTTGGAACTATGAAAAGCAAGACATAAGCCTAGAAAAAGAGGGATTCAGTGGATATCTGATTCCCCTGCCCACACTCACTCCCCCACCTAGACTCATCGAGCATGGACAGGAGATTATCGGAGAAAACAGTGGCCCTCTGAGAAAATCTTCCATGTTCTACATTTGGGGACAGCTGACTCTCCATTCAAATACCCCATTCAATTACAAAATCTGCCAGTCGACCACAACTCAGATCCCAAATTGTCTCTCTCTCACTCTCTCTCTCTTTTCTAAGGATGAGGAAGTAGCCAAAAATCACCAGACATCTGAGAAAACCCTCCAATGCAAAAGAGACTGGTTCAACATAAGCCACAGCAAATTCTGGCATAGACAACTATGTCCCAGAGAATGGCCATTCCATGGTGGTCAGCAATCAGCTCAAAGGTTAGGAAGAGCTGGTGGATATGTTCTAGATCTGCTCTGAGAAACACCAGACAAGGCTAAAGGATTCTTCAAAGTACACTGACTTCAGACAATTAATCAGGTAGTGACTCATTCAATAATAATGTATACAGAAAAGGTGTGATCTCATTGTCATCACACATCTGTGAGGCTGGGGGCATGGCAGGTCACACTTTATAACATACTTTTTAAAGTAATGAAATAATATTTTTTTCTGGAAGGAAAAAATTAGAATGCTCATAAGTGAAGATAGACTCTTTATCCATAATATTTTAATTGTTTATCTATAATGTTGTCATCTATCACAATAGAATATCAATAAACCATTTATGTTGTGTTTCCAGACTTGGAAGCCACCCTACAGAGCCAAATAGATCATCACAAACAGAAGGGTCAGTCTGGAAAAGCGCGGAAAAAAAAAAAAAGTCCAAGATCACAGGATAGAAAGCAGAGACACTAAGATTCAGAATAGAGGGGAGGATACTTCTTGCTGGATTAGAGGATATTAGATAGATGCTTGTTATAGGCTACATGCACCTCAGCCAAGGAGATAAAAGAATTTCTAAAGGGACTGCCTGTCCAATATCTCTTCTCCCCTTTTGCCTTAGTTGTAGACTCTGATTTTCTTCTAGAAGTCAGTGTATCTGGCTAAACTAAAATAACATGTTTCCCAGCCTCCCTTGGAGCCAAGAATGGCCAATGGAAGCAGAAGTTGTGGGAAGCACTTCCTGAAAATCTCCTAAAGAGGGAGGCAGACACTTTTTCCACTCCATGCCTTTCCTTCTTCTCTGTCCCTGGTATGCTAACAGGATGCCGGAGCTCAAATTGCCACCTTCTTGAATGATGAGGCAAATGTGAGACCCAAAGCCACATGCTATGAGCATTATTAGAGAGGAAAACTACTTGAAGAAGTTTGGGTTACCAAATTTGTGTTGCTGACTCAGCTCTGTTGTTGTTGTTGTTTGTGAGAGGGAGAATAAACCTCTTGTATCAGGTGGGATAAGTTGGGTTATGATAAAGATTCCCCAAAATCTCAGTGGCTTAAAACAACTGGGTTTATTTCTCACTTATGCTGTCTATATCTATGTCTCCCTACTCCGGGAGCCAGGGTGATGAAGCAGCCACCATCTGAAGCATTGCCAGTCACCATGTAAGAGGGGAGGAGAAAACACAGGCAAATCACACATTGACTCTTAGAGCATTCACACATATCCTTTCTAATTACATTTCACTGGCCAGAGAAAGTCACATGGGCATGCCCAACTGCCAAGTGGGTAGGGAAGAATGATTCCACCATGGGTTTGAAGGCAGAGAGCCAAGAATATGTGGTGAATGATACTACATAACTAGCACACCTCTTTCCAGTGTAAGCTACTAGTTTGGGCTTTCTAGAACATGAAGCTAAACCTGATTCTAACTGGTACTGGGGACCAAGTTGTCCCTAAAAGTTCCATCCCCATATGGGCCAATGAGCTTCACACCACCCACCTGAGAGAAAGAAGCAGGAAGTAGGAACTCCTGTCACCTTCCTTGCTTTCCAGCAGGGGGAAAACAGTGACAGGGGTTTACTGAGCCCAACAATCACCCCCACTGGTGCTCCTAGAGGCACAAGGGCACATGGCTGCTCAGAGACAGAGTGAAAATAGAACACACATTGACTGAGTTGGTGACCAGCTAGCCCCCTAGACCTGAACTTTACTGCTTACCCGCTTATTCTCACTAACCTCTGTCTTACATTCTTCCTTAAGCTCTTCTTTCCGGCTTATTTTTAACCCAAATGAAGCCTGAAACCACCTCTCAGGTAGTGATGACTATCATAAGACATCCCTCTGGCTCAAAATACCCAGACCAGTTGAGCTAACCCCTGACTTGTGCCTGTACAGATAGACCACAGAGCGGCCATCCCGCCCCATGACTGGCAATCACCTTTACCTCATTATAATACTAAAACCTCCACCCAATGTTATGTTATGAGCCTCAGCCTCATTTACATAACATATAATGTATGTATAGGCATGCACAACCTTTATGCCCGCCTGTACATATAATGACAAGGTTTCCCTAAATATTCATCCTAACCCTAAACAAAAGGTACCCATTCACACTCTCTTGGAGAGTCACAGCTTTGGAAGCTATTTCCCACACTCTCCTTATTTGCTGCAAATAAAGTTTACTTTGTATGACAAGACCTAGTATATCTGTGACCCACCAAGGTGCAAACTCGCATTGGTTCGGTTACAACTTGACTTAACCTCAGTGACTTAGAGCTACCTGCTAAATCCCTCAGATGTCCAGATCCAAGCCCAGGTCTGCACCGGAACCTGCCATCCTTCCCCTACCAGCCAGGACATCCTTCCTGTCCTCGTGGAGACAGGTTTTTCTCATGATCCTTCCCAGATTTGCCTTCTGACCCATGATGCTGCACCAGAAAGTCTAAAGGGTCCTCTTTGTAAGTTTTGCCTTTATAAATAAAATCTTCTCTTTACTTTCATTTCCAACCAGAGGCCACCTCCTAGCTTCCTCACCCAAAGCACTCCATTTTTCTTATTTGCCCTGATTGTATGGTGTTTGTTAGTGATAGTAGCTAAATGGGGTTCAAATAAGGGCTCTTCTGAGTATTTTGCCAGTCAAAACAGTGCTGAGCAGGACACTAAAACGGGAGTCATAAAGAAAAATATTTCTAGATTAAACACAAGATTTTTTTCAGTACAGTTTAGACACCAAAAAAGTAAAAGATGGGGTGCATGGGTGGCTGTCAGTTAAGTGTCTGCCTTCGGCTCAGGTTATGATCCCCTGGTCCTTTGATAGAGCCCGATGGGGAGCTCCCCAGGGAGTCTGCTTCTCCCTCTCCGTTGCCCCTGCTCATGCTCTCTCTTGCTAACTCTCTCTCTCAAATAAATAAACAAAATCTTCAAAGAAAAAAAAAAGTAAAAGACAAACACCAAATTGTAAGAAAATATCTGAAAAAAAAAGAAGAGGAAATCTGCAACATACAGGTTAAAAATGGGTTGATATCCATAATCTATAAAGAACTGAATATCAATGAGAAAAAAAAAAAACTAATGAGGCAATAGAAAGTGGAGAAAGGAGGGCAGCCTGGATGGCTCAGTGGTTTAGTGCCGCCTTCAGCCCAAGGCGTAATCCTGGAGACTCGGGACTGAGTCCCACGTCAGGCTCCCTGCATGGAGCCTGCTCCTCCCTCTGCCTGTGTCTCTGCCTCTGTGTGTGTGCGTGTGTGTGTGTGTGTGTGTGTGTCTCATGAATAAATAAATAAAATCTTTAAAAAAGAAAAAGTAGAGAAAGGAACACAAACTTAGGAATAGGGGCTCAATTTCCCTAATAACCAAGTAAATATGGATTTTTTTCATCAGATTAGCAAGAGAAGGATCTTCTGCAGAATTGATGGTGGTCATTAGAAATAGACATGCTCATATGAGAGTCTAAATTAGAACAATATTTTGGGAAAGCAATATGGAATGTCTATTAAAGTTTTAACATCAAGTTGTATAGATCGAATACCCACAGCTTTCTGCATGCCAATCACACCTCAATAAAGGGATTAAATTTAAAAATAAATAAACAACGTGCCTACTTCCTAGGGTGGCTGGGACATGGTAAGTGCTCAAGGAATACCCACAGAGCAAATCAATGAGCCACCCCTGGCGCTGCTGTTAATAGCAGAGGAGCATTTTTTCCCAATGGCCTAAAACTCTGCAGGAGGAAATTTTCCACCCTGCAGCCACAGTGATCTTTCTGGAACTAAAGCCCACCTCTCCAGCCTCACTTCACACTGCTCTCCCCTCCAATTCACATCCCTGCATCTGAGAAGCACTTTTTCCCCATTCCTTGATGTCCTGCCCTCAAGTCTGCACCTTCTGTGGCCTCCACCTGGAGCACCCTTCCCCCCGCCTGTCCAATACCTGGTTTCCCCTGTCCTGCTCATCTTGGCTGAGATGTCCCATCCCAGGCTTCCCTGACAGTGCACTCCAAAGCTGGCTGCTCACTGTCAGTATCTATCAGATGCTTTGCTTCCTTCCCGACACTTGGCACACTCAGCATTACATATGTGTTCATGATATGGGTTCTGTCCATCTCTCCATCATCATTGGACTGCGGGCTTCACAAGGGTGTGAACATGTCTGTTTTGCTCTCACCCTCGAATGCCGAGCACCCAGTACAGCAGGACCTTATTAAGCATTTGATAAGAGAAGGAGTGCCAGGCTCACTAAAGTACGTTCCCAAACTACTATGGCTTTCCACTAAGAGAGAGAGAGTGGGACCTGTCACACTGGGACGAGCGTGCTCCAGTCCACAGGAAACCCAGCCTTCTCTGCGGAAATTAAGTTGGCATTCTTACGTTTGCAAAAAAGAGAAAAAAAGGAAGCAGAGTGGCTTGCAGCCCTAAAGTGGAGTTGGGGCAGAGTAGAAGACTATGAGAGCTCCAGGACCTTGCAGCGTGGACCGCTGACCACAGGCTGCAGGGCCCTATCTCATCTGTCACAAAGAACTGCCATCCTTTATCTTCCAGTCTCTTTCCCTGAGCAGACTTCCAGGGATGAAGGACAAAGATGCTGTGAATATGCCGTGTCCGTCCCCTCCCCCCATCTCTTCAGTCTGAACACTCTCCTGACACAGAGTCGGCACCCAATCACTGTTTGTTGAAAGGCTGCTAAATCCTGCATCTTCTCTCTTCCCTGCTTCTAGCCTGTTCTGCAAAACAGGTGAAAACCACTGGCTATGTCCAGACCCTTATAGATTTTAACAGGAGATAAGTCCAAACAGGAAGGAATAAAGGTGCTCTTCCTGACAGAAAACCCTCCGTGGCATTGACTTTGTTGTTGCAGACTGCATTTATTTTGTTATCTCTGCATTAAAGGCAGGGAGATCTTAGATAACCAGGGCAGATCAAGTCAAAAATATCCTTTCTTCTTGCCCTCATAGCCACACTTGTATTTCCAATTTCTGGTTCTTGGTTTTGAATTTTAAGAAAAACCCAATAATAGACTTGATCACCTGGACAGAAAAACTTATCCTTCAGTTTCTTTACTTAAAAACAATAATAATGGTTGTCTGGATGGTTACTTTGTGATATGCCAGGCCCTGTGTTATGCACCTTGCAAGCTCCACATGCCATTGAAGCCAGGAATCATGAGGTAGGGATTGTTTTTATTCCCATTTCACAGAAGAGGTTTGGAGGGGCGAGCAGGCTGAGCAAGGTCCCTCAGGGAGAAAATGGTGGGCCCAGGCCTATGTAATGCCAATGCCCAAGCTCAACGCTGGGTCTCATTATGCTCATTTTGTTTTCATTCTGACCTTTGACAAGAGCTGGGTCAGATCCCTCCTTCACTGTGAACAAGGCCTGTCCCACAAAGGGGTTTGTGTCAGTCAGCCTCTGGAAACCACAGGGTTATTCTGCTAGACATAATTCTGTTTCCAGTTGCCTGACTTTGTGGGATCTTCACCAGAGTGGAACCATCTTTTTATGAGCCCATAATGAAGTCCCATCACAGAAAACCAGATCCCACTGCAGCTAGCAGTAATTGCTGAACTACAGAACCCCATGCAAGAGGAATCCAAACCTTGCAGGCTGGCTGGGACACATTCTACTCTTAGCAGGGCTGAGAAGTTACCGCTACCTGCTCCTCTTGTTCCTCCTCTTCCTCCCTCCCTAATACTGTCATTTCATTTCCAGCTGCCCCCTTTCTGTCCACCCCAGTCTCTTAGAACAGCTCACGGCAACACCAGGATGTCTCTCCTGATATTTGCACAGAGCAGTTCATTTTTCCCAGCCATTATTAACACTCCAGCAGTGTGTTCTAAGAAAGAGACAGGGCTGGCACTGTCCAAGCCATTAGAGCACCTGAATAATTTACTACTCCCAGAAAAAGAGCCCTTCCCCTGCACAATTTCCTCCCACACCTTCAGATTTCCTCTAAAGAGCTCCTGTCAGGGACAGGAAGGAATGAAGTGGCATTTGAAAGGAAGACCCTGGCTGGTTCTTATTGGTATCTAAAGTTATTCCAGAATCCAATTTTGAAATCAAATAAATTCACATCAAAATTACAGTTTAATTTATGAGTTTAACTCTGCTGGAGAGAGAAGCAAGGGAGTGACTTGGTGAGAAAGCCCAAGGCAGCTTTAATGAATGGATGCAACTGAACGCTCTTCATCAATACTTCCAAAGTATTGATGGCTCTTCAGGAAAAGCCAGAAATGAACATGCAGCCTGGATGATGTTCTGACGCAAGGTGGCAGGAAAGTGAGTTTGATTTATGAACATTCTGTTGGAATCCGTGCTAGCCTTGAACCTATTTGCCCTCAGAACCATCTTTTCCCCCCACTCTGCTGTGTCACATGGACTACATTTCCCAGACTCCCTTGCTAACTGACTTCAGGTTGGTTCAGCCAATGAGAGACCCTGGTAGAGATCAGAGGATGGGAGGAAGGGAAAAGCTAGTGTATCTCTCCCTTCCTTTCTGCCTCAAGTGGCTTCTTAAGAAGTAGTTGCATCTCCTCTGTGGCTTCAGCACTGGCTAGGCAGGCCTGTCCTGGCCCAGCTGTCACCACAGGATCTCAGATCTTGGACTCTATTTAAACACTCATTCTGTCCCTCTGGTCTAGGGATGACAGCAAGCTTTTCTGCATGGCTACTCTGGTTTCCTCACTATACCTGTTTAACCAATTCTTGCACTTAATTATCTCTTAAATACTCAGAGCGGTTTCTATTTTTCTAATAGGAGCTAAACTGATGCAATCACTGATACTGACCAATATAATAATACAAGATTTAGGAATGCAATTTTGCACAGAAAGCAATAAATACATATGCCAGTAATTCAACCCTATAGATACACAGAGAGCTGAAAATCGAGGCCTCCCAGAGATCAAGGACTCATGCACACACATATACACACACTTTTCAACCAAACTTTTCCATTCTTTGGAGTAATACAGTGAAAATAAAAAGAATGAGTTTTTGAATCAAGCCAACTTGGGTTGACCTGACTTCACAGGTCATGTAAGCCCCTTGAGCCTCAGTTCTCTCACCTATAAGATGGAGACAATAATACGTATGTTTTAAAAGGCTGTCTTGAAAATTTAGAGAGCACAGTTCCCGGCATGGTGTTAACTGTTATGCAAATGTTGGATCTTTTGACCTGAGAAAATTTTACAGTCACAGCAAATACATCCTGGAGGTAGCAAGCTACCTCTGATACTTGCTCTAACATTTCTGGTCCTTTGAGAACCTTCAAGGACAGGAAACGGTGCCCTCAGCCCCTTGGAACAACCATGTTGCCTCTTGAGAAAATTCTAGAGATGAGTCATCAGGGGGAAAAAGTTATTTCCTTTAACAGGGAAGTAGCAAGTTCTGCTGCCAAATAATAAAACTTTTGACACACGGAACCTGCCCAGTGTGGTTTTAGCTTTGATAGAGATGAAAGAAAGAGATTCAGCCAAGACACTTCTTCAATGCCATCCTGTTGGAGTTATGGAGAGATTGCCACTATTTTACAAGTTTGGAAGCTACCCCCATGGGACCTTACTGCTCAGAATTCTTTTTTTTTTTTTAAAGAAGATGCCTTTTTTTAATTTTTATTTATTTATGATAGTCACAGAGAGAGAGAGAGAGAGAGAGAGGCAGAGACATAGGCAGAGGGAGAAGCAGGCTCCATGCACCGGGAGCCCGACATGGGATTCGATCCCGTATCTCCAGGATCGCATCCTGGGCCAAAGGCAGGCGCCAAACCGCTGCGCCACCCAGGGATCCCCCTGCTCAGAATTCTTTAGCCTCTGGTTGCTGTGACAAAACTGAAAAGCCAGCCCTGACTTTCTCTGTGATGTTTAAAATAAACCAAGGAAGGAAAGCCTCTGAGTGAGAATGTTGATTAGGTCTTGATTTTTTTTTTCCAAATAAACCCCTGCTTATAACCTTCTATTGCCCATCGGATAAGGGATTACCCTGCTGCTTTTGTACCTCTTTTGCAGGAGCTTCTTATAGAAACACTTGGATAGCTGATCCTCAGAAGTATGGGATGAAACTCTTATTCTGATATCTTGAAGGATTCCTAGACAGGGTCAGAGATAACAAATCTATATCCTCTCTACTTACAGGTGTTCACAGGAAGGTAGCCTGGGAGGGCTGGTATAACTCAGGATACTTAAAAGAGAGGCACAGAGAGGGAGAGGGGGGGTGGGGAGAGAGAGAGAGAGAGAGAGAAAGAGAGAGAGAGAGAAATAGATTGATTCTTCTTGGTTCTATTTTTCTGGAGAACTCTAATACAAAGCCTTAGTCTGTTGACCTCCGAAGACTGGGCCATTATAATCTTTGCCATTCTTTAATTTGTAGAATTGTGAGGTGCCTCTAATTCCCATGCTGGTCTTTAGCTCATCAACTGATACTTCTTCATAAAGCTCTAGTCTGCCTGGGGAAAATACAAAAGGGAACACAGACTGTGTTCCTCAATATCCATTCTTCCCTTCTTCCTTTAGTAAGAGGAAGAATTTTAGTAAGTGGAATTTTAAAGAAGGAATTTAGTAAGAGGAATTTTAACTAGGTATATAGCCACCCAAACTAAAGACTATCCTTCCCTTATAACTAGCTGTGGCCATGAGAATAAGTCTGAGTTAATAAGATGTGAGCAGAAGTGATATGCGCAACTTTTGTGTAGTACATTTAAAGGGAAGAGACATGTCTCCATTTCCCCTTTCCTCCTTACCACTGGAATGTAGATGTAATGGCAGGAACTAGAGCAGCCATTTTAGACAATGGAATGATAACCATGAGTTTGAGGGTAGCAGAGCTTAAAAAAAAAAGTGCCTGCCTAGAACTCTATTGATTGGGAAACAACCACATCAATCCTAGACTGTATTCCCAGACATTTACTGAATAAAGAAATAAACAATTATTTCATTTTTAGGTCTCTCTATTACAGAAGCCAAAGCTGTATCTTAACTAATATAGAGTCCAAGAAAGTATTGGCTCCTGCCAAACACTTCAATCTCCACTTTTCAAAGTCAGACACAACCACCCACTACCTTTTTAATCTAGTAATCATAAAAATAAATGACTCATGGCTGGTGGCTCAGAAATTAGAACAATGTCTTAATGCCAAGATTTTTTTTAACAACCAAACGTCTACATCTCCCCTAGTGGTTGATTAATTGCATTCATGGTCCCAATTCATGACTTCCCAGTATCCCTCAAGAGGTGGAGTCTGCTTTCTCAGCCCTTAAATCTAGGCTGGCTTTGTTTTGGCCATTAACATGAGCAGAAGTGATGATGTGCTAATTCTAAGCCTATGCTTCAAAAGACTTTGTGTTCCTCTGTTCTGTCATAGGACCTGTCAGCCTGAGAACAAGGCTGAAATAGAGGTTTAGACATTAGGTAAAGCAGATACCATTCATTCCACCGAAGACCATCCTCTTCACTTCCCTTCCAGCTGATGATGGACAGATGAGAACCCAATCAGGATCAGCCAAGCCCTGCCCAGGCCAGAAGAGTCACCCATTTAGTCCAGCTTAAACTGCCAATCCACAAAATCATGAGCTAAATAAAAAGTTGTTCTTTTAAGCCACTAAATTTGGAGGTGGTTGACTACGCAGTAATAGCTATTATTCACACAGCTTTTATTCTATGTGCTGTTCAAGAGCTCAGAAGCAAAGAGTCAGAAGGTTTTGGCTACCTGCAGATGGATGAGTAAACAGATACCACCTTTTGAAAAGACTCTTGGTAATATCTAACAATATTTTAAATGCATACACCCTTTAATCCAGCAATCCCATTTCTGGAAATAGATCCTACAGAAAGAGTTGTGCATATACTGAAATATATACATATATATACCAAAAATTAACATTAAAGCATTGTTTATAGTAACAAAACATGGGAAGTAATCCAAATGTCCATCAGTTAGAGACAAATAAGTAAAAAAATTGTGTAAATAAATGAGTAAATAAATTGTGCTGTAGCCATACAGTACAACCATGAAAAAGAATGAAGTAGGCCTTTATGAGCTGACATGGAAAACTGTACAAGATAGATTAGTGAAGAAAAAAAGCAGTATAAAAATATGATTAATATTATCTCATTTATATAAATCATGGATATTGAACATATGTGTATACATTCAAAAAATAGGTTTATGTTTATAGAAATACTTTTAAAAATCTGGAAGTAGAACAAGCAAACTTTTAATAGTGATTGGCTTTGTGGAGTTTAAGTGGATTGGGGGATGGGGTGTCAATTGTTACTCTCTTTTTTTTTTTTTAATTTTATTTATTTATGATAGTCACACACACAGAGAGAGAGAGAGAGAGAGGCAGAGACATAGGCAGAGGGAGAAGCAGGCTCCATGCAGGGAGCCCGACGTGGGATTGGATCCTGGTCTCCAGGATCGCGCCCTGGGCCAAAGGCAGGCGCTAAACCGCTGCGCCACCCAGAGATCCTGTTACTCTATTTCTTTGTGATTTAGATTTATTTATAAGAATGGGTATTAACTTTGTAATTTAAAAAATAATCACTGGGAAAACTTTTAAGCATCAATGGCCACAATGAACTGGTGGCAATGGATTTGTAAGAGTTTTTCACCAACATTTTTTTAACCACAAGCCAGCTTTGTTCTTAACTATTATTTTCAGGGCCACTGCTAGTTCATATAGCCTTCTGTGCAAATTTAGAAAAGGAGTCCTTTCTCCGATTCCATACAGTTGAAGCAGAGTTTGGGCTGGACTTAAACCCCCATTCACCTCTCCCCTGAGTAGTAAGCATCCTGCACAACCATACTTAGCAACACTGGTTCTCGATGATGCATTGCTGTCTTTGGCGGATTTGGATGAAGTAGGGGATTTGAAATAGAGAGTAGAAGAAAATTTCTTACTCCTTTTTCATTGCTCATGATGCTACTGAGAAGACAAATGTCTGCATATGAATCCATGTTGGTATTTTGTTCTGAACCCAAGAGAATAAAAGCCATAAGGATTTCTGTGAGGGTGAAGCAAGGATGATTCCTTCCTCCACCAAGCTCCATGACATCCATCTCTTAGCACTCTAGCCAGTACTTTGACCAGAAAGAATCTTGCATTTGATGGGGGGTGGGGGGACTGACTCTGATTCTCCCAAGACTCAACTATGAAGAGAGAAACTAGAGCAGCCTGATTTTCACACCCTTAGGTGCCTGACTAGACTGTAGCAGTGAAAGATGAAAGGCTTGGGGTAGCCCATACCATGAGTAGGAGTCAAAACTGGGAGGCATGAGCTGGTTTCAAAGGTAGGGAGAGTTGTTGGCTATGAAAGCTAAAGACTGTCCAGGGAAGAAAATTCAGAATATGGTCACCAATACAGTGGATAAAACAGAACTGTGAGAGGCAAGGCTTTCAAACATATCCTCCACTGTCCCTGAACCATTAAAATGCCCCGGCACCACACAGCAGAGAAAAAAAGACATAAGCTATTAAGTTTTGTTTCTGTCTAAAACAGTGGCAAGATAATTTCCTTCCAGTGACCTACATTGTGACTGCAGCCAAGGCTGAATCTGCAGAACCTGACTCCCAGCTCAGGTAAATGCAAACCACTGGAGTCGTCTGATATATCAGTGCTTGTTCCATGTGAGTAGCAAGGGGGCTGGTTTGCCAGTCTTGAACCTGATGCTTTTGACTCTAGGTTCGCTTACAGTCAGCTGACTAGAACATGGTTTTGTGCCTTTGCAGTTATTGTGACTATACAAAGGCTGCAAATAGTATAGTAGCAATAACATAGTAGCTTCCAGGAAATCTGATGTTTTTAAAATCTGCATTTATAAAAAACACTTAAGGGTGATCATTTGCATTATAAGATGATGATGCTTCTTTTTCAAATGAATTCACAACTGGGTTCCAATAAATAAGTGTAATCTCCTTATGCAATTAAGCTTTTGTTTATAGACCATAAACTCAGAGGATGAAAGAAATTTAAAGAAAGACTACTAATAGCCAAAAATAAGTAAACATTTAAATGCAGACAAATACTATGGGGTGCCTGGGTGGCTCAATCTCAGTTAAGCATCTACCTCCAGCTCAGACTATGATCTCAGGGTCCTGGGATTGAGCCCCTGAGCCCCTGTGTTGGGCTCCCTGCTCAGTGGGAGTCTGCTTCTTCCTCTCCCTCTACCCCTTCCCTCCCCATTGCTCGTGCTCTCTCTCTCTCTTGCTCTCTCTCTCTCAAATAAAGAAATAAAATCTTTTTAAAAATAAAATAAATGCAGGCAAATAGTAATAATGCTATTAATAACAAAAACTTATAGAATATCTAACTTCATGCCAGGCACTATTCCAAGCCCTTTATGTGTATTTATTCATTTAATCTTTACAACAGGGCAGACCCGGTGGCGCAGCGGTTTAGCGCCGCCTGCAGCTCAGGGCGTGATCCTGGAGACCCTGGATCGAGTCCCACATCAGGCTCTCTGCATGGAGCCTGCTTCTCCCTCTGCCTGTGTCTCTGCCTCTCTCTCTGTGTCTCTATGAATAAATAAATAAAAATAAAGTTTAAAATAATAATAATAATAATAATAATAATAATAATAATCTTTATAACATTTAACCTCTGAGATGGGGATAATTATTACCCCATTTTACAGATAAGGAAGCTGAGGCACAGGATGTTAAGTGATTTGTCCAATTGTAATAAATAGAGCAGCCAGGATTCAAAACTGCATGTACTGAATCTGATAAGTCAGTGGGATATTATGGCCTTCAGACTCAGGAGGTTCAAGAATTCAGATAGGATTGAATAGGATGAGCACTTTCATTGCTGACATTCCCTGTGGATACAAGTCATAAGGAGCCATATCCCCATTTTGCACAAGTGGAAACATTTGTTCCTGGATTTTAAGGAAGGCCATCCTAGTTTGGACTCCTTCAAAAACAAAACCTGAGGTGAAGGGTTGGATGCAGAATTTATTTGGGTGGTGAACCCAGGAAGAGGAATGAGGGAGTAAAACAGTGATATAATGAAGGAAGAAAAACTTGCACTTGGGTGGCTCAGTCAGTTAAACGTCTGCTTTCAGCTCAGGTTGTAATCCCAGAGTCCTGGGATCCGGCCCCACATCTGGAGAAGCATGCTCTCCCTCTCCCTCTGCCCCTCCCTCCTGCTCATTCTCTCTCTCTCTCTCTCTCTCAAGCTCCCTATCTCTCTCAAATAAAGTTTTTTTTTTAAAGCTATTAAAAGTATGTTAATGAACTGGTTATCTCTGTGTATAACTAGGGTTCAACTTTGCTGGATAGCCTCTAATGAACTATGAAGAATGTGCTTCAAATGGATAAATTCTGGGGAATTTATCCACCGGCTCTTGTCTCCTGCTGACTGACGGTTACACCTGGGAGTGTTAAACTCCCGGTCCCTCCAGTCTGTGCATAGGCTCAGCAGCCTTCAGCACTATGGAAAAGAGCTCTGAGGCAGAAAAGCATAGAAATGCTGAATATCGTGGGGTTGTAATGCTCCCGGGGCTGTGGAGCTGTCCGTCCTTGCGGTGCTGAAATCAGGTAGGCAGAGGGGGTATAGTGCAGAGCATGAATCTCCTCTCCTACAGTGACCAGTGGGCAACCTATCTTGCTGCCATTGCTCCAAAACTGAACGTTTCCCTCCTCTGCTGTAGGTCTCCTGAACAAAACGAGTTTTTAGGGATGGACATGTGACCCAAGCTTAGTAATCAGAGGCCTCCTTTGAGCTTTTCTTCCTTGTGATGAAGATAAGAAAAATTCACTAAAACCCAAACCCTTGGTGAGCCAATCCAGCAGCACTACTTGCATAACTCCTCCAGACCTCTGATTAACTATACAAGGAAGCAGATTTTTTTCCAACTATTACATCCAGGAGACATGTTCCCATATTCTGCATCCACTTCCACATACCTGGGCATCCACTCCACATACCACAACTATAGACATTTCCTTACTGGCTTCCCTGTATCTAGTCTGGCCCAATCTTCAACCTACTACCAAAGGCTACTTTCTAGAGAGAGAATATGATCACCTGTCTCCTGTGTAAATCTCCCAAATAGATCCCTACTGCCTTACATGACATAATCTGAACTCCTTGTCATAACTTACATGGTCCTGCCTTCTCCCTTCCTGGTCTGATCTCTTCCTTTTCTTTTTTTTTTTAAGTTTTATTTATTTATTCATGAGAGACACTGAGGGAGAGAGGGAGAGAGGCAGAGACACAGGCAGAGGGAGAAGCAGGCTCCATGCAGGGAGTCTGATGTGGGACTCGATCCCGGATCCCGAGATTATGCCCTGAGCCAAAGGCAGACAGTCAACCACTGAGCCACCCAGGCATCCCAGACCTCTGCCCTTTCTTATTTCCAACCTCACTTCCTCACAATTTCTCCATATGTACTCTATACTTATATCTGTAAGCCACTTAAACTCCCAGCATTTCTCTTATACTTCTGTCTTTGCACTTGCTGTTCCCTCCACATGAAGTGTTTTGATCTTTCCATGCAAATTTTTCAAGACTCAACCCAAAAATTATTCCCTTCAGGAACTGCTGGTTTGGGCTTCTCAGAACATGCCCCACAAACTTCTTTCCCCATCTCCAGCTAATAAGTCAACCAGAATCTTCCAACCTTCTAAACAAAATGAATTCTAGGGATGGACAAATGACTCAAAATTTGCAGAGGCCTTCCTTGGGATTTTCTGTTAGAACTAGTGAAGAAGACAACCTCTTTCTTTGGGTTATGATGTTAGACAGATGTGACTTTACAGCTGTTGGAAGCCATGTTTCAAGCCACATGGGAGCACTGAGCCTTTATTATGAAACTGTGAGGTCAATACACTGGGGTTATTGGTCTGGACTCATGGTTTCAAGTGACAGAAATCCAATTCGAATATATTTAAGCAAATAAATAAGGGTTTTTGAGTTCACGTTATTGAGAAATAATATTCAACTCAGCTCAAGAATGGCTGAATTCAGAAACTTAATCAATAATCATTCTCTTTCTCTCTCCCCCCTCCCCCCCAATTGCTTAGCCATTATTGTCTGTGCTTGGCTTCACTCTACATGATGGCGACCTCCACCCCCACATTCATTCTACTAGCTTAGCAATAGTGGAAAGCATATTTCTCTCTTTTATCCTCATTTTATCAATCCTAAAAAAAAGTCTTTGATTGGCCAGCTTGATCATGTGCCCATCACTGTAGCTGGGGATTCAGAAAGAATGGGTTATCATGATTTACAACCCTCGGGACAATGGAGCAGGAGTTGGCAGGGACTATGGCCCATAGCTCAAATCTGGCCTGCATCCTGTTTTTATAAACAAAGTTCTATTAGAATACAGTCACGCTCATTCATTGGCATATTGTCTATAGTTGCTTTCATGCTATGATGGCAGAGCTCAGCAGTTGTGAAAGGAACTGTGTGGCCTGCAAAACCTAAAATAATTACTCTCTGGTCCTTTACAGAAAATGTTTGCTAATCCCTGCCATATACAATGGGAGAGGAGTGAGTTCCCCCTCTTGCTTAGAGCAAAATCCAGTACTTCTTATTGGTTGTGTAACCTTAGGCATACACCACCTCTCTGACCTGACAGCTTCTTATCAATATGTTGGAAATAGCAATACTTCTTCACAGAGGATAGGTGGATGGATGAATGGATGCATGCATGCATGCATGCATGCATGGATCCTTTGCATTCAGGCAAAGAATCTCATACTAAAACTTCTTTGTCTAGCATTAGATTCCTTTGGAATCATATTTAATTGGGGAAATGGTTAATCTGGAATAAGTTGAATAGGAGACAAGCCAGGAAAATACTTCTTTACAAAAAATAGAGAGCTTAATACAGAGCTACAACACAATAAGAATTCAATAGATGAGAAAAAAAGTTAGTAGAAACCCAAAGAAAGCAAAGCTTCCCTGCTGAATGAAAGAAAGCAAAGTAAATAACTTTGTAAAGGTACAGACTGACTTTCAGCACTTTGTCCTCCCTCCTCCCTACTGAGATCCTAATGCAATTATGTCTCAATCAGAAGAATGCAATTTTGTCCCCATTGTGAAGAGAGAAGATGGTCCCTGCTTTGATGTCCCAACACCTCATGATATTTGGATATAGCTGCAGAAAGCTACTAACCCAGAATGCAATGGGTTACTTATTTTGGTGGGGGAGGGGGAGTTTGTTCAAAGCTGCTGTGGAAACAAAGTGTTTTCATTTTAATCAGAAATACTTCCAGAATAAAAAAAAAAAAAAAAAAAACAGAAATACTTCCAGAATAACTCTTTCCGAATTGCTCACAGAAGGTAGCACATCCACTTTTTAAAATCTTTTTATTTAAATTCAATTTAGTTAACATATAGTGTTTTATTAGTTTCAGAGGTAGAATTTAGTGATTCATCAGTTGCTTATAACACCCAGTTATTACAAGTTTTACATTACATGCTCCTTATTCCCATCACCCAATTACCACCCCCCACCTCCCCTCCAGCAATCCTCAGTTTGTTTCCTATAGTTAAGAGTGCCTTATGGATGGGTACCTGGGTGGCTTAGTCAGTGAAGCATCTGCCTTCAACTCAGGTCATGATCCCAGAGTCCCAGGATTGAGCCCCACATCAGGTTCCCTGCTCAGTGGTGAGTCTGCTTCTCCTTCTGCCCCTCACCCCCTCATGCACTCTCTCTCTCACTGCTCTCTCTCTCAAATAAGTAAATAAAATCTTTATAAAAAGAGAGAGAGAGAAAGAAAGAGTCTCTTATGGCTTGCCCCCCTATCTGTTTTCATCTTATTTTCTTTTTCCTTCCCTTCCTCTATGCTCATCTGTTTTGTTTCTTAAATTCCATATTGTTGGGGCCAGGCGGGAAGGGAAACTCCTCAAGATGGCGGATACGCCAAAATGGCTGAAGTTCCTGTCACCACCTCCACTTGGGATGACAGCTTGAGCAGACCCTTACACCTCTCCTTTGGACTTCCTCAACCGAACCCAATGCCCTTCAAACCCCAGAGGAGGAAGTCACCTTTGACTGGTCGAATTGCAATCCTTCCTTTGCATAGTGAGGGTCACTCTGACTGGTTGGATTGCAATCCTTCCTTTGCATATGAGCCAACCAATAGGAAACCGTTCTTCCTTACAACGTTATGTAAACCCCCTACCACCTTGTCTTGGCGCGACTTCCCCGACTCACTCTCTTTCCCCCGTGAGTCGTGGAACCTCGCCCGAGGGTGCCTGCAATAAAATCTGTTCTTGGACCCTCGCTTGCCTTGGCGGTCTCATTTCCGTCTAGTTACTAAAAAAACTTAACACATATGAGTGAAGTCATATGGTATTTGTCTTTCTCTGACTGATCTATTTCACTTAGCATAATACCCTCTAGTTCCATCTATGTCATTGAAAATGGCAAGATTTCATTCTTTTTGATGACTAATATTCCATTATATATATGTGGTGTGTGTGTATATATATATATATATATATATATATATATATATATATACACACACCACATCTTCTTTATCCATTCATCTGTTGATGGACATCTGGGCTTTTTCCATGTTTGCTATTGTTGATAATCCTGCTGTAATCGTTGGGATGTGCATGTCCCTTTGAATCACTATTTTCGTAACCTTTGGATAAATACCTAGTAGTGCAATTGCTGGGCCATAGGGGCACATCTACTTTTAATGGAGCATTCTGAAGACTGAACAGGAGACAAAACTTTAAATGTCACATCTGCTTCCTGCGAAGAACCTCTTACTCTTTCTGGGACTCAGTTACCTCATCTGTAAAACGGGAAGACAACTCTGCACTTCTGTGATGATCCTCCCCATAGGCATAGGCCAAACTGTGTCTCTAATTAATATTTCCCCCTTTTGAAAGAAACACACTATTTCTGAGACCTACACAGGAATCCCAGAAGCACATTTACCACCACTTACAAAGGACAAGGCTCTCTGCTAGGTGCCCCCAACACATTGCCTAGCAAAATCCACCCACCCACCTGAGAAAGCAGGTGCTGTAATTTTCCTCTTTTTCAGATGCAGGAACTAACAGAGGCTTACAAGCTTACAGAGCTGCTCTGCCTTCCCCAAAGCCATCCATCAAGTTGGTGATAGACCCAAGATTTGAACTTAGGTCTGTCTGACTTGAAATATCTCATTCCTAACCATGTTATACCAAAGAAAACTCAAGCACCCAAAGGCTAGAAAAGCAATTTATAGTCAAATGATTTCACGGGGAAAAAATTTGGTACTGTACCCCCAATTTCTCTATAAGTGTGTGATTATTTCAAAACCTTTTTCTAAATATGTAACAAAGAATATTTATCTACTGTATAAGATGCGAGTGCTAAGAACAGCGTTTGGCATAAAGTAAGTTCCCAATAAGGATTAGCTGTTCTCCTTATTGAAGCATCTTCTTCTTCCTCCTCAGAACCTGAGTGGAGAGACTATGAGGCACCAGCAGGTAAGGATCAACTAATCTGACCATCGAGGCACCACCCCTACAGTAACATAATCTATTAACAAATTGATCTTGCCTCAGTATACCAAATACTTAACAGCCACTCATGCAGCAAAACATTTGTTTTCTTTAGAGCATTTTACTGACAAACAAGTCACACAATCCATCAGCAAATTCTCAGACACCAGCACACATTCAGAATCCAAACACTTCACATCACCTCCACAACTAACGCCTGGGAGCCCATGCTCATCTTCTTGTACCTGGATCCTCCTAACTACCTCTTAAACTGATCTCTCTGACTTTACATAGGTATGCCTTGCAGTCTACTCTCAACACAGCAGGTGGTATAATCCTGCTTTCTTTTAATTCTTTTTTTAAGATTTTATTTATTTATTTATTCATGAGAGACACAGAGAGAAAGGCAGAGACACAGGCAGAGAGAGGAGAAGCAGGCTCCATGCAGGGAACCGAATGTGGGACTCGATCCCGGGACTCCAGGATCACACCCTGGGCCAAAGGCAGACACTCAACTGAGCCACCCAGGCGTCCCATAATCCTGCTTTAAAAAAGAAAAGAAGAAAAAGAAGAAGAAGAAGAAGAAGAGGAAGAAGAAGAAGGAAGAAGAAGAAGAAGAAGAAGAAGAAGAAGAAGAAGAAGAAGAAGAAGAAGAAGAAGAAAGAAGAAGGAAGAAGAAGAAGAAGAAGAAGAAGAAGAAGAAGAAGAAGAAGAAGAAGAAGAAGAAAAGAAAGGGAAAATAAATAAATAAATAAATAAATAAATAAATAAATAATTTAGAAAAAAGAAAAGAAAAGAAAGAAAAGAAAAGAAAAGAAAATCAGATCACATTACCCCTTTGGTCAAAATTTTCCGGAGATGCCCTACTTCAGCTCAGACAGGAAGTCAATGACTTTACAGTGGTCTACAAAGCCCTATGCAGTCTGCCCCCATAATCTCACCAGCTTCACCTCCTCCCACTCTTCCTCCTGCTCCCTTTGCCCCAGCCACGCTGTTCCCTGAGCACACCAGGGAGGCTCATATGTCAGGGCCTCTGTACTGGCTATTCCCTCTGCCTGAAATGCTATTCCCCTTATCCACACAACCATTTCCCTCTCCTCCTTCAGGTATTTGCTCAAAAGCCACCTTCTAGGCATCTGATGCCCCAATTTAAAACTGCAACACCCTTGTCCAAGCACCTTCTTTCCCATATTTTCTTTTTCCATAACAATCTTTGCCTTCTAAAATCTCTGTACTATTTATTCATTTTATACTGTTTATAATTATCATAATATTAGTTCCTTAAGGGCAGAGGTATTGGCTGCCTATTTTCCCCAAATATCCCAGAACCTAAGACTATGCCTGAAATATGGCAAAA